>NC_141381.1:15392171-15554501 GCF_017979445.1 Akebia trifoliata | reverse complement strand
TTTTATAAACTTTGCATATGTTAAAATGATTTAGTATGCTTATTCGTTAATGTTAGGAGAGGTTATTGGCAGAAAATTGTTTCTTCCTTACTGGGTAATCATTGTTACTCACCATTTCCTTATCTATTTTTTTAGTTTCAGAGCCGAAGCATGGCGAGATAGGTGTAGAAAATGAGTGAGAATCATCTGGTGGGTCAAATAGACAACTAGAGTCCGTCACTTGATGAGTATTGGGACTATACCCCTAATGGTGTCAGAGTTGTCTAGGTGTATTATGGGTTTTTTTATCGAGCTTTAGGACTTTTTTTAGAGTGAGGAAATAGTTGTATAATTCTGTATTTTGTTATCTTTCCGCACTCTGATCTATCGTACGTTATTAGATATATATAGGCTTCTGCTGTTATTATATTTTTGTATGTATATATGCAGGATTGTATGTAGGTTATCAGGTGCAGGTTGAACGCCTTGGAATGTTAATATAATCAACAGAGACCATGCAGAAATTTCGAGGCGCCACCTTTTACCTCAAGATCTGACATGGAACTTTGTGTTAGCGTTTGGCAGGGTGCCACATTTACTCTCCATTTTGTTTCACAAAAACACAAAAACAAGTTTGAACTATAGCTTATATTAACTTCAATTCATGATAACTTGGTAACATCCCCCCTTTCTCTTGGGTTCGATCCTTTATTTTCCCACAAACTAAGAAGAGTATAAAATATAATTTCTCATGAGATGACAATGACAACATCAGAATTTTGGCGTCGTTGTTGGGGAAAGGTGTAGTTGTTCTAAGTTGATTGAAGTTAATTTATTCATTTTCTTTTTATTTAATTTCTATTTTTATTTTTTTGTTGATAAAAAAAATTAGAAAATAAAAAATATGTGTTCATTGCAATCAAGGAAACAAGGTAAGCTCTATATGAAAATTTCAAGCACAAATCCCTAGGTTCAATGTGATGCAGTGCATTGTTCATTACGCCACATTGATTCTGGAAAGTCGAGTATTCAATTTTTGACACTATTCTTATTTCTACTTTTAAATTGTAGTGGTAGGTTCAGTTTTTATTTTTTCTTTTATATTTTGTTCAGTTTTGATACTCTATTTCTTTTGTAGGTTGGAGAAGTTTTCGACAAGAAGATCAAGTTCAATTCATTAAACCCAAGATTAATTCCATCTTGCTGAGTTTTTATTTATTTTATTTAGGTTCTTTTATATTTTAGATCCATTTGTATTAGGAACGTTGTAAAACTTTCATTAGTTTATTAATTATCCAAGAAGGCTTGGATTATAAGAGACTAGGGAATGATGGCGATTCGACAATATTGTCACGGTTCCTTAGGTTTGTATACAAAATTTGAAGTTGATGGCCTAAGTCAACTTAACCCATTTTCACCCCATCTAGTACGAGAGGTAAATTCGAAACACCCATGCCTCTCATTGCTAGTGGGTTACTACTTGCCTTTGTTTGTTATTTTCCACTTTGCACACACTTGGATTAGTTAATTAGATTTAGTAAACAACACCCCTCTTCTAGGGATAACACCATAAGATAAGGATTAGAGGTCATTACCAATTCCTTGCTCTAATTAGCATAATCAATTCAATAGTCATCAAATCAAACTAATTAAAATCAACTAGATTTCACCATAGGCCCACGAGCTCAATAAGAAAAATCCACTTCAAATTGTGCTGATTGATCATAATTTGGCATCTAGTAAGATCTTGCCCTTTTAAGGGGATAGACTCAGTCTATTCGAGAATAGAAGGTGATTTAAGAGTGTCCCTACTTATGCATTATGCATCGCCTCTAATTTGGAGATTCGAATGATTTGAATTTGAATTCATAGAACTGAGTTGACAGATTAGTTGGGCAATTTCTAACTAGATAGGAGCTATCTAGAGTTAGACAACCTATCTAAGTCCACTCCTTTCTTTTGTGATTGTTTGAAATACTTTGTGAATTGCATGCTTGGTAGACAATCTAGGAGTAAAACATTAGAACCATTTGATGTAGAGATTGAGTCTATCATAAGTAGAATCTGTAAAATACCATTATTAAACATGATGGGTGATCGAAAGTGAACTCTTAATGGGCTCTTCGCTCATATTGCTACTACCTCACCTACGTTTATTGTATTCCCATGAAACAATGCACCTCCATTTGAAATTAGGACAGCCGTTATAAATATGCTCCCTAAGTTTCACGATTTAGAACGTGAACAACCGTACACCCACCTCAATCAATTTTTTACCATATGTCAAACCTTTAGAAAATAGAATTTAGATGAGGAGTATGTTGAGCTCATGTTATTTTCATTATGCTTAGAAGATCACGCAACTGCGTGGTTAAACTCCCTAACTCCCAATTTCATAAATTCATAAGTTCTATCTAAGAAATTCATAGCCAAATTTTATCTAATGCCCAAAATCGAGAGAATGAAAGATGCAATTAGGAATTTTAGAAGGTGTCCAGATTAAGAATTATCCCAAATTTGGGAAAGATTCAATAATTTGTTAGTCAAATGCCTACACTATGGCATTGAGAAAACACAGTTGGTGCAATACTTTTATCGATGATTAACAATGAATCAACGTACCTTAATTGAGTATTTGCATAAAGGTCAATTCATGAACCAAACTCCTAACCAAGTGGACGACTTTCTAGTTGAGCTAGCCCAAATACTCAAAATTGGAGTGCTAATAATGAACAGTTTTATAAAGAAGATCCCGTTAAGAAGTTAGGAATGTATGAAATGAAGGTAAATCCTGATCTCAAAAATGTTATACCCAATCTAGTGAGTAGCATGTACAATCTTGAAATCGCCTCGACCCGTTTTCCACCAAATTGGTGGATAAGGGTTTGATTAGTAAATTGGGGACTTTTAAGGAATAAGGAGTCGCCACCTAGTTTAGGTCTAGGAATCATAAATGACTCCGAAATGGATCGAGTCGGTCCACGAATCAGAGAAATGGGTAAGGGGTCAGATTACGGGTTTCGAAAGGTGTTAGGCACCGAACCCGCCCGATCGAGATGATCGGTCTCTACTACGATCCAAACTATCCTACGGTCAACGGGTAGAGACTAAAGTCAAGATTATGGTCCAATCATCATCACCATCATCACCAAATTATATCAAGTGTGATAAACGAATCTCAAGACCAATATTCCCCAAATATCATATAATTTCTCGAATTTCGCATAAAGATGGAAATATTTGAAAAAGCCTTAATTCCGGTCTATGCTTCAAAGTCCACATGGCAACATTTCAATTACAAATCCAAATATGTGAAGACTTTCCAAATCGGCCAAAATAGGAATTTGTGAAAACTTTCTAAAATGGAAAATTGGGAATATGAAACTTCTAATTTGGGAATTAAATGAAATTTCTAAATTAAAAATTAGAAATTTCCTAAATTGGGAGATTAAAATTAGAAATTGGAAAAAAGGGTTTTCCAAATTGGAGAATTATCAAAATTGGACTTCCCAAATTAGTAATTTACACATATCAATTTTTCAAAAATAGAAAATCATGATTTTATGAAAATCACCAAATCAATGAAAAATCCATAAATCCCCAAAATTAGCAAGTTGTGAATTTTCAAGAACCCATTTTCGTCACGTGAACATAAATCGGCGAGTCGACTCATTGACGACATTTTGAAAAGTAAAATAACTTTTCACACCCCAATATCCACCAAAATCAGTGAGTCAACTCATATGTCCATTTCATCAAAAAATCTGATTTTGAAATTCCTATGTACACCAAAAATCAATGAATTAGCTTACGTATCAATTTTATCAAAAATCGATTTCAGTTTTCTATGCACACATACAAATCAGTGAGTTAACTCAATGTCTATTTGGTTAATAAGTCAATTTTGAAATTCCAATGTACGTAGAAATCAGTGAGTTAACTTGAGTGGTAACTTTGTCAAAAAATCAATTTTAAACTTCATATGTGCGCAAAAATCAGTGAGTTGACTCACGTGTACATTTTAAAAGAAATCGATTTTAATGCTCTTTATGCACATACCAATCAGCGAGTTGACTCACATATTAATTTTATTAAAAAACCAATTTTGAAATTCCGATGTATACCCAAATCAGTGAGTTAACTCGATGCTCATTTCATAAAAAAAAAAAGATTTTAAACCTCTAATGTGCACGAAAATTAGTGACTTGATTCACATGCATATTATTTGAAAAAAATCGATTTTAAAATCCCATGCGCACAAAAGATCAGCGAGTCGGCTCACGTGCATATTATTCAAAAATCGATATTAAACTTCTATGCACACCAATAAAAAAAAGCGAGTCGATTTAATAATAAATAAAAAAATATGAAATTGAGAATAAATAGAAAACTTACCTTCAATCGAATAGCGTTGGATGCTCGGATCCTTCAAAAGCCTCGAAATATCGTGAGACGCCAAGGAATCCAAGAAGAGGTTGAAAAATCAGTGTTTTTATTCCCTTCTTTTCGTCTGCTGTCCAGAAAAAAGAGAAGGTTCAGGAATGTAGGTGCAAGAGAGAGAGCTTAGAGTGGTATTTGTGGCTGCTAACAGAAGGTTGGAGATAAGAAAAGAATGTTGTAATGGTGCTATTGAAGAGGAGAGGACAGATAAGAGGGGTGGTGTTAATGGTGATGATGGCTGCGCGAGGTAGAGGCTGTGCGATTATGGATGATGGCTGAACGCGAGGTAGAGGCTATGATGGAGGGGGCGTCGGTATAGCAAGGTTGTTGGAGAGGGCTGTAATGGTGGAGCGTTGGAGCAACTGTTGTTGTGAGAGAGATGACGACGAGGTGGCTGCTATAAGTGCTATAATGGTGAAGGCGTTGGTGCAACAGGGACAATGGAGGGGATTGGGGTGTTAGAGATAGTAAAAAGATGGATCGTTGGAGGGGCTGTTATGGACGGTGAGGTTGCAGATTCAATGAAGAAGAAGATGGGACAGCAAGGGAGTTTGCAATGGACGATGAGGTTGCTGGTTTTAATGGAGAAGAAGATAGGAAAATAAGGGAGAAGAAGATGGGACAGCAAGGGAGAAGGAGATGGATAGCTGCAAGAGACTGAAGATGGTGACGAAGAGGGATGGTGACTGTGCCCGTTGGAGGAAGAGACGAAGAAGAAGACTGTGATAGAACAAAAGTTGGTCCTCTTCTTTACTTCTTCTTCTTTGTTTCTCTTTCCTTGATGTCCAAAACGTCAGGCTTCTCTTCTTTTCTTTTAAGAGAATGCCAGCCTTTTCTTTTAGTTTGTCTTCCCCCAAAAAAAAACTCCTCCTTTCTTTAGAGAACATGGCCTTTATATAAAGATAAGTTTCTATTCTTTATTTTTCAATTCTTTCTCTCTCTTTCCTTTTTTGATGCTTGTATTTAATTTATTTTATTTTATTTTATTTTTTTATTTTATTTGCTTCTTTCTTTAACCGAACCAATAGAAAGAATATCTCTCTTTTAAAGCTTAGAAAGAATGGGACCATGATCCCACGCTTCACAACACGTGGCCCATTGGTAGATTATTATCGTTTAAATTTCGATTTTTAATTTTGGTTGATGGTTTGGGTTACAATTTTTTATTTTGATTTGATTTTAATTTGATAGATTAATTGTGTTTCACTTTTCGATCTTGATTGGTTGATTAAATTAAGATTTTAATTCGGATTGGTTAATTGGAGCTTGATTTCAATATTATCGATTGCTTGGATTTTTATTTATGTTGATGGGTTGATTAAATTTTGGTTTAAAATTTTCAAATTAATTGTTTAAATTTGGAATCCGATTTTAATTATTTAATTTTAAATTAAATTTTAAGTTTTAATTGTTTAATTTTAATTTGATTTTAATTTTTATTATATTTTCCTAAGGATCTAGATCTCTAAGTTGGGTTTGGAGGTTGCGGGGCATTTTGGTCATTTTTCAATTTTTTCCTAAATTTCTCTAATTTCATCGATTTGGGTCTCGTTAGACTCGAAATCCTATTCTGAGTACAATGAAAGTACTTTCGAGACTTTCGGAGGTCCGAAATTCATAAGGGGTATTTTCATCATTTTTTCAATTTTTGTCCATTTGGGTGAATTTTGGCGTGAAGTTTCTTTCAATCGCAACGTGATTATTTCTAAGTCTCGAGATCATGTTTTCCTAGCATAACGAGGTCTCTAAGTTGTTCTAATGTATAGCGAGCCTAAGCGTACGTGCTTGCTAAGTTGAGTGTATGGTGTAGCGATCCTAAGCGTGCGTAATTCTATGTCGCGTGGCAAAGAGAAAGAATGGAATAAAATTAGAAGGCAGAAGGAATTGGAAGGAGACTTCTCATAAACTTTCGAGTTCTTTGCGCTCATCATTAGGAATCCACAGCAACCGGGTGATGGATCGCCAAGTCATTTTATGACCCGTTTTCCACCAAATTGTGGGTAGGGGTCCGATTGGTAAATTGGGGATTTTGAAAGGTAAGGAGTCGCCACCTAGTTTAGGTCTAGGAACCATAAATGACTCCGAAATGGATCGGGTCGGTCCACGGATCAGAAAATGGATAAGGGGTCAGATTACGGGTTTCGGAAGGTGTTAGGCACCTAACCCGCCCGATCAGGATGATCGGTCCCTACTACGGTTCAAACTATCCTACAGTCAACGGGTAAAGACTAAAGTCAAGATTATGGTCCAATCATCATCACTATCATCATCAAATTATATCGCATTTGCTAAACAAATCTCAAGGCTAATATTCCCCAAATATCATATAATTTCTCGAATTTCGCATAAAGATGGAAATATTTGAAAAAGCCTTAATTCCGGTCTATGCTTCAAAGTCCACGTGGCACCATTTCAATTACAAATCCAAATATGTGAAGATTTTCCAAATCGACTAAAATAGGAATTTGTGAAAACTTTCTAAAATAAAAAATTGGGAATATGAAACTTCTAATTTGGGAATTTATGAAATTTCTAAACTAAAAATTAGAAATTACCTAAATTGGGAGATTATAAAAGTATGAGAAGCTACCAAATTGGAAACTTAGAAAAATAATCTTCTCGAAATAGAAATTTACAAATATGAGAGTCCCAAATTAGAAATTTGCTAAAAGATTTTCCAAATTAGAGAATTATCATTATTGGGCTTCCCAAATTAGAAATTTGCAAACATTAATTTTCCAAAAATAGAAAATCATGATTTTAGAAAAATCACCAAATAATGAAAAACCTATAAATCCCCAAAATTAACAAATTGTGAATTTCCAAAAATCTATTTTTTTTCACGTGAATTCTTCGTATTTCGCATAATCCTATGTCCACAAGATCAATGAGTTAATTCAAATCCTTTTGTATAAACAAAATCCGGCTTTAAAACCCTCAATGCACACCCCAAATCAGTGAGTTAACTTGACTCGTTTTATTAAAAAAAATTGATTTTGAAATTCTAATGTACATAGAAATCAGTGAGTTAACTCACGTGGCAACTTTATTAAAAATCAATTTTGAAATTCCAATGCACATGCAAATCAGTGGGTCGACTCACATGACAACTTTATTGAACAAAATGATTTTTGAAATTTCCACACACATACAAATAAGTGAGTTGACTCACGTGACAACTTTATTAAAAGCTCAAAATTTCAAATTCCAATGTATATAGAAATCAGTGGGTTAACTCAATGTGGCAACTTTATTAAAAAAAATGATTTTTGAAACTCCCACACCTACAAATCAGTGAGTTGACTCACGTGGCAACTTTATTAAAAAAAAAAGATTTTAGAAAATCCCACACATATAAATCAGTGAGTTGACTCACATGCACATTATTCAAAAATCGATATTAAACTTCTATGCCCATCAATAAAAAAAAAACAGTGAGTCGATTTAATAATAAATAAAAAAACTATGAAATTAAGAATAAATAAAAAACTTACCTTCAATCGAATAACGTTGGATGCTTGGATCCCTTCAAAAGCCTTGAAATATCGTGAGATGCCAAAGAATTCAAGATGAGGTTGTGATGGACGATAGTTGGGACTGCTATGGGTTCTCCTTAGAATAATGTGCAATTCATTCGACCTTTGAATGCATGGTTGTACGAAGTTGATGGCCACAGATATTAATAGAAGATGGAGTGGAAGAAGACGTTGGGGTGTTGTGTAATGGTGTTGACAGAGGTAGTAAAAAGAGAAGGAAGTAATGATGGGAGAGTTTCTATGACTGGGTAAGAGTGGCAAGGATGAAGACGGTTGATAGGATAATTCTAGGAGAGTAGAGGCTGAGAGGGTGCTCTGTGAAAGGAGGAAGGATGAATGAATGGTGGCAACGTTGCTGCTGTAGGGACTGTAATGGTGAAGGTGTTAGTGCAGTAGAAACAATGGAGAGAACTTCTAATGGTTGGGTAGCAAGGACGTGAGGAAGAAGGGCTAAAACGAAG
This sequence comes from Akebia trifoliata, assembly GCF_017979445.1. Classification (NCBI taxonomy): domain Eukaryota; kingdom Viridiplantae; phylum Streptophyta; class Magnoliopsida; order Ranunculales; family Lardizabalaceae; genus Akebia; species Akebia trifoliata. Next base: position 15,546,085 of record NC_141381.1, on the reverse strand, counting down.
AGTAGAACGTAAGGTAGGGGGGTGGTTTTAATGGTGATGATGGCTGCTACCAATGGTGAAGAAAGATGATTGACAGAGGGTGATGAGGGCAGCGGTGGGCTGTCTTTTCTTCTTCTTCTTCCTCCCGGTTCCTTTCTTCTTCCTTTCTGATTGCTGTCCAAGAGGGCGTGAGTGAGAGAAGTGAGAGATAGGGGCTGTTGCAGAGGTTGAGTAGAAGGGAGATGGAGAGTTAGGAAGGGGAGGCGCTGAGATTGAGGATTTGGCTGGGCAGACCGTGAGTGCACTAGGGAGTGTTGCAGCAAAGGGAATTGGAGAGGAGATGTTGATGAAGGTCAGTCTTATTTTTTTTTTTTAATTGTTCCTTCTTCTTTTTATCTTCGTTTTCTCCTTTCTCTCTTGCTGTTCTATTGTCTCCTCCAAAAAAGAACATCAGCTTCTCCTTTTTTTCCCAAAAGAAAAGTCCCCCTCTCGAAAGGACGTATGGTTCCATTTATAGACCATTGTTCCTAATTTTTTATTCCTCTAATCTTTCTCTTTCATTCCTTTTTTATGTTTTCTTTTGCTTGCTTTTTTATTTGTTTCTTCTTTTTTTTTTTATTTGATTTGATTTGATTTTTTACTCTTTCTAACTTTGTTGACCGAACCTAGGAAGGTAGAGATTTTACTTCTAATCTTTTTTGGGCTTCATAGAGAAGGTGATCCCACGCATCGCATAGGTTTTTAGTTTAAGTTTATCGGTTGGATTGATTCGTTGGCTAGTTTGTTTTAATTTCAATTTGAACGTTGATTGGTTGATTTGGATTTTAATTTCAAGTTGATTGGTTGATTAGTCGATTTTATTTTTAGGTTGGTTGATCGCTTTTAATTTGCATGTTGATTGGTCAATTTGATTTAAATATTATCGATTGCTTGGATTCTTATTTATGTTGATGGGTTGATTAAATTTTAGTTTAAAGTTTTTAATTGTTTAAATTTGAATTAAATTTTAAGTTTTAATTTTTTTTTAATTTTGAATTAGATTTTAATTGTTTAATTTTAAGTTTTAATTTTTTTAATTTTGGATTAAATTTTAATTGTTTAATTTTAAATTAAATTTTAATTTTTAATTGTTTAATTTTAATTTGATTTTAATTCTTATTATATTTTCCTAAGGATCGAGATCTCTAAGTTGGGTTTGGAGGTCGAGGGGCATTTTGGTCATTTTTCAATTTTTTCATAAATTTCTCTGATTTCATCGGTTTGGGCCTTGTTAGACTCGAAATCCCATTCTGAGTACCATGAATGTACTTTCAAGACTTTTCGGAGGTCCGAAATTCATAAGGGGTATTTTCGTCCGTTTTTTTTTTTTTTGTCCATTTGGGTAAATTTTGGCGTGAAGTTTCTTTCAATTGTAACGTAATTATTTCTAAGTCTCGAGGTCAGGTTTTTCTAGCATAGCGAGGTCTCTAAGTTGTCCAAATGTGTAGCGAACCTAAGCGTACATGCTTGCTAAGTTTAGTGTATGATGTAGCGATCCTAAGCGTGCGTAATTCTATGTCGCGTGGCAAGGAGAAAGAAAGGCATAAAATTAGAAGAAAAAAAAAGGAATTAGAAGGATGCTTCTCTCAAGCTTTCGAGTTCTTTATGCTCATCATGAGGAATCCACAGCAACCGGGTGACGGATCACCAAGTTAGGCGGACGCAAAAATGGGGTGTCTACAAATCTTACAAATAAGCTAGATACTTTCAACATCTCAACATCCAACCCTCACTATGATTCTCGCTCAATTTGACAAGTTTCAGTCAAGCAAACTTCTTTATGTGTTTTGTGCGATTGCAATGACCATTTGATTGAATGCTATCCCAACTTTTCATATATTAATGTCAAATAAGCCAATGTTATTAATGGCTATAGTGCTTTTAGGAAACCCATTAAGAATTCTTATAACCAAATGTATCATCCAGATAATAAGTTCCATTTGAATTTTTCGTACAAACAAAACGAAGCTATTCAATCTAGTAGTCTGCTAGGTTACAATAGAAGCTATCTTAAAGAAGTTGGTCCTTCTATAAATCAAGTCATTGTTCCACAAATACCGCATCAATCACGACAATCTATTGAATGTAGAGTTATAATTCTAAATTTCATGTCCAATTACAATTCACCTAGTCAACAACAGTCATCTTTAGAATTTATGATGGTAGAGTTGATGAAGTAGTAATAATAGCTCATCCAAACTCAACAACATGATGAGTGTCTCGAAATACTGAATTATACGCACATTTCCTAGACATTTATCTTTATTTTTATCCCTATTTCTCCGTATTAAGGTAATAATCATGATAAGTCTCGAAACATCATGTTGCATGTTAATTAGGCTTAATTATACATAAATAAATTCATTTACTAGATAAATCTACTTAAGTGTATTTTTTTGTCTTAGCTTAACTTTCCTCCCCCTTTCTCTTGGGTTCGATCCCTTACTTGCACCACAAGTAAGGTAAAAGTAAGATTAGTATTAACTCCGGTGGGAAGAACAACTATAGTCCCATCACAACAGACTAATCAAAATCAAATTTAAGTTAATCAAATCATTACTCGATCCATAGCTAAGATGGAAGTTCAATTGGGTCAGTTAGTTCTTTCCCTTTGATGAAGAGAGAAAGGGCAATTCCTTAGTCAAATTATTCCCAACCTTAGAGGTCAACCTATGATTTCTAGCGGATCGAAAGGACAATATGTGGTAGAAATCCATTCAGGAAATCAATAAGATTTCATAAAAGCTATCCACACATTAAGGTTAGGAAAGAAGGTGGACAACAAGGTCTAACCTATTGACGAGGAAGATGATGTCCAAAAGAAGGACAAAGTTAAAGTAAAAGAAATCGTAGAATTTCCTAAGAAGAGAGAGAAAGATTTTGTGAAATTTCTCATAATTCTACCAATTCCTAAAGTTTCATTTTCCCATCGCTTTTGAGACAATAAGAAGAGTAAACAATTCGAGGATGTCCTCGAACTTTTCAAAAATATGCACATCAATATTCTATTCTTAGATGCTAGTAAGCAAATACTTTTTTATGCAAAATTTATGAAATATTTGACTACAGCTAGGAAAAAAAACACTATTTCCTCAGGAAGCCACCATAGTAGCCCAAGCTTCGGCTCTTATCCAACAAATAGTTGTACCAAAATTTAAAGATCTTGGATGTCTGACAATTTTCATTCACATTGGAGATCAAGTAGTTGAAAAATGTTTCTTAGACTTAGGGCTGAATGTCAATCTTTTACCTTATTCAATTTATAAACAACTAGGTTTGTGGGTTTTAAAACCTACCAACATCACGTGAAGTTTAGTCGATCGGTCCATCAAGGTTCCCAAAGGTATAATTGAAGATGTGATAGTGAAAGTAAATGATTTCTATTTTCCAATAGATTTTGTTGTCTTAGACACAGAGCTAGTGATCTATTCACATAGTCATGTTCCTATAATCTTAGGACGTCCATTTTTAGTAACTTCTAAAGTAGTCATTCATTGCAGAAACATGATTATGATTTTAGCATCTGGGGATAAGAAATTCAAATTGAACGTCTACTACAATTTCCAAGAAATTTATATAGATGACAATGTGGAGAAAATAAACATGTTAGATACGTTAGTCAATTAAATGTGTCAAAATTTAAGGTATTCTGATCTCTTAAAAGAATGTTTGAGCAATTTTTGTTAAGATTTTAACATAAAAGAGTCCATGAGCAAAGTTAATGCTTTGCTTAAATTTGTTCCTTATTTAGACTTTACGCACTAGCACATGAAAATAAAAAACCTTCCTGTTCGTACTTCAACTCTCATTCTTTCCTAAATCGAGCGTCCCACATTAGAACTAAAAGTGCTTTCAAAGACTTTGAGATACACATTTCTTGGCAAAAAATAAATTTTGCATGTGATAATTTCATCCCACCTTAGTATAGTCCAGGAGAATTTTTTTTTTAAAGTTTTTAAAAATTTTAAGAGAACATCAAGAAGCTATTGGTTGGACCATAGTTGGCATTAAGGGAATTAGTCCATTTGTGGTAATACACCATATTCGTCTAGAGGATTTCGCTAAGCTTTCTTTAGAACCTTAGAGGTGGCTAAATCCTATCATGAAAGATGTTGTCCAGAGTGAAGGCAGGAAATTATTAGATGTGTATAATATCTACCCTATTTCTGACAGTCATTAGGTAAATCTCATTCAGGTTGCTCCTAAAAAGTTTGGTATCACTATGGTAGTGAACCAAGACAACGAGTTAATTCCCACTCGAGTTTAAACCGGATGGATAGTGTGTATCGATTATAGGAATCTCAACTCAATGGCTCCCAAGGTTTTTTATCGCTACCTTTCATTGATCAAATGTTAGAGTGTCTACTGATTAGGAAAAAATAACTTTTATTTGTCCCTTCAAACTTTTTACGTATCGCCACATGCCCTTTGGTTATGGAATGCACCAGTTATTTTTCAATGATGTATGATGAATATATTTTCAGACATGATAGAAAAATATCTCGAAGTATTCATGGATGATTTTTCAGTATTCGAATCAAGTTTTTAGAAATATCTTCATTACTTGACTTTAGTCTTCGTGCATTGTAAAAAAGTCAACATAATATTTAATTGGGAAAATGCCATTTTATTATAACATCCGGAATTGTGCTAGGACACATTATATGTACAAAAGAGATTGAAGTAGATAAAACGAAGGTAGATTTAATTGAAAAGTTAGCATCTCCTAAGACTGTCAAAAAAATTAGGCCATTCTTAGGCCATACGGATTTCTACCGCAGATTCATTAAAGATTTTGGGAAGATCTCGAAGCCTTTATGTGAAATCTTAGGCAAGGATCTTCCTGTCAACTTCTCAGAGTCATATCTTTTGGCGTTTAAAAAGCTTAAGTCCGAGTTAACCTTCGTACCCATCATTCAACCTCTAAATTGGAATGTTCCATTTGAGGTTATGTATGACATTTTGAATTATGCGATAGGCGTAGTTTTGGGTCACTTAATCGATAAACATCCTTATGTTATCCAGTATGCTAGTAAAATCCCTAGTATTACTCATCTTAACTACTCTACAACAAAGAAGAAAATGCTAGTAGGGGTCTATGCCATTGATAAATTATGCCTCTACTTAATAGGATCGAAAGTCATAGTCTACACAGATCATATTGCTTTGAAATTCTTTCTATCGAAGAATGATGTTAAAGCAAGGTTAATCCATTGGATTAGGCTCTTACAAGAGTTTTATCTCGATATCTAATATAAAAAAGATGTAGAAAATGTCATAGTTAATCTATAATACCCTGAGTTTATTATTTGTATCTCAAGAAAAAATAAATAGTAGAATTTTGAGAAAATTTTGAAAGTGGAACTTAGGGTAAAACTTTAGGATTTTTCTGATCATTTTTAATAAAATCTGACCTCACTATTGGATCTAAAATGGTCGAAAAATTTATTTTAGCCTTTAAGCATGTTCAATTGTGAGTCTGAACGGAAAAATGATAAAATCCTCGATTTTTAAGTTAGACCAGATAAAAAAATGAATTTTGCTAAAGCAAGAATTTTTAAAATTCAGTTGCACCATTGGGTCTGAAATGAAAAGTTATAGAAAATAGAGTATTTACTTGTCATTTTTAGAGTTTTGAAAGTCAAATTATCGTAAAAAATAGAAATACCTTCGATTTTTGGGTCAGACTGGGGTGAAAAAGTTAATTTTTGTTAGAGAAAATTTTTAAAGTCTCATTTCACCATTAGATCCGCAACAAAAAATTATATAAAATGGAGTATTCAATCGTTACTTTCGTAGTCCGAAAAGTCGAGTTATCGTCAAATGAAACAACATCAAAAATATCGATTTCATCTTGTCAGTTTTTATAAAGAATTTTTAAATAAAATTACTATTCATTGTCCCTCAAATTCGTCAACCAACAGCAACCAACGAGTTTTAAAAAAACACATTGGTTTTTTCAACGTTTGTTATCTAATTTCGTAGTGAACGGGAATGCTGTCGATGCGTGACGAAGAATAAAAAATGTTTGTAGTGTCGAACTCTATAAATCCCACCCATTTCTTTTTTCCTTTTCTCTTCTCTTTCTTTATATTCATAGAAAATCAGTCGTATAAGATACGGGGGTTTCAACCCTTCAACCTCAGATTTCATCTTCATTGAGCCCAAATTGTCCTCCGGCATGAAGGAAAAAAACACGGTGTTATCAAAATCTTCGAAATCACTGGGCTCGATTTAAAAATTATCCATCTTCACATCAGATTTGCCTCAATTTTTACATTGGTCATCTCAATTTTTGTGCACATTCTTCAATTCTAACAACTAGAGATTGGTAGGGGTTTATGATTCTTATTAGTAATCGTAGATTTCGAAAAATGCATTTAGAATTTTTCTAAATCTTTCAATTTAATTTCAAATGTAGAATTTCTATTATTTATTTTAAATTCATGTGAAATATATGTGTTTAATGTGTTTATTTGTGTTTTGTAACAAATTATACGTGGGTAAGACATTTCACCAGATTATTTCTACTAGTTTGGTTCTATGCATTGCTTAGACCTCGTTTTGATCAAATTTTTATAAATTTTTAATTTAAATGATAAAAATGAATTTCAAAATTTGAAAAATAATTTAATATTCAATGAAATCATATTGAGTGGATGAATATCAAAAAATTAATGTTGTGTTTGAAAAATTGAAAAGTGCAAAAATTGTAAAAATGTGAATAGGGGATGAAACGGTGAAATGTCAGAATCACACCCGAGGGGTGATGTCTGCGTTTTACATTGTGATGTTATGTGTGGCTTAATGAACGAATATCCAGGATTAATTAATTTTCTATTATCACGAGGTGATTTGCATGTTTATTTATAATTATGCGTTGTGTACTATTATTTATTTTAAGCCGTTGAGGCACAATTAGATGATAGAAAATTGGATATCCATTATCAACTCTGTAATATTAATTTCTTATTATTTTTCAAAGATATATATATATATAGCTATTTGGTGAACTATTATAGAGTTTGTGAATACCTGAAGGGATAGTCTATCATATCATTTAAGTGATATACTATCTTAGGATGCATGATAGGGACAACCAATCTCATACCTGATATGGGACGTGTATGAGAGTTGAATCACAGTTAGAATCTAGGTTTATTCCTTTCTATTTTTACTAGTGAACTTGTAACGTAAATGTAGTCATATACAAATAGGGTTGTATATTTGGTAATCACATGCACGCTTGATTGGCATAAACGAAGATGATTAGTTAATGATCGTTAACAATCTAGAGTAGTCAAATTTTCTGACACATTGAAAAGATACCTATTGCTTACGGTCATGTCAAATGGTCAACCTGAGTCGGATAAATGGTCAACCAAGTGTTGTAAGTGCAACGATCGACCACAAAATTAAGAATTAAAAGCTAGTAAAGTATTATAATATCATGTCCCAACTAGGAGCGATCCAGTAGTGAATCTCAACTCTCTAATTCCATTATTCTACCATTGTGTATTATGCATTTGTTGCCTTATTTTGATATATGAAAATATATGCATGTTTTAATATTTTCGTTCTATAAATTCGATTTGTATAAGAAAGAAAATATTATAGTGAGTACTACTGATTGGTGTAATGTGAGTTTTAAAATATTTAGTTGTTCGTCTCTAGTTATATGTACCAGTTAATTGTAGTTTATTCTGTAAAATTTTGTATTTGTTAAAATGATTTAGTATGCTTATTTGTTCATGTTCGAAGAGGTTATTGGCAAGAAATTGTTTGTTTCTTTACTAGGTAACCATTATTACTCACCTTTTCCTTCCCATTTTTTTAACTCCAAAACTTGTAGTTGGTGAGACAATCGTAGAATCAACTAACAAGGATTATCTGGTGGGTCAGATAGATGACCAGTGTCCGTTACCTGGTGAGCATTGAGGCTACACCCACTAGTAGTCAATTTTGTACAGGTTGTATATAGATTTTGGATTAAACGTCAGGACTTTTGTTAAATAGAGGACTTTTACAAGAATCCTGTATATTATTTACTTCTTCCGCACTCTAATATATCTTACATTATTAGATACATATAGGATTCCGTTATTATTCTATTTTGTATATATACAAGATATTATATATATTCTTTATCAGGTAAAACATGTTGAGTGCCTTGGAATGCTAATATAAACAGATGAAACCATGCCGAAATTTTAAGGCACCACCCAGTGCCTTGATATCTAGCATTGGATTTTGTGTTAGTGTTTTTGGAGGAGTCACATGATCACCTATCTAGGATTGTTATTGTGTCATGTGAAGAATCTTTACCCATTTCTAAATCTTTTTTGGATGAGCAATTTATGTAAATTTTCAATTTTAATATTTCGTGGTATGCTGACATTGTCAACTACCTAGTTATAGGTTAATTGCTAGTCTCAATGACTAAGTAAGAGAAGCTCCATCTTCTTTGAAAACCCAAATGGTATTTCTGGGAAGAACCATACTTATGCAAGTACTGTCCCGGTCAGATTATTAGATGTTGTGTTCTTATCTCTGAGCAAGCAAATATCTTAGAGTTTTGTCATAATCATGCCTACGGAGAGCACTTCAGTGGTAATAAAAACCGTTACAAAAATCCTGCAGTGAGGTTTCTTCTGGCCAACTATTTTTCGAGATGCCCACTAGTTTAGCAAATCTTGTAGTCAATGTTAGAAACTAGGAAAAATTTTCAAGAGAAATGAAATTGTCTCAGAATCCTATTCTTATTATAGAAAATTTTGATATTTAGGGCATAGATTTTATGGGACCCTTTCCTATCTCCTAGGGTTTCCAATATACCTCGTTACAAATGATTACGTATCCAAATGGGTAGAAGTTGTGGTGTGCAAAAAGAATGATTACAAGGTGGTGATCAACATTGTAAAGTAGACCATCTTTGTAAGATTTGATACTGTACGAGCTATCATAAGTGATGGTGGCTCGTATTTTTGTAATAAAATATTTACTTCATTTATGAGAAAATACCTCAAAACTCATAAAATTTTAACACCTTACCATCCATAAACATGTGGATAGGTAGAGATTTTTAACAGGAAAACCAAGACAATTCTAAAGAAAATAGTCAATCCTTCACGGAATGATTGGTCTTTGACATTAAATGACGCATTATGGGCTTATTGAACTACTTTCAAAGTACCAATATTGATGTTTCCCTACCGGTTAGGTTTTTGCAAGACTCGTCATCTCCTTGTAGAACTTGAGCATCGAGCATATTAGGCGATTAAGCGCCTCAACTTTGATCTAGATAAAACTGGTGAATATTGTAAGTTACAACTTGATGAATTAAAAGAGATTAGAAATGACTCTTATGATTGTGCTAAACGCTACAAAGAATGTACAAAATTGTTTCATGATAAGCACATTCTTCGACAAAATTTCAAACCTGATCAAAGAGTTTTGTTATATAATAATAGACTCTATTTTTTTCTAGGGAAAATCAAATCTCGTTGGAATTGTCCTTATATCATCCAAATAATTTACCACAATGGTGCTATTGAAGTCTTTAATCTTAAGGACGGGTCCACTTTCAAAGTGAATAGCCAGCATCTTAAACCATATCTCGAATGTGTATCCCCAAAGGAGGTTATTCTCCTTGATATGCCAATTTATCAAGATTAATAGAGTTTTTGTCTGGCTGAAAATGTTAAACTTAGTGCTTCTAGGAGACAACCCAATCTTTTTCTTTTTTTGTTTTATTTTTTAGTTTGGATGAGTATTATAGTTTTTTACTTTAGTTAGGTCTAGAACTTGGCCATTTCCCTCATCGGGAATAGTTATTAGTTCGAAACCAAAGTGTAGGTTCTAAAAGAAAAATCATAATTGGTCTCATATGTTTAGGATTGCACAAAGCTTAGTAGAAAGGAAAGATCTACCTGTCGATAGATTTCCTCCTTGCCCTCTTCAAATAGTCACCAACGAGTTGGGATGGCATATCTGATACACCCAAGCTTTACGTGCTGAAAAGTGATGAGTTGATCCCTTATCATGTCAAGCAATACTCTCAGCTACTTTTCCATCCAAAATTATAGGAACTAGTATTTTTTCGTAGTCTTTTATTTTTCTTTCCTTAGACTCTTTCTTATAATTAATTAGTGTTTAGAATTGTTTTCTTAACAAAATAAGGATTTTCTTTTGTCTCAAGGGTATTTTGGTAATTTCTTATATATCCTAAAATCAAATAACAAGCCTAATCCCTTACTCATTTTCTCTATTTTTCATTTTCAAATTCTTCCAAGTCAACAACCTTCAAAGATTTAATTTACAGATTTCTTTTTCAGTTGTGTTTGTGCAAATCTGAAGTGTTCAATGCAGTCTACATCCCATTACGATCGGATCGTAGTCACTGTGCTTTCAGATTCGTTATCTTCACTGAGTCACAGTCAATCTTCACTGCGTCTCAGTTATTTTATCACTAATCACCTTTAGATTTTAGACAATCGATTATTTTTTCCTCTTGATTGTAGTAGTACCTATGGCTTCTTCCAAAAGAACTATTTTTAAAGAGTCTATATTCAATCTCTACTTTCAAGGCAATAATGGATCATGGTTTCACAAAGCCATCACTGAACAAGGGTGGAACAATTTGCTCTACACTAGTTCCAACTTGCCAGACATGTCATCCATTTGAATTCTTTGTCACACGATTGGGTCTTGAGTCACAATGCATCAGCAAGAGAAGTAGAGGATTATTATCGAAAAACTTTTGAGCTGGTCAGTATCTTTGTTGGTGATGGTGGCATCTAATATTTTGGGGATGCAAAATAACACTTTATTTTTTGCAAAGTACATATACATCATGCATGTGATCTAGACCAAGATTCAATTGTTTGCGTGTCCCATCTCATCTTAAAAACTCTGATTGATGCCTGCGTCAAGCCGAAGAAGGGTTGTTCACTTGTCTTCCTACACTTAGTTTATCAAATTCTTGGAAGACGAATGGGAGTGCTAGCACCCCAAGGTAAGATGACCCAATTTTCGATATTCAAAGGTGCATTATCTTTTTCAGAATATGCCCCGGGTGTATGGAAACCGATACCAGAGCACTTTGAGGAGCATGGAAGCCCTCATAGTTATGAATGCCGATGAAAAGAATTTGATGAAGTTGGAGCTAGCGAAGCTAGATCGCCTAGTCTAGATTTTGAGAACACATCCTTCTTTGATGATGTCAAGCAACATCCCCTGTAGAAGGCATTAGAAACAATTTCAAAGGGATAGGTAAGCTGTATAAAAGACAAAAGACTTTAGAGCGACGACTCAATGCAGCCGAACAACGCAAGAGAATTTGAGAATTTGAGACAACCACTACTAGAGGTAGATCTCGTAGGGATTCGATATTTGAGTAGATGTTTTATTTAGTTTTTATACTACTAGGTTTATTAAGTTTTGTTAAGTAGTTGTTCATCTGAATGCTATATTATCCATGTTTTATTCCAAAAATAGTTTTTGGTTACAGTATTTTTTAGAAATTATTTTCTATTTCATAATTATTTTCTCTTGTGCTAGTTTACACAGTGTAGGTTGAAAATGCTGGTGTGTATTTTTCCAACATACCCTAGGAATCAATTACCTAATCTATGATCATAATATCTTTCGTGCTGCTTCTGACATCATACAACATGATCACGATTAATAAGGTAGATACAATCGACGCTGTGATAGTGGTTAGTGATGTGTTGTCTCATTTTAGGAGACATTGTGTTAATATCATAAGACTGTAGGATCATTTTTTAGGTGTTATCCAATCCACTTCACTTCCTTTTGTCAATTTTAGTTTTGCATTTGTATATGCATGCTAAAATATTGAGTACAACATTATGTTTAGGATTGGGGGTGTAGGGTCAGATTACCACTCATTTTTTTATTTTATTTTCTTTTTAGAAATCATAAAAATTTAAAAATTTGCAAAATATATTTGGGCAACTTTGTTGTATTTTGTTCAAGATCTTAGTTTCTATCTTTAAGCACTTAGTTAAAATTACTAAATCAATCTTTGGTTGAAAGCTTCGATCTGGAATTTCCATTCGTGTTTCTTTTAGACAAAAGTTAAAACAAAGTTATCTTTTGTTTATAGTTACTTCTAATAAGATTATCAAAAGTTTAGGTTGAATTGAGTTAGATTGTTACCTTCTTTCTATCTAGAGTATAAGGAAAAACCGAGTTTGATGAACTTTGGCTTCTTTATTCATTTGGTTGGCTGATTAGAAGAAAAATAAAATTGGGTTGAATATGTCTTGATTAGCAACCATTGAACTAGACTGGATACCTTGAAATAGGTTTCCTACTTTTCTTCAAAGAGTAGAAAAAGAAAAAGCAAAAGAGCAAGAAAAGAAAAAAAATCACTCAAAAAAAAAGAAAGATTCACAAGAATCAAAAATAGAAAATTTTAGAGTTTCACTAGGGTGAAAACCATCAAGAATAAAAATGTGAGTACATTGGAATATCATAGATAAAGCCCCTTAGAGGTATTAAAGTGAATATCCACACTTGTCACTATCATAGACAAGATGTTAAATCTAGACTTCAACCCTAAGTTGATCTAAGTATCCCAAATTAGTTAGAAGATTGAAACTCATTCTAAGAAATCAAATCTCTAAAGTTTCTAAGTTAGAATCACTATATCTTAAAGTTCAAGCTAATTTTAAGTTTTGTCATAGAGAAATAAGAATTGAGACTCCATACCAAGTATTACTTACAAATGATTGACAAATCTTAAAAAGAGATTGTGCTTTTAGATATAAGTTTTGATTTTGACCATTATTACTTCAAAAGTTATTTCAAATTTTGTGGGTATATTCTTTACAAATCATCACGAGTCAAAACTCATCCACTAGGGGTAACCTAGTGGTTTAAGGGCTTGCTGCATTCATTAAATACATCCAAGATGCCTGTAAAAGTGGCAAATTAATGTTCTAAGGGACTAAAAAAAGGTAAGCTTGGGGGTGTGATCAGTGTCTCAAAACACTAAATTATGCACACTATTCCCATGCATTTATCTCGATTTCGGTCTTTATTTCATAGCTTTAGATGAATAATTGTGTTAAGCCTTAATTTATCACATTTCATGTTATATCATGTTAAGTAGGCTTAATTGCAAAAACTAATTGTAAATATCGAAAAATTAATCGTGTGTATTCACTGTATAGGTCATTGATCTACTCATCCAGATGGAAATCACATTACTTAAGTAAGAGTGCAATGCAATCAGGATGTCAGATCAAGCATGTAGTGAAAAATGAAGTCTTAATGCTTCGAGAGTACTATGATGTAGTACCGTCTCAATGTGGTGCAGTCCTTCTCGATTGGCTCACCCTAAATTTTCTCCATGTTAATTCAGCAACTTCTGTAATTTCTCAAGGAGATAATGTATATTGATTATCATGAATACAAGTGTTGTTTCTCTTTATTTCTCTTGTATCCTTGTCATGACCATAGGTTAGACTCCCCCCATTAGTGAGAGGAAGAAATCTAAGAGCAAGCTTTAATTCTATATTATTTATTTATCCTTTTATGCTCTTTATAGAATTTATTAGATTCACTTCAAGTCTTTATCCAATTCTAATGGATCAAAGCTTTAGTTGAATATTTACACCTTATATTATTAACTTATATGTTCAAAGCTTAGATGAGATCAAGATATACCATGCTTAAATTAGATATTTGGTGGTAAGGACTTCACACATTAGTGAATGAAAGAGTCTTAATTACAGTGTTTTCTCAAAAGCTTCATGTTATATCTTCCAACTCAAGCAGCTCAAACCAAGCCCTTGTGGTTGACTGCAAAGAAGGATAAACTCTAATACAGTTTCATGTGCTAATCCTAGGTTACTCATATCACTAATGGATGTTTTATCTTTTGCTATTTAGTATAATTTCCTCTTCTATTGCTTTAAGTTCCAACAATATTTACTCTCTATTTTGTTTCACAAAAATAGGTTTGAACTATAACTTAGATTAACTTCAATTTATGCTAACTTGGTAACATCCCCTTTTTCTCTTGGGGTAAATAAAGAGAGTATAAAATATAATTTTTGATGAGATGACAATGATGACGTCAATGACCGATCTTCTTTCACTCATCAAGCTTTTAATGCCAACAGGCCAGATGATACTTGGAGTTCTAAAACACCTTCTCTAGCCATACATACGCCATTCTCGATGAAAGATATTACTTGCTTGAGGGCTGTATAGGCTGGTTCCACTGCTACCTCTTCCTTCACACACATAGGTACTCTTGCCATGGCTCATCATATTTCAACATTTCACTCCAACTCCTAGATACTTGATTCAGGAGCTTCACATAACATGACAAGTATGTTGTCTTTCTTTCAATCATATAGCCATGTTCAAGATAGAAAAAAGTATGCTTAGCTAATGGTTCTTTGTTATCAATAACCGGTAAATGAACCATCACAGTCTCTTACAACTTTTTTTTGTCCAATGTTTTACATGTTCTTAATCTCACAACTAATCTTATGTCTGTTAGTAATATTGCAAAAAAACTAAATTGTAGTGTTACCTTTTTTTCTTCTCATCGTGTCTGTCACGCCCCGAAATCCCAACACGAATCCCTATGATTCATCAGTCAGAATCTCGAGGTGTGAGGTAATCAATCACAAAATCTAACAGAACATTCATAAATAATAATACTTATGAAAAGAAAATACACGCAGCGGAATAAACATTTAACTAACATCTATACGAGAGTCTAGAGTAAACAGAAGAAATCGACAAACACTGATATAAGTCAAGATCTTTAATCTCATAATTCATCAGGTTACAAAAATTTCTAAACTACCATGTTTCTTATCTACAACCAAAAACCGCTAAGATCCTCTACTAGTCCTCAAAGACATGGCGGCGGCAAGACATCAATCTGATCCTCCTCGAGGACCTCCTCAAAAGACTCCTCAAAGAACGGTTTTTCAAAAGTTGTATAATCTGAAAGGGGAAGGATAGGGTGAGTAACATGGGAATGTTACTCAGCAGGATGAACGCCGTTCTAACAACGAGTCATACTTGCACGAGTAATCAGTTGAACAATTAAATAATGCAAGTTTTCATAATGTAACATACGATAAATGTCTAAGCATACTCAGGAAACAGTTATAATAACTTTCAATCTATCATTTTCAATCATTTAAAGTAACATATGCATCTTTTAAATGAAAACACCTATCAATCATTACAAAATAAGAAAAAGATACATAATAAGAACACGGCGGTGTAATCGATAAGAGAGCAGAGGAACACGCCGATATAACCGCCTCGGCTATGGCAATACGATATTCCAAACTTAACCTCCGATGTGGAATCCCATCGTTATAATCTGATTTTGTGGCCGGTCTAGCATACCACGGTTGGATGACCATTTATCCGGCTCAGACTGGCCGTTGACCAAGAACCCAATACTGAGTTCAACTAACGGTGAGGTCGACCGTTTGACGACTACAGACTAATAGTGATCACTAACTAGCCCAGGAGACCCCTCGCGTCGAAGCCTATCAAGAGGCAATGCATGTGAACCCCGCCTATCTCTACACTATACAGAGACCGCCTTTACACACAACGTTCCCCAGGAAATAAGTAGGAGAAATTCCCGGATTTCATAAGCTGTAATATGCTCTAAGGTATCCCATACTACCGAAGAGCATATGACATCTAGTGTTATCCTAGATTGACTCGCCGCTTCCGGACACACAGCAACGCGTCACTCTTTATGGGTTTTCTACAAACCTTTACTGGTAAACAAAATAATTTATTTTGTATATAATATATCATTTCTTTTTAATCGAAAATACAAACAAAGTCTGGTAGTGCCTTCCAGTGACAGTTATCTGTCATTTCCATCCATCAACCATCTCATCCCTCTATCTATCTATCACGTTTTACGTGGCATGGCCACTACGTAGAACTGGAGGCACTGTCCCATCAATCAGTCGAGAACATACGTTCTCTCTATCCATCCATCAATTAAATCGATTAATCTATCATCTAATTTCCTACATATCTATTAAAGTAATTTTACTTTTAAAGTAATTCGAAATCCATAAAGCATCAACCAATTCCATTCGATGGTTTTGGTTGAGTCGAGAGACTCGAAAACAAAGATAAAACCATAAGACATAAAAGCTGAAATCTGTGAAAATTTAACTAAGTGTTGAAAAATGATTTTTCAAAGTCGAACTTGAAAACGAATTATTTATTTATTAAAGAACTTAAAGTAATACTTAATTGTAGTAATACTTAATTGTTTTTAATGAAATAAATGTAGGAAATGGGTATACATACTATATGGAAGCAACACAAAACAAATTAGAACCAAACTCAACATTCGGATACTTTTCCGAATTGCTGATTTTTCGTTATTTTTCATTGAAACTCAACCAAAATCGATTCAAATATTATACTAACTATAAAATGCTTATGTTACATCAAATGAACTAAAACCAATCATAAATAAGCATGCAAACATGATTTAAATTGTTCAAATATGTATAAACTTAATGAAACAATCGATTTATCAACAATCATATGGATTTTCTATGAAATTATCGCATAACTAGAAGGTAGAAGGGAAGGCAACCTACTTCAAGCTATTTTCAACGGTTGAATGGACTTTAAAATCGCCTCCGGCCAATCTCCAAAATTTTCTTCCGGCGAAAATCGGATTTCTTTGCGTCCACGCGTAACCCTCGGCGAGAGGAACAACTTTCCTTCTTGCGCCTAAGCTCGGATCGTTCTCGTTTAGTGTAGATCTGAGTTTCAAATATTGAAGGAAAAGGGTTGAGATTTGTTTGGAGAGGAGAATAAGAAAAATCTGATTTTTCTAATAGAATTTAGATATTTATATCACTTAAGTTGGGACATACTTGTCATTTTGGGAATTGTTTTTCCCGAATGCCGAATTGGACAAACTTATACTCTATTTTGGGTGATTTTTCGACACGAATCTAATGGTATGATCGGTTTCCTCAAATTACGTCTCTAAGGTGTCGTTTACCTATTGGAAAAATATCTAATGCGAAACTCGAGGATTTGATAACTTTTTCAATCGACTTCAGATTTAGGCGTGCTTACAGGCTAAAGTATGTTTTTCGATCCTTCTAATTCTATTGGTGAAGTTTATTTTCCTCAAATATTAAAATTTAAGAATCTATACTTTTAAATCAATGCACGGATATAAAATTCTTTCCTTGAGATACATTTTAAGATTTCAAGTCATTACATCCTCCTTCCCTTAATAAGAATTTCGTCCTCGAAATTAAACATACCTCAATCGAAGAATAATTCTGGAAATTGAGCACGCATCTCCGTTTCTTTCTCCCAAGTCGCTTCCTCGACATTGTGATGTCTCCAAAGCACCTTAACTAACGGAATAACTCGTGACCTCAACATTTTCTCTTTACGGTAAAGAATCTGTATTGGCCCCTCTTCATACGATATGTCTTCCTCTAGATTCAAGGACTGCCAGTCAATAACGTGGGATGGGTCCGGTTCATACTTTCTCAACATCGATATATGAAATACGTTATGAACCCTTTCTAACTGAGCAGGTAAAGCCAACTTGTATGCAACCGTGCCAACTCTGTCTATGATCTCAAACGGTCCTACATACCTCGGCTTTAGTTTACCCTTAATCCCAAACCTACTGATTCCTCTTCTAGGAGAAACCTTCAAGAATACAAAATCACCGATCACGAACTCTAATGGTCGTCGACGATGATCTGCATAACTTTTCTGCCTGCTCTGTGCTACCCGCAACCTTTCTCGAACTGTCTTAATCTTCTCAGTAGTCTCCAAGACGATGTCGGGGCCCAACAGAATACTATCTCCGACTTCTGCCCAACAATTTGGCGATCTGCATGGTCTGCCATATAACGCTTCAAATGGTGCCATGCCTATACTAGATTGGTAACTATTGTTATAGGCAAATTCAGCTATTGCCAAGTGATTCTTCCAGTTACCTCCAAAATCTAGTACACAAGCCCTCAACATGTCTTCCAATATCTGGATAACACGTTCTGACTGCCCATCAGTCTGTGGGTGGAATGCTGTACTCATCTTCAGCTTCGTACCAAATGCAACTTGAAAACTCTGCCAGAATTGAGATGTAAAACGTGGATCCCTATCAGATACAATAGAAACTGGGACTCCATGTAACTTCACAATCTCTGAGACATAAATCCTGCTCAGCTTATCCACAGTGTAAGTCATCTTGATAGGTAGAAAATGAGCAGACTTAGTAAGTCTATCTACAACCACCCATACAGCATCAATCCCATCACTAGCCTTCGGCAACCCACTAACAAAATCCATAGTTACGTGCTCCCATTTCCATTCCGGAATAGGAAGTGGTTGCAATAACCCTGCAGGTCTCCTATGCTCAGCCTTTACTTGCTGACATATCATACAACGACTCACATACTGGGCAATGTGCTTTTTCATTCCTGGCCACCAAAAATTTCTTTTCATGTCCTGATACATCTTGGTACTCCCTGGATGAATAGAAAAATGCGACTTATGGGCTTCATCCATTATGTCATTTCTCAATAAAACGTCACGAGGAACCCAAAGTCTACTCTTGAACCGTATACTACCATCATCATGAATTCTCCAACTCTGCTCACCAAAGTCCTCTGCTTTCTCTTGGTACCCTTCCAATTCCGTATCAATCTTCTGCGCTTCAATAACCCTTTCAACAATCTGGGGTTGTACTCTCATGTGAGCTACATAGGATTTCTGCTCATCTGTTTCTGAGGGAATGTTGAATGCATAATCGGTTGCAGTTTCTAGCATTTTCCATTCCTCAATCTTTATGTGAGCAAACACCCCATCTTTCTTACGACTTAAAGCGTCTGCTACTACATTGGCCTTACCAAGATGGTAATGCAATGTAAAGTCGTAGTCTTTCAGGTATTCCATCCATCGCCTCTGCCTCATATTCAATTCCTTCTGCGAGAATAAATACTTGAGACTCTTGTGATCTGAATACACTTCGAAGGTCTCCCCATACAAATAGTGTCTCCAAACCTTGTGTGCGTGCACTATAGCCGCCAACTCTAAATCATGGGTCGGATAGTTCTTCTCATGGATCTTCAACTATCTCGATGCGTAAGCAATTACCTGACCATCCTGCATTAATACACACCCAAGTCCCGTATGAGAAGCATCAGCATAAATGACATATTTCTCTCCTGGCGTAGGGACTATCAAAACGAGTGCCGTGATTAGTCGAGTCTTCAACTCCTGGATTGCTGTTTCGTAGCTATCGGTCCATTCAAACATGACCCCTTTCTAAGTTAACTTCATTAATGACGAAGCTATCTTCGAGAAGCCTTCTACAAATCTACGGTAGTATCCCGTAAGTCTAAGAAAACTCCTGATCTCAGTAACTGTAATAGGTCTCTGCCAGTTCATAACTACTTCAATCTTCGATGGGTCCACCGATATCCCATTCTTGGAAACCACATGACCCAAGAACTTTACTTCATCTAACCAGAATTCGCACTTGGAGAATTTAGCATACAACTTCTCCTGGCGCAATCTGTGAAGTGTGACATTCAAATGATCCTCATGCTCAAATTCTGTCTTCGAATAGATCAAGATATCGTCAATGAAGACGATAATGAAGACATTCAAGAAATCCCAAAACACTCGCTGCATGAGATCCATAAACACCGCAGGTGCATTAGTCAAACCGAACGGCATTACTAGGTACTCAAAGTGCCCTAACCGAGTTCGGAATGCTGTCTTCGAAACATCCTCCTCTTTGATCCTCAACTGGTGGTATCCCGATCTTAGATCAATTTTTGAGAAGTACTTGGCACCTCTTAGTTGATCAAACAGATCATCAATCCTGGGGAGCGGATACTTGTTCTTTATCGTCACTTGGTTCAGTTTTCGATAGTCAATGCATAATCTCATTGACCCATCCTTCTTCTTTACGAACAAAACTGGAGCACCCCAAGGCGAGCTGCTCGGACGAATGAAACCCAAACCTGTCAACTCTTCCAATTGACTTTTTAGCTCCTTCATTTCTGCTGGGGCCATTCGATAAGGTGGAATCGATATGGGTCTAGTTCCTGGAATCAGTTCGATTGAGAAGTCAATCTTCCTGATTGGGGGTAACCCAGGTAACTCTGCAGGAAAGACATCGGAATAGTCACATACTATTCGGATTGCTTCCACCTTTAGTGACTCTTCATTCACCTCACTAACGGTAGTATTCATGCTATACAAACTATCCCAATCAGTCCCATTCCTAGATGGTTCTATCACTCGGATTACACGATTCCGAATTCCCTTAAACTTGAATTTGAACTCTGGCTGTCCCGGCACACCAAACTTAACTGTCTTGGCATAACAATCTATAACCGCATGGTATGCAGCTAACCAGTCCATGCCTAAGATGATGTCGAAATCTCGAAGTTCTAAGACTATCAAGTTCAGTTCAAATGAACTATCTCCTATCTTGAGAATGCACGAGTTACACACTCGATGTGGCATTGTTTTGTTTCCCAGGGGAGTCATCAACGAAAGTGTCCTATTGGTGTCTGTTGTAGAAAGTTCTAACTTTTCTACCATGCTAGAAGATACAAATGAATGTGTGGAACCTGAATCCATCAATACATGTGCTAAACAGTTATATAACATAATTATACCTTCCACCACATCCTCTGAAGCTGTAGTGTCAGCTTGCGTCATAGCATAGACCCTAGCCTGAGTCATCGAATCACGGGTCTGCTGGGGGATTTTGGGGCACTGTCTCCTCAGATGTCCCAACTCTCCACACTCATAACATCTAATCGGCTCTCTACTGGCCTGACCCGTAGGTGCCCTCTGCGACGGTAGTGGAGGTCTAGCAGTCTGAACCTGAGGCCTCGAAGTCTGTCCCTGGCCTCTAGTCATCTGACTCTGCGAACGAGTAGCCTGACCCCTGCCCTGCACTGGTGCTACTGTCCTCTGTGGAAACTGGCCTGTAGATACTGGGGGTCGGAAACTGCTCTGACCCTGTGGTTGGCTGGTCCACTGCTGCCCTGAACTACTGGGCCTGTAAATCATCTGTCTCTTGGCTGGTGGGGGTACCGTCCTCATCCCAACACTCTGCTCGTGAATGACCTCATCTGCCCGTTCTAGCCTTTGGGCTCTTGTGACCACTTCGGAGTAGCTAGTAACCTCGAAGGCTGCCATCCTACTCCTGAAAGTGACTTTCAACCCTCTAACAAACTTCTCTGCTTTCATCTGGTTGGTGGAAATCAGCTCGGGAGCATAACGAGCCAATTGGGTAAAGCGGGACTCATACTGGTCCACGGACATGTTACCCTGTGCCAACCTATCAAACTCCATCCTCTTTCTGTCCCGGGAGCTAGCGGGAACATACTTCTCTAAGAACACTTTCTGAAAGATCGTCCAGTTGTTTTGAATCTCTGGTTGGTTGTCTTTCACCGAAGTCCACCAATGTGCTGCACCCCTCTGAAGCATAAAAGAGGCACACAAGACTTTTTGGGTGTCTGAACACTCCATAGTGCACAAGTATTTGTCGGACTCTTCCAACCATTCTTCCGCCATTGCGGGGTCCGCAACTCCATCAAAGCTGGGTGGCCTCATACTCCTATACTCTCTCAAAAGAGCACCCGCAAGACCCTGATATGGTGGTCGCACCAACTGCACATGTCTCGGTACCTGTGCTGATGGAGGTGGGGGTATACTCTGATCAGGTGTGGAGTCAGGGGTGTGCTCCGGAGCAACCTCAGGTATATGTGCACCTGACTGGTTCTGGCCCCCTATCATCCCAGTCAACTGTCTCATCAAGACTGCCTGATCTTCTATCATTTTCATCTGCCTTTCTTGTATTCTTTCCTGGTTCTGAGACATCGCCGTTATGGCTTGCATCATCAATTCCATTTCTGTTGGTTGTCTAGCCTCAGATGTCCCTGCATCTGTGGGTTGGGACCTCTTGCCTGGCCTACCTCTGCCTGCCATCTAATCAAATCTGCAATTGAACAATCTTTATAATTTCTCCAAATCCAAAAGACATTTCATCAAACTTTAGGCAGAGTACTAATTACACATCAAACATTTATGCATTCAAACATATTCCATTTAATACTACTTAGTCCATTAATTCATCAAATAACTATTGTCTCATACTTCATATCCTTAAGGAATTTCCTATTATTCCTAATCTTATCTCCAATCTAGACTCTAACAAATTTCTAGACACAGAAGAGCTCTCGTCCCATCCGGAACTAATATTGAGCTCTGATACCACGCTGTCACGCCCCGAAATCCCAACACGAATCCCTATGATTCATCAGTCAGAATCTCGAGGTGTGAGGTAATCAATCACAAAATCTAACAGAACATTCATAAATAATAATACTTATGAAAAGAAAATACACGCAGCGGAATAAACATTTAACTAACATCTATACGAGAGTCTAGAGTAAACAGAAGAAATCGACAAACACTGATATAAGTCAAGATCTTTAATCTCATAATTCATCAGGTTACAAAAATTTCTAAACTACCATGTTTCTTATCTACAACCAAAAACCGCTAAGATCCTCTACTAGTCCTCAAAGACATGGCGGCGGCAAGACATCAATCTGATCCTCCTCGAGGACCTCCTCAAAAGACTCCTCAAAGAACGGTTCTTCAAAAGTTGAATAATCTGAAAGGGGAAGGATAGGGTGAGTAACAGGGGAATGTTACTCAGCAGGATGAACGCCGTTCTAACAACGAGTCATACTTGCACGAGTAATCAGTTGAACAATTAAATAATGCAAGTTTTCATAATGTAACATACGATAAATGTCTAAGCATACTCAGGAAACAGTTATAATAACTTTCAATCTATCATTTTCAATCATTTAAAGTAACATATGCATCTTTTAAATGAAAACACCTATCAATCATTACAAAATAAGAAAAAGATACATAATAAGAACACGGCGGTGTAATCGATAAGAGAGCAGAGGAACACGCCGATATAACCGCCTCGGCTATGGCAATACGATATTCCAAACTTAACCTCCGATGTGGAATCCCATCGTTATAATCTGATTTTGTGGCCGGTCTAGCATACCACGGTTGGATGACCATTTATCCGGCTCAGACTGGCCGTTGACCAAGAACCCAATACTGAGTTCAACTAACGGTGAGGTCGACCGTTTGACGACTACAGACTAATAGTGATCACTAACTAGCCCAGGAGACCCCTCGCGTCGAAGCCTATCAAGAGGCAATGCATGTGAACCCCGCCTATCTCTACACTATACAGAGACCGCCTTTACACACAACGTTCCCCAGGAAATAAGTAGGAGAAATTCCCGGATTTCATAAGCTGTAATATGCTCTAAGGTATCCCATACTACCGAAGAGCATATGACATCTAGTGTTATCCTAGATTGACTCGTCCGCTTCCGGACACACAGCAACGCGTCACTCTTTATGGGTTTTCTACAAACCTTTACTGGTAAACAAAATAATTTATTTTGTATATAATATATCATTTCTTTTTAATCGAAAATACAAACAAAGTCTGGTAGTGCCTTCCAGTGACAGTTATCTGTCATTTCCATCCATCAACCATCTCATCCCTCTATCTATCTATCACGTTTTACGTGGCATGGCCACTACGTAGAACTGGAGGCACTGTCCCATCAATCAGTCGAGAACATACGTTCTCTCTATCCATCCATCAATTAAATCGATTAATCTATCATCTAATTTCCTACATATCTATTAAAGTAATTTTACTTTTAAAGTAATTCGAAATCCATAAAGCATCAACCAATTCCATTCGATGGTTTTGGTTGAGTCGAGAGACTCGAAAACAAAGATAAAACCATAAGACATAAAAGCTGAAATCTGTGAAAATTTAACTAAGTGTTGAAAACATGATTTTTCAAAGTCGAACTTGAAAACGAATTATTTATTTATTTATTAAAGAACTTAAAGTAATACTTAATTGTAGTAATACTTAATTGTTTTTAATGAAATAAATGTAGGAAATGGGTATACATACTATATGGAAGCAACACAAAACAAATTAGAACCAAACTCAACATTCGGATACTTTTCCGAATTGCTGATTTTTCGTTATTTTTCATTGAAACTCAACCAAAATTGATTCAAATATTATACTAACTATAAAATGCTTATGTTACATCAAATGAACTAAAACCAATCATAAATAAGCATGCAAACATGATTTAAATTGTTCAAATATGTATAAACTTAATGAAACAATCGATTTATCAACAATCATATGGATTTTCTATGAAATTATCGCATAACTAGAAGGTAGAAGGGAAGGCAACCTACTTCAAGCTATTTTCAACGGTTGAATGGACTTTAAAATCGCCTCCGGCCAATCTCCAAAATTTTCTTCCGGCGAAAATCGGATTTCTTTGCGTCCACGCGTAACCCTCGGCGAGAGGAACAACTTTCCTTCTTGCGCCTAAGCTCGGATCGTTCTCGTTTAGTGTAGATCTGAGTTTCAAATATTGAAGGAAAAGGGTTGAGATTTGTTTGGAGAGGAGAATAAGAAAAATCTGATTTTTCTAATAGAATTTAGATATTTATATCACTTAAGTTGGGACATACTTGTCATTTTGGGAATTGTTTTTCCCGAATGCCAAATTGGACAAACTTATACTCTATTTTGGGTGATTTTTCGACACGAATCTAATGGTATGATCGATTTCGTCAAATTACGTCTCTAAGGTGTCGTTTACCTATTGGGAAAATATCTAATGCGAAACTCGAGGATTTGATAACTTTTTCAATCGACTTCAGATTTAGGCGTGCTTACAGGATAAAGTATGTTTTTCGATCCTTCTAATTCTATTGGTGAAGTTTATTTTCCTCAAATATTAAAATTTAAGAATCTATACTTTTAAATCAATGCACGGATATAATATTCTTTCCTTGAGATACATTTTAAGATTTCAAGTCATTACAGTGTCTTTCAAGATTTGGCAACTAAAAGGGTGATTGGTAGTGGTCGTGAAGCATATGACTGGTACCTTCTCAACGTCCCAACATTTCAGCATATACCGTATGCTCATGCTCTTAGAATAATATTAATAAGATAGCCAATAAAGCTCAAATAATGCGGTGGCATAATTATTTAGGTCATGTTTCTTTTCAGTATTTACAACGTCTATTTCCTTCTTTATTTTAATCTATGTCGTTGTCAGAATTACAATGTGAAGTTTGTCAATTATTACAACTAAAAAAATAATCTAGATCCTTATCTAAATTCCTATACAACAACGATGCTTATCTACAATCTTCTAGATCAAGAAAGTGAATTGAAAGCATAGTTGGATAAAATCGTGTAGTTCTCCAACATGGCTTGACAACTTTGACAAGCTTTGTTCTAATTAGTAGCTTGATTCTCAAAATTAAATCGACATCTTAGAGAGTGGAAAGTAGTAAAAGAATCAATATCTTATAGAAATTCCTGGACCAATCATGCTTTTAAAATATTTATTGAAACATGCATATACCAATTTTTGAATTAATTTGACGAAAACAATTGTCTATTTTATAGTAATCTTGATGAATTGACCTTTATTCCTTTGATTCCCATGGTCTTCCATTTTGTTTATAAGAAAGTTACAACAGTTACACCTTATTTTAAGTACATGTTTGTCACGAAATCAAACCTTAATCTATCACCTAGATTAATTTAAATATATAATTAACTAATAAATATTATTTATTAATGGAGAAAATTAATATGAAAAATTCCTGAGGGAAAAATATGCTAAAAGCCAAAGATCTAATGGAGTAGTTGATAAATCAAAGAATCAAATGAGAAAAGGCAAGTAAAAGCCATTTTTACAGAGTAGAGAGAAATTAAAGTACAAATTTGATAGGGGTAAGAGAGAAGAGCACAACTAACAAGTTAAAATATTACTTTTAAGGCTAGTTATGTCTTTTTGCCTCTTATAGAAAGAAAAACCCTAATTTCCAACATATAAAACACAAAACACTCATTTATGATTTTGAAGAGGAAAAATATTAAAATGCTCAAACCCAAACCCTAAACAATGCATTTGGGAATTTTGATTAGACATAGCGATGGAGGTTTGGGGGAGGACTTGGTGGCCTCAAACTAGTCTAACCTTTATCACTCTACTCGGGACTTCCATATTTATAAGGGATGGAGCCATGATTGTTTTCTTCATTATTGATCAGCTGATCTTCAATTATCTTTCTCTTTTCATTCGATATTTCTTTCGAGAATGTGAGATTGTTAAAGTTTATGTTCTATTGGCTCATTTTTCTATTGTATCGTGTGAATAAGAAATTCAATCTATATGTGTTTTTTTTTATTATTATTAAGTAAATTCAAGAAAAAGATTTGGACAACCTTTTCTATGTAAATTCAAGATTTCTAACTTATTTTGATATGCTCTTTATTTATTCTGTTTCTTGAGAAGTTTTATGAAGTCTTCTTTTTTAATGGGTTCGTCGAATTTTCATCGATAAGACTCCCATTGTTTTATAGTTAACATTAATCTTTTCCAAAAGAAATGTTGATTCATTGAGAATCCATCACTTGAATTTTCATTTACTCGGATTCTCTCTCAAGCACCTAGTACGGTCCCTATTTAGTAATTTAAATATAATTAGTAGTTATAATAAGATTTCTTGAGATATATTATATAATAGGATCTGGTTGTATTTGATTAAGATTCTTAAAGATAAAGGATGTGAATATTTTACTTTGAAATCATATCTTTTAAAGTAGGGTATAAGGGGATATAGGTTGAAAGAAGGGATGAGAAGAATATGTGTTGGGGAGAAATCCTTAAGAGACAAATAGTATATCATTATCATCATCAAAGCCTCATCCTATAAATTAGGGTTTAGTTGTACAATTGATGTTCCTCCATTCACTTTTGTTTATAGCAGTGTTTTCATTCAAAATGAGGATATTAGTATTTGTTCTCACTATCTAAATATTACTATTAAAACATATGTTTCACTTTTTAGATAGTTCCTTCTGATAAATTTCTTTAAGTAATAACCACAAAAAAAGAAAGAAAAGAATATTTTGTACTCTAACTTAGAAATTAGTTTAGTGGACTAATTAGTCTTCATGAATAGCTCAAATATGATTGCACAAAATGACAAGTTTCTGTGGACACATCTAAGTTGGGTTTCTGACTTAATTATTAGTCAAATATTATTGTTTTCATGCTATTAAATAATGTGATGTGATTTGTTTTTGTTATTTGTCTTTGTTTTGATGTAGGAACTTTTTTTTTATTGGTTATGTAGGAACATTACACTATAATGATCTACTCCCTCAGTAAAACTTTCAACGAGGTGAATAAATTTTTCTTTGCAATTTGTTATAATATTTTTATTAAATTTTCTACTCGTAGTTATTTGTTTGTCCATTATTCCCTTTAGCATTACATTTTTTGTATTCATACATCAATATATAGTTGTTTGGCTTGATAAGAAAGCAAGTAATACTATAATTCAAATTTTTTTATTAAGCCCATAGTATTATGTTCTTTCTTTTATTCTATGTAAAAAAATGCTTTCTGAATTCTATGGCTTGCTCTAAGAGTTGCTCATTCCTAAAAAATGTCTTGTCTTTAAACCATATGCTTTAATGAATATCCTCTCATTGACCTGTTGAAGAAAGACATTGCATGGTCCTGGTCGGACTACTGCCAAGAGGCATTTGAAGATCTCAAGAATGCCGTGATGGAAGATTCTCTACTTATTTTCTCCCCACTGATTAAGAAGATATGTAAAACAATAACCCATTGTTAAAGAAGGGTATTGGGGAAAGAAATTAGGTTGTTAGAGAGAGATTGTAGGTGAGGCTATTTCAATCTGTTTTGGTAGTCTCTAAAATAGAAGATTGTGGTCTAAGTGCGCCTATTATTAGTTTGAGGACACAAGGGGGCATTCGAATTGTGTCCAAAATTTAGAAAGTTTTGTCATCAATTTCAGAATATGAAGGGGTAAGGATGAATAAAGAGATAGAGAAATATGAGTAGTAGGGGCTAAGAGGAAGCTTGAGGATGCTAAGATGGAGATTTAGATATGGAGGATTTGGGTTTTGTAGATAAAGAATTAAATATATATATATATGGAAGGTATTTATGAAGGTTGCACTATGTGAAAAACGCAAAAATGGACAAAAACTTTTGTTGGGCTTGGCCCGACAAATTTTAGAACCCCTAATTCTGTGGTCATTGGACCACAAATTTCTTTGCTTTTTCCCTCAAAACACATTATGCGACGTGCAAAACTCCCTTCTCTCTCTCTCTCTCTCTCTCTCTCTCTCTCTCTCTATATATATATATATATATATATATATATATATATATATATATATATATATATATGACCACTCTCTATGTCTGATCTCTCAATCTCACTCACACTCTCTCTGTCTCTGATCTCTTAAAGTTATCTCTCAATCTCTCGAAATTGGAAACTATGGAGGGAAGAAGAAGCCATTAACCTCAACATTGAATTCACTCTTGAAATTTCTCTGTTGTTTAATAAATCTTTGAATAGATTTAAACTTTTTATTAATTTAAAAGCTGCTGTACATGATGTCTTTATATAGATTACATAACGTATCTTGGGGATCTTAGCTAAAAAGAAAGAAAAATAAAAATGTTCTTGTAGAGATCTCTAGAGATTTGAAGGGATATGTACAAGACATACAAGCTGTACAGATCTGTAGAGATAAGATATACTGTACAGATCTGTAGAGGTAAGATATACATGGTAACTTCCTAATACTCCTCAAGTTGGAAGGTACCAAGTGAATATTATGAACACCCAACTTGCGAGTCAACTCATAGAAATAGGAACCACCAAGTGGTTTGGTGAAGATGTTAGTAGGCTAGAGTACAGATGAAATGTGGTAGTTCGAATGATGTTGTTTTGAAGCTTCTCAAGAATGATATGACAATCGATCTCAATGTGTTTGATATGTTCGTGGAAGACTGGATTAGCCAATATGTGTAATGCAGCCTTGTTATCACAAAATAAGGAGATCGGTTTGGGGTGAGAAATACCGAAATCACGTTAGAGGTAGAGTAACCATGTGACTTCTTAGAAATTGGTAAGCATTGCCTAGTATTCAGCTTTAGCTATTGATCGAGAGACCGTGTTCTATTTCTTGGACTTCCAAGAAATGGGCGATAGTCCAAGAATGACCAGATAAAGCCAGTGTCTTCTAAAATTTTACGGGCATACTTGCGTTGAGACAAATAAATACCACTCATAGAATGAGCCATTTCTAGTCCCAAAAAATATTTGAGATGGCTAAGATCCTTCAATTTAGAACAATTATGAAGAAACGTTTTGAGGGTAGTAATGGTGGGAAGATCATTGCTTGTGACAATGATGTCATCCACACAAACAAGCACAACAGTGAATGTAGAACCAGAAGATCGGATGAAAAGGGAACGGTCAACCTTGGATTGAAGAAAACCAGCATCAAGCAAAGTAGCTGAAAATTTGGTGAACCATTGGTGAGAAGTTTGGTTTAACCCATACATTGATTTGCTCAATTTGCATACACGAGTCTTCCCCTTTCGAGCAAAACCAAGAGGAAGTTGCATATAAACTTCCTCCTTTAAGTCTCCTAGCAGAAAAGCATTGTTGACATCCAATTGATGTAGATGCCAATGTTTAATTGCAGCAATATCTAATAGGACACATACAGTTGCTAGTTTGGCAACAGGATCTAAACCTTCTTATTGGCTATATATCCTTTAGCAACCAAGCGGGCTTTGTACCTTTCAATGGAACTATCAGAATTGAACATTAGATTGTAGATCCATTTACAACAAATGGGTTGCCTATTGGGAAGAATTAAGGTGAGGGTCCAAGTATTGTTGGCCATGAGAACACTAATCTCATTAGCCATAGCCTTACATCATTTATGATCAGTGATAGCTTGTCGAGATTTAGGTTCTGCAATGGATGAGATGGCTATAGAAAAGGCACGATAAGCAGGAGAAAAATGATGATAAGAAAGAAAATGTGAGAAAGGATATGGAAAGCTTATTGATATATTGGTCGTCGATGGATGAGACAAAGCTGGGAGAGGTTGCTCAGCCAGACCACAATGGTAGTCTGTGAGATATGTGGGGTTTTTGATGTGCGAATGGAACATTGTGGTATGGGTGCAGCGGTGTTAGTTAGTTCGGCCGAGGGATTGGAAGATGAGGATGGGTTAGAATTGGATATAGCAAAAGTAGGCTTGGTAGGATCTATAATAGGGAGAGGCAAAACGGTAGAAGAAGGAGAATGATAATGTCGATGTTGGAATAGAAAGATAGCCTTGTGGAAAATGACATCAGGAGATACAAAAAAGGAATGGGTTTGTAGATCATATACTTTGTAACCTCTTTTACCATATGGGTACCCTATGAAAATGCATTGTTTTGCATGTGAATAAAATTAGGTTTGTGCAAGAGCAAGTGTGTAGACATAGCAAAGGCAACCAAAAACTCACAAATGAGAGAGAGGTTTGGCATTAAGGGAGAGTGGTGGGAGTACGATTACTTAAATATGCCGCAGTTAGAACACATTCTCCCAAGAATTTAATAGGTAAGTTGGCTTGAAAACGTATGGCTTGGGCAACATTAAGAAGATGTCTATGTTTGTGCTCCACCACTCCATTTTGTTTGTGGGGTTGCAACACAACTATGTTAATAGATAGTACTCTATTCATGAAAAAAAAAAGATGTCATTTTGAATTCTAGTCCATTATCCGTCCAAATCTGTATTACCATTTATGAAATTAGTCAGCAATCAATTTAATGAAGGATTACAAAAATTGAGTTTCAGATTTGTGGGTCATTAGATAAACCATTGTTCTTCGGGTAAAGTCATTAACAATGGTAAGAAAAAAAGTGCTCTAGTGAGGGATACTATATGATGAGGATCCCATAAGTCACAATGGATTAAATAATAATGAGTTGTAGTAATATAGCATAATGGAAATGATAAGTTAGTTTGTTTAGCAAGTGGATGAATAAAACAATGATGAAAGTCCGCAATACATATACCAGAAATATTGTGTGATAAAAAATTTAAGCTCTTATAAGATAAATGGCCTAAATGAAAATGCCAAAGATCAGTGGGAGATGTAAAACCATTGAAACTGCAGAAGCAATAGGACTAGAGAAGTGGTATAGGCCCTCCCGCTCTTTGCCCGCTCCAATCGTCATCCTTGAGGAAAGGTCTTAAATGCTGCAAGAATTGGAGAAAATTAGTGAGCAGTTTGAGGCACGGGCAAGCTTGCTAACTGAAATGAGGTTGAAGTTAAAAAAGAACTTCATGAAGAATCAATGTAGGGAATGCAATTGTGCCAATATGTGTAACTGAGGCATGGTGTCCATCAAGAAGTTTAACAATAGAAGACCCAATGCCTCAAGAACACAGATAGGCACTGATAGTTTTTTAAGGTGAGTCTGTCTCTCTCTCAAGTTGGTGGATCCATAACATTGTTCAAGTTGTTGAAGATGAGATCTAGGGTTTTTTATTCCAGAAAATATATTAATTTTGCTTTTTTCACTACAACAAATATGACAATTAGGAACGGTTTATTACCGTTCCTAAGCCACTATGAAACGGCTTGCAGACCGTCTTTAATCGAGGCGTCGTTAATGAGGTTAAACGGCTGAAAGCCGTTCTATATTTCATGATTTGGAACCCTTAAAAACCGTTCCAGATCTCTGCATTTGGAACGGCTTAAAACCCTTCCTAATCTGCGTCTTTGTATAACAACGCACAGTACCCCCAAAAAGATTTGGGACATTGGATTTTATAGAACTGATGTCCTAGGTCTGAGACTTTAGACATCGATTATAAACTGATATCTAAAATTGTTATAAATTGATATCTAAAATTAATTATTTTTTATTTGCCTATTACCCACGGTTAAAATAGATCCAAATAAAGAACATCGAGGTTCTCTATCACATTAATTTATACACAAAAAGAGTTGCAATGAGTCATAATTTACAAATCCAAAATTACAATGCATCGATAAACCATTCACAATCATTACACAAGCACAAGTGCTTACAAGGAAGCAATGCCAGCACTCACATCCCTCCCTATCTTCTTTAAGATCCCCACAATGCCCGCAACTACCAATAAAGAATTCTTTTGTGTCACCACATTGCATACTCTCACGATGAACTTCCGCACCTTCAAAGGAGTATCCGAGAAGCAAGTGCTCCTGATCAACCAAAGAACCAAGGACTATAAGGTGAGAAACTTTCATGTTCACTAGTTCATAAAAGCCACCGATTTAGAATGAGTGTACCAGAGAGTTGTTTGTAAAAACTAAAACAAAATGGATATAATTTCATAAAATTCAATTCTTATAGTGCAAGAAAGCAAAGAAAAAAAAACACACACACACACACACAGGGAGAAGATGAGAGGAAGTAATCATTTAATAGGTTTTATAAACTTTGCAACATTATTAGAAAAAAAAAAGAACAGAATTGATTATCTTAAAATGGATATCAAAGATATCAGACACAATAAATTTCCACATCTGAAAATATAGATAAGGATCCAAAGGGTAGACTACAATTTTAATTGTCACAGAAATGTTTGTGAAGCAGATTTCCCAATTTAATAAAATTCTGAAGTCATACTATAGAAAAAAATTCAAGTGGGTAAAAAATTCAACAGCTTCAAATGTATTAAAGATTAAATGCATATTCAGCAATGATAATCTCAAATTATACACACGAACACGCGCACGCACAAAAGAAAGTAAGAAATGAATGTTAATCGCGGAAAAGAAAAAAAATAAGCTAAATTAATGAGGTGTAGAGTTTAAGATAATTACACATCCTTGTAAAGCTCATAAGTGTTGAATAAATGCCAGAAGATAGACCAGGCAAAAGAAACATGGGCCGAACTCAAAGGGCCCTCATCTTCCAGTTTAAATGGACGGATCTAGTAGTCATGATGGCATAACCCACTGCAATAGCCTGAAAATAATAACAACCCAACTTGGAGTTAAAAAGAAAATCTTATATGCCCAAGAATGTGTTAACAACTGAAACAATGACTACAAATGAAAGTAACTTTTTTCTTTCATATCCAGAATCTCACGAACCAGATGATATGAGAAATCACAGTGCTCACAGGTTTTATATATATATTTATTTATTTGATAGATAAGCAGTGAAGAGTTATGTCTGTGACATATTGGCATGACTAGTCACGTGGAAGTATGTACAAATGAAATAATAAGGTCATTGGATCTGGATTCAGGAAAGAAACAAACAATGTTGTTGGAAATTGGAAAATGGAAATTGGAAAGAAAGACTCACTTCTAAAATGACAGAAAAAATGATAAGATTCCTAGCCATTCTTGTCCACGTTAAACCCAGGTTGATTACATGATGAGACTATCGTTGTTCTTCTCACCGGAGTTAATAATAATCTTAGTTTTACCTTACTTGTGGGACAAGAAGGGGATCGAACCCAAGAGAAAGGAGGAATAGAGCTAAGCTAAGAAGATAAAATCCAAATTAACTAAAAGGAATTAAAACTATTTTTCTTTGTATTTTTGAACTTATAAGAAGATGTAAAATTGCTAGAAAATAAACTAAAGTAAATGAAATTAAAAGCAAGTAAACTTATGAATTAAAACACCATTGGAGGTGGATCTACCTAAAACATGTTAATGAGCAATTTCTAGTCTCTAGCCTTTTTATAACTCAATCATAAGGGCTTGGTGTTAGCTCTTTAAATCGGAAAGTTTTGCAAATAAAATGAAATAAGGGAACAAAAACAAAGTAGAATTCTTTGAAAATTTCTTACTATAAATTATCTAATTTAAGCATACTTTATCTTGATTTAATCTAAGCATAAAGTATTTATATTAAGAATAAAATGTGCAAGAAACTTAAAGAGAATTCATAAGCATTTTAAATAAAAGAAAGGCATAAAATTAGAAATAACACAAGAACTTGCTCTAGGCTTTTCCACTCTCCAATGGAGGGAAACTTAGCCTAATGTCATTGCAAGAGAGGGTAGATAAGAGATGAAAGAATTTTTCTATATTTCATAGAGAAAATTACAACTTCTTCTTCTTCTACTTCTTACAAGACTATTTAACCAAAAGAAAATAACTAGAAGATGAAAATACAAAAAATAAGAGAATAGGCTAAGAGCCTTAGATTAAAGGAGTCTTGGATAAGAGAACCAAGATGGGACCCTTTCTCTAAAAATGATGGCTCTATTCATAGAGAAAATGTGTGTAGAAGAGTCTAAAAGTAGCCTCCACTTTTCTTTGCATAAAAAGACAAAAGAGGAGAATATGAGTTAAGGATTAGGGCATTCCAAAGTGGGCCCAAATGCTTTTGTCTTGAGAATTTGATTTCAATTTGTTGATTTTCTGCACAAGAAACACACGTAATTAGATTTATCTAGTAAATGAATTTATTTATATAAATTAAGCCTAATTAACATGCAACGTGGTGATTTGAGGCTTATCTGATTATTATCTTAATATGGATAAATAGGTACAAAAATCAAGATAAATATCCAAAAAATGTGTGTATAATTGAGTGTTTGGAAACACTCATCACACCCCCAAACTTACCTTTTTCTAGTCCCTAGAAAATAAAACTGCCACTTTCGCAGGCACCTCGACTGCATTTAGCGAATGTAGCAAGCCCTTGAACCTCTAGGTTACCCCTAGTGGACGAGTTTGACTCGTGAGGGTTTACAGAAAATATACCCACAAAATTTGAAAACAACTTTGAAGTAAAAATAGTCAAAATCAAAATTTATATTGAAAAGCACAAGTCTTTTTATTTTTTTTTCAATCAAGTGGAAGTATTGCTTGGTATAGAGTCCCAACCCTTATTTCTCTATGACAAAACTTAGACTTAAATTGACCTTTGAATGATAGTGATTCTAACTCAGAAATTTAAGAGATTCGATTTCCTCAAATAAGTTTCAACCTTCTAACTACTCAAGAATAGCTGGAGTAACTTAGGGTTTAATTCTAAACTTAGCATCCTGTCTAGGGTAGTGAGAAGTGTGGATATTCACTTTAATACCTCTAAGGGGCTTTATCTGTGATATTCCAGTATACTCACAATTTTACACTTGATGGCTTTCACCCTACTAAAACTTTACATAAACTTTTAGATCTTTGATTTTTTTTTTTTTTTTTTGAAAGGTCTCTTTTTTTCTATTACTTCTTCATTATTTTTCTAAGAAAAATAGGCAGCCCTTTTCAAGGTACCCAGTCTAATTCAATGGTTGCTGTACAAGGTGTATACAATCCAGTTCTGTTTTTCTTCTAATCAGCCAACCAATTGAACAAGGAAGTCAAAGTTCATCAAACCTAGTTTTTCCTTAAACTCTGGGTAGAAAGAAGGTAATAAGCTCTTTTAATACAATCTAGACTCTTGGTAACCTTATTAGAAGTGACTATAAACCAAAAGATAACTTTGCTCTAATTTTTGCCTAAGAGAAATACAAATGGGGACTCCAGATCATAGCTTCCAATGAAAGACTGATTAAATATTTTTAACTAAGTGCTTAAAGATACAAGTTAAGATTTTGAGTAAAATACAGGAGTACCAAATCTTGAAAAAATCATTTCCTTAATGAATTTTATCACAACCTTGTGATCGTTAGTTCTATATGCCACAGCTTCGACCCATTTTGACACATAGTCAACGGCAAGTAGGATGTATTGGTAACCCTGGGAGATAGGAAAAGGTCCCATGAAGTCTATACCCCACACGTCAAAAATTTCGATGATCAGTATAGGATTTTGAGGCATTTCATTTCTCTTAGAGATTTTTCCTAATCTTTGACTCTATCACAAGATTTGCTAAACTCGTGGGCATCACAAAAAATACTAGGCCAGAAAAAACCGCATTGTAGGATTTTCATGGCGGTCTTCTTACCACTGAAGTGCCCTCCGCAGGCATGATTATGGCAAAACTCTAAGATATTGACTTGCTTACAGGTTGGAATACAACGTCTAATGATTTGATTAGGACAATACTTAAATAAGTATGGCTCATCCCAGAAATACCATTTTGTTTTTGACAGAAGACGGAGTTTCTCTTGACTAGTTATTTCGACTGGGAATTGACCTGTAACTAGGTAGTTGACAATGTCCGCATACCATGGAGCATTGGCTTGAGAGATTTGCATAAGTTGCTCATCGGGAAAGGATTCAGAGATGGGTAAGGATTCCTCGGATGGCTTGTTAACTATCCTAGACAAGTGATCAGCTACGACATTTTCTGCCCCTTTTTTGTCTCGGATCTCGAGATCAAACTCTTGTAGAAGTAGAATCCAACAGATTAACTTTGCTTTAGCATCTTTCTTTGATAGAAGGTACTTCAATGCTGCGTGGTCTGTGTAGATCACGACTTTAGATCCTATGAGGTAGGGGCGGAATTTTTCAATGGCATAGACCACTGCTAGCATTTCCTTCTCTATTGTAGAGTAATTAAGTTGAGCATCATTTAGGGTTTTACTAGCATATTGAATAACATGAGGTTGTTTTTCAATTCGCTGACCCAATACAGCGCCTATTGCATAATCTGAAGCGTCGCACATAACTTCGAATGGAATGCTCCAGTTTGGAGGTTGAATAATGGGTGCCGAGGTTAACTCAGACTTGAGCTTGTTGAACGTAGAGAGACATGACTTTGAAAAGTCGAAAGGAACATCCTTTCCCAATAGCTCACATAAAGGTTTCGAGATTTTCCCGAAATCTTTAATGAATTTACGATAGAAACCTGCATGGCCTAGGAATGATCTAATTTCTTTGACCGTTCTAGGAGGTGGTAATTTTTCAATTAGACCTACCTTTGCCTTATCTACCTCAATCCCCTTAGCAGAAACAATGTGCCCTAGTACAATCCCCGATGTTACCATGAAATGGCATTTTTCCCAATTGAGGACTAGATTGACCTCTTTGCAACGTACAAGGACCAAAGTCAAGTAATGGAGACATTCTTCAAAACTTGATCCAAAAATTGAAAAATCGTCCATGAATACTTCGAGATATTTTTCTAGCATGTCGAAAAATATACTCATCATGCACCGTTGAAAAGTAGCGGGTGCATTGCACAATCCAAAAGGCATGCGACGATACGCGAAAGTTCCGAAAGGGTAGGTGAAAGTTGTTTTCTCTTGATCGATTGGGGCAACGGGTATCTGATTGTACCCGGAATAACCATCTAAGAAGCAATAGTAAGAATGTCCTGCCAGACGCTCTAACATTTGATCAATGAAAGGTAAGGGAAAATGATCCTTAAGAGTCATCGAGTTGAGTTTCCTATAGTCAATACACACTCTCCATCCATTTTGGACTCGAGTGGGGATTAATTCATTATCTTGGTTCACTACCACAGTGATACCAGACTTCTTAGGAACTACTTGTATAGGACTCACCCAACTACTGTCAGAGATAGGATAGATAATACCCGCATCTAGCAATTTCATCACTTCCATTCGAACTACGTCTTTCATGATAGGATTTAGCCGTCTTTGAGGTTCTAAGGAAGGCTTAGCGAAATCCTCTAAACGAATACGTTTGATTCTTACCACAGATGGACTAATTCCCTTGATGTCAGCTATGCTCCAACCAATAGCTTCTTGATGTTCTTTTAATACTCCTAACAACTTTCCCTCTTGAACTTCATTAAGGCGAGAGGAAATGATCACGGGCAAGGTTTGATTCTTACCAAGAAATGCATATCTCAAGGTCTCTGGAAGCGACTTGAGTTCTAATTTTGGAGGCTCAATATAAGAAGGAACAAGATTGGATGTGCGCACAGGAAGACTTTCAGTTTTTGCGTGCCACCGCACAGAATCTAAGAGTGGAACAGATTCAAGTAAAGCATTGACTTCGCTTAT
The DNA here is from genome assembly GCF_017979445.1 of Akebia trifoliata. Taxonomy (NCBI): domain Eukaryota; kingdom Viridiplantae; phylum Streptophyta; class Magnoliopsida; order Ranunculales; family Lardizabalaceae; genus Akebia; species Akebia trifoliata. Next base: position 15,508,072 of record NC_141381.1, on the reverse strand, counting down.
AGACTCTTCGACGTCCAAGTCAAGGCCAAAGTGAGCAAAACATTTTGTTAGGGGATCAGAGTACCCTAACTCTTGATACGTTTGATTGACTAGCGTATCTATCATGTTCACTTCCTCCATACCATCATCTACATCAATTCCTTGGAAATTGTGGAAGACGTTCAGTTTCACTTTCATATCCCCAAATGCTAAAGTCATAATTCCGTTTCTATAACGAATGACTGCGTCAGACGTGGCTAAGAATGGACGTCCTAAGATGATAGGAATATGACTATTCGAATTGAAGACTGGCTCCGTGTCTAAGACAACAAAGTCAACAGGGAAATAGAAATCTTTGACTTTAACTATCACGTCCTCAACTATACCCTTTGGAATTTTTATGGACCTATCGGCTAGATTCAACGTGATATCGGTGGGTTTCAAAACCCCCAAACCTAATTGTTTATAAATTGAATATGGTAAAAGGTTCACACTAGCCCCTAAGTCTAAGAGACATTTTTCGACCACTTGATTTCCAATATGAATGGAAATTGTCGGACATCCAAGATCCTTAAATTTTGGTGCAAACGTTTGTTGGATGAGCGACAAAGCTTGGGCTGCCATGACAGCTTTCCGAGGAAATGGTGTTTTCCTTTTAGCTGTGGTTAAATCCTTTAGGAATTTCGCATAAGAAGGTATCTGCTTAATGGCATCTAGGAATGGGATATTGATATGCACATTTTTGAAGACTTCTAAGACACCCTCAAATTGCTTACCTTTTTTAGAATCTCTAAGGTGATGGGGAAATGGAGTTTTTGGAATTGACAAAATGATAGGAGGATTTTCCCAATGTTTCTTTTTCTCTATCGGAGACTCTATGACTTCTTTTTGAATTTTGTCCTTCTCTCGGACTTTTTCTCCCATGTCAATAGGTTGGACCTTATTGTCCACCTTTTTTCCCAAACGCAAGGTGTGGATAGCTTGGACTGAGTCTTGTGGAGCTCCAGAATGGCTTCCTACTTCATATTGACCTTTCGATCCGTTTGGAATCAAAGGTTGGCCTCTAGGGTTAGGGATAGTCTGACTAGGAAATTGACCTTTCTCTCTCCCACTCAAAGAGAGAGCTAACTACCCCAACTGAACTTCCATCTTAACTATGGATTGCGCAGTGACCTGGTTAATCTGAGTTTGATTTTGATGGGTTTGCTGTTAAGTTTGGATGAACTGTGAAAGCGCCCTCGATCCGCTGAGTGCGCGGATCCACTTTTAACCCTTGAGGTTTGGGAGTCGCCACCTAGTTATTATGGTCTAGGAACCAAACTGACTCTAAAACGGATAAACTAATCTACGAAAGAGAAAAAGAGTCCGGGGATCACGTTACGGGGTTGGAAGGTGTTAAGCACCAACCCCGCCCGGCCAAAGCCGGTCTCTACTAACTTCCCAAAAAAATCACATTGCTAAAAACCTAGATAAAAATAAAAATAAAAGAAAATTTTTATACCTTTCCGATAGCAAGGATTTTGCTCCCTCAGATCTGACAAAAATAGCTCCTTGTACTGTACTCCCTTGCTTCGTTCTGTCTCCGGATTTAATTTTGGATCTTCGAGATCAAGGTATCTCCTTGTTTTTGGATCTAAACTCTTCAAGTTTGGTACGGATTTGGGGGTGTTTTTGGAGGGCTTCTAGGTGTTTTCTAGGTTAAAATTGAAGGAGGGATGTTAGGTAAGGAGTTGGGCTCCAAAACTAGGGTTTATAGGAGGCTAGGGGGGCTTTTAGACCTACTTCTCTTAGGGTTTATGATTTGATACGAAAATAGGGTGTGAGGACCTCTATTTATAGATTTTTTTAGGGGTTGATTTTGAAAGAGTTAGTGTTTAATTAGAGTTCTTTTAATTAGAGTTGTGTTTTAGTTAGACTTGTTTTAGGTAGAATTGTATTTTAATTAGAATTATTTTAGGTAGAATTATTTTTTAGTTAGAACTCTATTAGATAGAGTTATTATTTAATTAGAATTCTATTATGACTTTTGACTTTTGGTCTTATTTGATTGACTTTTAATATTTTGACTTTAGTCATAATTGATTGACTTTTAATATTTTGACTTTAGTCTTGCTTAATTGACTTTAATTTTGACTTTAGTCTCACTTGATTGACTTTAATACCTTGACCTTAGTCTTGCTTGATTGACTTAAATTTTTGGAGAACCCCCCTCTAAAATATCTTTAATTCTTTGGATCCCCAAATGTAGGGGTCCTTAAAGAAATATCTCACGAACCCTCAACAATTTTCCATGAGAGCCCGATTGATCGATTTTTTTAATTCAAAATTTTAAATTAATTTCATTAATATTTCACTTTAATTATTCAATGTTTTATTTATTAATTTCGAAATTTTTAATTATGACAATTGTGAAATTACCGTTTTGCCCCCGGAGAGGACTTTTCACGTTTTAAGTCGGTTTTTAATGTTCTTAGATGTTTTAGAATCGATTTTTCGTAAGGAATTCAATGAAAATATTAGTTTTTGTTATTTATAAAAAATTTTTGTGTGAATTGGTTGTGAACTTTATGAGGGGCATTTTCGTAATTTTGTCAAATTTTGTGAAAATTGGTGAAATGATTTATTTGATTTTGATTTGTTGTTTTATGTGTTCGAAAGGGTTTTCCTAATCGTAACGTAGGCTCTAGGGTTGTTTTGATGTTAGGGGTATTTTGGTAATTTGATCAATTTTTAGTGATTTTTATCGTGAAGCTTCTTTTTGGTCTGCAAGATGATGATTTTTATGTTTCTGGGGTCGTATTTTCCTAGCGTAGCGTGGTTTCTAAGGTTTTGTCAATTCGAGATACCTCATCTGGATTTCTGAAACATTTCTGGTAATAAAATAAAGCAATGGAATACACATCCATCATTGGGAATCATTGCGATCGGGTTGACGAGTTGATTAATCAGGCGGATGCAAAAATGGGGTGTCTACAGATGCCCCTCTTTGGCAGAGGGTTGAAGCAAACTAGATAGCAAATCTATTTTGGTAGATAGTGCGATATCCGAATGCCAAAGCTAGTGACAGTTCATTTTGCAGCCTGATTTAACAATTCGTCGAGGTGTTTGGATCCTTGAAACTCTCCCCGAACTAAAAGAAAATGTCAGGTCTTTGAGCGCGAGCTCTCACTGGCAGTGTCAGATCTTTGAACTTAAAAAAATTCTCCTTGACTGATATAACAATTGTACAAGTGTGTGATTTAAAATCTAAGATAAATTTGAGTAAAATCTGAGTATAATCTGAGCATAATTTGAATATAAACTGAGCAAAGTTCCGGGAAAACCCTCGGCGGTAACTGAGCAAAGTTCCAAGAAAACCCTCGGCGGTAACTGAGCATAATTCCGAGAATACCCTCGGCGGCATCTGAGCATAATTCCGAGAAAACCCTCGGCGGCATCTGAGCATAATTCCGAGAAAACCCTCGGCGGTAACTGGGCATAGTTCCGAGAAAACCCTCGGCGGCATCTGAGCATAATTCCGAGAAAACCCTCGGCGGTAACTGGGCATAGTTCCGAGAAAACCCTCGGCGGCATCTGAGCATAATTCCGAGAAAACCCTCGGCGGTAACTGAGCATAGTTCCGAGAAAACCCTCGGCGGCATCTGAGCATAGTTCCGAGAAAACCCTCGGCGGTAACTGAGCATAGTTCCGAGAAAACCCTCGGCGGCATCTGAGCATAGTTCCAAGAAAACCTTTGGCGACAACTGAGCAAAATCCAAGATAACCCTTGGCGGCAACTAAGCAAAATCCAAGATAACCCTTGGCGGCAACTGAGCAAAATCCAAGTTAACCCTTGGCGGAAACTGAGCAAAATCCAAGATAACCCTTGGCGGCAACTGAGCAAAATCCAAGTTAACCCTTGACGGAAACTAAGCAAAATTCGAGATAACCCTCGGCGGCAACTGGCTGAGTATAATCCGAGCAAACCCTCGGTGGCATCTGGCTGGGCAAAATCCAAGATAACCCTTGGCGGCAACTGAGAAAAATTCGAGATAACCCTCGGCGGCAACTGGCTGAGCATAATCCAAGCAAACCCTCGGTGGCAACTGGCTGAGCAAAATCCGAGATAACCCTTGGCAGCAACTGAGCAAAATCCGAGATAACCCTCGGCAGTAACTGGCTGAGCATAATCCGAGCAAACCCTCGGCGGCAACTGGCTGAGCAAAATCCAAGATAACCCTTGGCGGCAACTGAGCAAAATCCGAGATAACCCTCGGCGGCAACTGGCTGAGCATAATCCAAGCAAACCCTCGGTGGCATCTGGCTGAGCATAATCCGAGCAAACCCTCGACGGCAACTGGCTGAGCAAAATCCAAGATAACCCTTGGCGGCAACTGAGCAAAATCCAAGTTAACCCTTGGCGGCAACTGAGCAAAATCCAAGATAACCCTTGGCGGAAACTGAGCAAAATCCAAGATAACCCTTGGCGGAAATTGAGCAAAACTGAAAGAAGAATGAATGAATTTTGGGCAAGAATGAACGAATTTGGAGAAAATTGATTAGAACGAATCAAAGAACGAATAAATCTGGAAGATAATGAATCTGGAAGAGAAATGATCGATTCTAAGAATGATTGGACCTGAAAAAGAATCTGGAGAACGAAAGAATGCCATATCTCCTAATGAGTTATTAGTTGATCTCTGGACACAGTCAAATGTGAGATCCGAAGTGCTTTTGTTTGAACCTCAAGGTTTTATCCAAAAGTTTTATGAATTTAAAACCTGAGTTTTTTATTTCTTTTGAACCTCAAAAGTTTTTCGAAAAACTGTTATCAAGAGGGTAACCATAAGTTTGGGGTTCCTATTATTTTTTAGGATTAACATTGCTCGAAGAAAAAATGCCCCTAGTTTGACAATGTACGTGGCATTGAAGATAATTGAATACATCATGCAAAAATTAAAAAATGCCCCTAGTATAAGGGGGAAAAGTTACAAGAAAGATTGTATGAAGGTTTGAAATATTTGATTACCACAAGCGCAATAAAGATTCAACTTTTAATTTTGATTAATTTTATTAAAGATTTTGAGCAGGCTCAAGAGAACAAAATATTTCCTTTTGGGACTCATCATAGAATTCACCCTTTTCTCCATTGATTCACTCGGGGAAGTAAACATTTTCAGATCAATCGTAGACAAGATACTTGTGGCTTCTGAGTCTATGCCTGGTTTAAACTAAGTATTGAACTTGATTATTCGGGCTTCTGATGTTTCAGCTCGAACCGCTCTCAGCTTGGGATTTTCTTCTATTTTTTTTGTTGCTCTAACTCTTGCCTAGATCGCCTTTTCAGGTTTTCCAATCTAGCGAGCTTGCTCTAGCTTTTGCCTAGATCGCCTTTTCAGGTTTTCGATCTAGCGAGCTTTTCTCTTTTATCTTTGCTCTGATTGTTGTCAAAGTTGTCCTTTCAGATTTTCAACCTTGCGAGCTTGCCTTAATTTTTGTCTAAGTCGCCCTTTTGGGGTTTTCAACCTAGCAGGCTTCATCATTTTTTTATCTTTTTCTTCTCCTCTGAACTTCTGGAGTTGCTGTTTGATCATGCTTTGACTTTTCGTACGGTACTTAGGAGGACTTTCATGGGTAAGCTTAGGACTGGGTATAAAAAGAAAGGGATTTTGAGGCTCAAAAACCCAAATGCCCCTTGTGTGACATTTCCTTTTAAATTATTTTCTTTTTTCTTGAATTTTCTTTCCCACTTTGACAATTTTTTTTTCTTTTGAATTATTTCTTTTTAGATTTTTTCTTTGTCGGGGAATCTATATATATATTTTTTATTTTGATGTGGTCGGGCCTGAAGTAACTTCTCAGGTTGCCTACGTACCCCAGAATTTTGGGATCAGACCAAAACGTAGTTCGAAGCTTCCCTCCCCTAGGTTAGGTGATTAGGCTGAGAAAGAAAAAGGCATAATTTTTCTTTTTGAAAAGACTGCAAAGGGGTTGAGAAAGGATATGTTGAACTGGGTAATAGGAGAATTGATTCGGCCAAAGATGGCCTCTATAAATGTAGTAACGTTTGATTTGGTCAAGGTTGGTTGGTTCTGGTAATTCGATTCTATCATGATCTTGAAGTCTGACAGCTTTTCCTGGTAATATTTCCTTGACGATGAACGGACCTCCCTAATTTGGTTTGAACTTTCCTCTAGGGTCAAAGATAGGTGCTCGATTTTCTTTGAAATCTGATGGTTTTCAAAGTAGTGTTTTCTTGCTGATAGATGAATTTCTCCAATTAAGTTCAGACTTCCACCTATGGTCGAGGAGGAGTACTTAGTTTTCTTTGAAGTCTGATGGTTAAATCCTTGACTTGTAAGTAGCAAACTTTAACCTTCATGTCAAACATGCGAGCGATTCTTCTTTGATAAGTTGGCACCCAAAGTTGTTTTTCTTCAATCAAGTTTAACTCTTCATACCCAATGACGAGTCTAGTCTGTTTCTAGCAATTGATTCTCCATCAAAACCTTGAAATACAGGATTTCCAATTTAACTAGCAAAACTGCTTCCATATCATATACTAGAGAGTAGGGAATAGCTCCAATAGAGGACTGCATTGAAGTATGATGTGCCCCTAATGTGAATGGTAATTTTTCTAACTAATCCCAGTGTGATTAACACATTTTCTTGATGATTATCTTGAAACTCTTGCAAGCTGCTTCAACTGCTCCATTAATCTGAGGACGGTAGGGTGATGATTTGCGATGCCAGATTTTGAAATTTGTACACAAAATAATGACTTATGCTTTGAAGTACGACCCATTATCAGAGATTAGTTCAAAAGGTATCCCCATATCGACTGATAATATGTGATTTGCAACTCAAGATGTAGTGAGGATAGCACTGATACATTTTATAACATCTTTTTTGATTCCATCGATATAGACGAGAGTATTTATTCCATGTTGAACAACACCCAAGCTTGTACCTAGCATACCCTCATATGATCACACGAACAAGTCTTTTGAAATTTCTGAGTAAATTGATTATCCCCTCGTGTTCCTCTAGGGATAAGATGGTTTCTATTTGAATCTCTTTAGGAATTATTTCTTGTTTCGAGGTCAAAGACCTTTCCTTTCTCGATTAAAGGTTGAGCCCGACTCTTATCTTCTTGTTCAGAACAGAAATCTATCAAATTATTAATTAATTCGTTAATGCGCTCGAGGTATTCAAAAATTTCCTTTACCCGATCAAATTCAGATGGGGCGACAGACACCTCTATAGACTCGATGAACTAACTTAACTCAATAGGAAAAAAGTAAACTCAATCTAAGGAAGACATGACCTTACTAGAAAAAAGGACTCGAGCTAACCCAAATGACTCATGAAAACTCAAGACAAATACCCACACGAGTTTGATTAGGACTGAGGACTGAGATATTGCTTACAACCGGTAGGATTGAAGCATTTTGATCTTTAGAGAAAAACTGGATGATGTTGAGAAATTTTGGGGTCATTTCTGACTGTTGACTTGATATTGACGTTTACACTAACTGACCGGATTTACAACCCTAGCTAGACGATGGACGATTGAGCTCAGATACAATGATAACCCTGTAACCTCTTTGAAGGTGAATTTAACCAAATTCAGTGTCACCCCCTTGATAACATTTTAAATGAACCTTGAGATTTTATTGAATTTTGTGCACCAATCCATTAAACAATTCATCCATTCAATGATTATTCAGAAGGAAAATAATTTTATTACACTCTTGAAAATAATGTTTTTATTGAATAATAATTCTGATTATTTTTTGCAATCATTTTTTTTTTAGAAAAATATATTTTGATAATTTTACAAGGTCCATGCAAAAAACAGATTTTTGGTAAAAAACATATTTCAAAAATTTTTCATGCAAAAATAGATCTTTTGTAAATCATTTTTCCTTCACTTTCTTTTCTTTCGGAAAATATTTTCTTCTGAAAAATAGTTTGTTATTTGGAAAGCATTTTCTCTTGGAAAATCTTGTTCTCTGGAAAACACTTTTTCTTAGAAAACATTATTTTCTAGAGAATAACACTTTTTCTGGAAAACACTTATTTTGGAAAACACTTTTTCTAGAAAACACTTTCCCTTCGTAAACCATTTTTCTTCTTTGAAAATTTAATTTTTATTTCAATTTAAATGGCCCAACCCACCATGATTATTGGATCGGGATGGACTGGGTCATTATTGTAAAAGAATGGATTCTTTATTGGGTCGGTGCACCCATTTTAATTTTCAAAACAAATTTTTGATCCTTGAGGACAATCATACACTTTGATCTCATCATTCACATCATTCACATACATTCATCAATCACATGCATTCATTCAATAAACAACCCGGGAACACCCACGATAAGTTCGAGTCGTGACCTACTGGGAAGGTTTCTAGACTCTTAGCTTACTACGTGCAATGCATTTTTATCTGGCCACCCTTGCCCAAGCACACCTATATACCTTTCGATACGTGGTGATTTGGTTTGATATACCGTATAGGTGATAATCTAAAATCTCAATTCACTTCTTTAAAGCCAAAAACAGCCAATTCGATCTCCAGTTGAGAGGTGGCGCCACAATGCCCAGTAAGGGCCCACTTAAATACCTCTCGTCTAGAATAGACGTAGTCTATCCCCCTCGTACAGTAGGGTACAGCGGGGCAAGATCTTGCTTAGGCACCGATTTTGACCAAGAAGTGCAATCGATATACTTAGATTATCTTTTATACCTACGGGTACGAGTCAAGAGTTGTAGCTTTCATAAATGGTTTGGCATCCCACGAGGGGACCGACCACGTACTAGTACTACGTTGGCAATCGGGACATGTGACTGTGTGGCTCACAATAGGTCAAAGGCTCAGGTCGCTCCAGCCTGGGTGCATCAATATACTTCTCAGAATCACCTGATCAGACGGTATTGATGCCCCAGTTCGATATACCCTAAGGTACGTGACTGGAGTTGTGCTTTTCATGAATAACGTCGCATCTCCGAAGAGACCGAGCCACGCACTAGTGCCACGTTGGCTATATGGGACGTGTAAGTGAGTAAAACGGTAAACGTGCATGTGGTGTGTGCAAAACAGGGTGGGGTGTGCCCGGGGCCTTTTCCAAACAAATGGGCTTATGGGTCCAATTAAACCGATCACACATTGGATTTCATGAATATTAAAAAAAAATCATTCGAATCATGTGAATATTCAATCAAGATCAATATCATTCCAATCACGTAAGCACATTAAGCATATCAATGTTAGAAGTAAGCAGTATTTCCTTATGTATTCCAATCAAGGGTTATTTTGGGGTGACCTTAGACAAATTGGGATTTCAAAAAGATATTGAATTGCGAATGAGAATGATTATTGGAGGATTTAAGAAACAACCCCTCTTTTTTTTTTTTTTTTTTAAACCCAAATAAAAACCTAGAAAAGAAAATCAACCCTAAGAAGAGAAAAAAGTGAAAAAAAAAAAAATCTATAACCACACTAGACCTTTCACAATTGAATAAAGGGTTAATAAACACCGATGGGGTGTTATATAAAAATTGGTGTGATAATAGTGACCTCGATAATAAGAAAATCTCATCATCCCATTAGAGAGAGTTGCCACCAAATTTCTTTCCTCATATATGTGGGATCATATGAAGCTACTGTTTAAGCTTTATAAAATAGTGAGTTTACGTGATGAAGATTCAAGAAGCATGCCAAAAAATGATTTTAAAAAGAGGACAATATGGGCCATGTCATTATTGGTAAAATAAAAATTTTATAACCATTTTTCTTTGCTGCCGATGCACACATATACCCCAATTTCTAGCACACAGCCAACACACTGTTCTATTTTAGATCGTCATGTTGCTGCCCACACATGTTGCCAATGCAGTATTCAAAAAAATAAAATTTTATGCGTACATTACTGCCGGCAACACACATTTCAGATTTTATTTTCTATTTTTTATGTTGCTGTCATAACATACATGCAACCTTTTTTTTTAAAATATATATATGTATATGTATGCTACTGTCAGCGACATATAAAATTTTTTTTATTACACATATTGCTGCCAGCAATACAAAACGCATGCACCACTCATATTTTAGAAAAAAAATCAATCATTATCATGTGGCACTCAACCCCCTTCTAAACCCATTAAGATCCTAATCTCATCTATCATTTTAGAACCAGTTTCGCTTCTAAACTTCCCAAAACCAGCGATTCTCTTTGGACTGAACAAATGGGTAGCTAAGAATCTCCTCAGATTTCTCCAATATTATCCAAATGGTGCAAAACCCATTGCTCGGTGGAACATAAGTTCATAAGCAGATTCCTTGATGGGTCGATCGGCAAAAACTGAGCTGTTTAAATTCTCTTTAGCTATATCAGGATGACTCGAGATGATGAAACGAGTTAACCTTACAAAGAACACCATTAGAGGAACAGTGTTGAAGGCTTTAGAAAGCTTAGCGAGAACTCAATGAGTCGTAGAACCAGTAAAAGTGAATAGCAACCCAAAAAGAAGGAACCCAGATGGACCGAGAATGACGGTCTTGGTCTGAACCGGGTTTTGGGTTTTGAGAAAGCTCAAGCCAGACCATTAGGAACCAATCAGAAACCAAAAACAACGACCAGAAGAACAAGAAACAAGACGATTTAAAAGCTGTGAGAAGTAGAGTGAAAAGCAGTACTTGGCAAGAAGAAAAGGTGGCTTTCAGCGGACGTTTTGGTGGTTTTCTAGACCCTAAAATCGCTTTGGTTTTCGAGAGAGAGAGAGAGAGAGAGAGAGAGAGGACGTTCTCTCTCTGGTTTGCTGTTTTTTTCTCCTCATTGAGGAAGAAGATGGAAAAAATAAAAAAAACAAACCTACTAATAACACACCACATCTCCACTTTAAAACGTTGAGGGCTTGTCCCTTAAATATAAGTTTCTGCTAGGGGCACCCCACCTCTACAGTCAACCCAAAACGTTGCTGTTGACAGAACCCCTTTAAAATATTTTTTTTTTTTTTTTTTAAATCGATTTTTTTTATTTTACATCCCAGCCCCCCACATTGCTGTTGACAACACTTTAAAAAAAAAAAATTTTAACTCCCCCAACCCATTATTATTGTTAATAAAACCTAAAAAAAGTTGAAAAATAAAAATAAATATCGAAAGATACATCGCCTACAAAACTTTATAAAAAAAAACGAAAGAAAACCAAACCTACGTGATTGCTTAAACATCATTCCGCCCCCAATTAAACTTCTTGATTCTTTTTTAATTATTTAGGATCACCCTAAACAACCCTCAATCGGATAATAATAAATAATGCTCGATTTGAATCATAATAGTAATATGCCAAAACACCAAATTTTCAAAATCCAAACGCATAATTAGTAATTGAACCAAGATAACGACAAATAAATAAAATAAACAGCTAAACAAACTAAATAAAACAATCTAGGTTGATTTAACAATGCTCCCATACTTGGGGTTTTTCAAGTTTGATCCTCAATGTCCCCAGCGGAGTCGCCACTGAAAGCGCCCTCGATCCGCTAGGTGCGCGGATCCGCTTTTAACCCTTGAGGTTTGGGAGTCGCCACCTAGTTATTATGGTCTAGGAACCAAACTGACTCTAAAACGGATAAACTAATCTACGAAAGAGAAAAAGAGTCCGGGGATCACGTTACGGGGTTGGAAGGTGTTAGGCACCAACCCCGCCCGGCCAAAGCCGGTCTCTACTAACTTCCCAAAAAAATCACATTACTAAAAACCTAGATAAAAATAAAAATAAAAGAAAAATTTTATACCTTTCCGATAGCAAGGATTTTGCTCCCTCAGATCTGACAAAAATAGCTCCTTGTACCGTACTCCCTTGCTTCGTTCTGTCTCCGGATTTAATTTCGGATCTCCGAGATCAAAGTATCTCCTTGTTTTTGGATCTAAACTCTTCAAGTTTGTTGCGAATTTGGGGGTGTTTTTGGAGGGCTTTTCGGTGTTTTCTAGGTTAAAATTGAAGGAGGGATGTTAGGTAAGGAGTTGGGGCTCCAAAACTAGGGTTTATAGGAGGCTAGGGGGGCTTTTAGACCTACTTCTCTTAGGGTTTATGATTTGATACGAAAATAGGGTGTGAGGACCTCTATTTATAGATTTTTTTAGGGGTTGATTTTGATAGAGTTAGTGTTTAATTAGAGTTCTTTTAATTAGAGTTGTGTTTTAGTTAGACTTGTTTTAGGTAGAATTGTATTTTAATTAGAATTGTTTTAAGTAGAATTATTTTTTAGTTAGAACTCTATTAGATAGAGTTATTATTTAATTAGAATTCTATTATGACTTTTGAATTTTGGTCTTATTTGATTGACTTTTAATATTTTGACTTTAGTCATAATTGATTGACTTTTAATATTTTGACTTTAGTCTTGCTTAATTGACTTTAATTTTGACTTTAGTCTCACTTGATTGACTTTAATACCTTGACCTTAGTCTTGCTTGATTGACTTAAATTTTTGAAGAACCCCCCTCTAAAATATCTTTAATTCTTTGGATCCCCAAATGGAGGGATCCTTAAAGAAATATCTCACGAACCCTCAACAATTTTCTATGAGAGCCCGATTGATCGATTTTTTTAATTCAAAATTTTAAATTAATTTCATTAATATTTCACTTTAATTATTCAATGTTTTATTTATTAATTTCGAAATTTTTAATTATGAAAATTGTGAAATTACCATTTTGCCCCCGGAGAGGACTTTTCACGTTTTAAGTCGGTTTTTAATGTTCTTGGATGTTTTAGAATCAATTTTTCGTAAGGAATTCAATGGAAATATTAGTTTTTGTTATTTATGAAATTTTTGTGTGAATTGGTTGTGAACTTTATGAGGGGCATTTTCGTAATTTTGTCAAATTTTGTGAAAATGGTGAAATGATTTATTTGATTTTGATTTGTTGTTTTATGTGTTCGAAAGGATTTTCCTAATCGTAACGTAGGCTCTAGGGTTGTTTTGATGTTAGGGATATTTTTGTAATTTGATCAATTTTTAGTGATTTTTATCGTGAAACTTCTTTTTGGTCTGCAAGATGATGATTTTTATGTTTCTGGGGTCGTATTTTATGTTAGCAGAAATGATAGTAAACGGACTCAAAAATAGAATCTGACTTACCACAATCTTGTCGACTTTGTCATATTTTATAGAAAATTTCGTTCTACCCCAAATCGATATATTATAATAGACAATCGGAGATCGGAGCAGAAAGTTACAGTCAATTTAAGTTCTGCTGTCAAGGGTGAAAAAATAAACGGGAGTGACTTTTTTTTTTTTTTTTTCAATATTTTTTTCTTCTTTCTTCTCTCTTAAAATCTCAAGAACACTTGAACTTATAGAAAGAAACCAAAAGAAAAAAAATAAAATAAAATAAAAATGAAAGAAATTAATTTTAAATCAAAACTTACCACTAATACCTTTACCTTTCCCCGGCAGCGGCGCCAAAATTCTGATGAGACTATCGTTGTTCTTCTCACCGGAGTTAATAATAATCTTAGTTTTACCTTACTTGTGGGGGAAGTAGGGGATCGAACCCAAGAGAAAGGAGGAATAGAGCTAAGCTAAGAAGATAAAATCCAAATTAACTAAAAGGAATTAAAACTGTTTTTCTTTGTATTTTTGAACTTATAAGAAATTGTAAAATTGCTAGAAAATAAACTAAAGTAAATGAAATTAAAAGCAAGTTAACTTATTAATTAAAACACCATTGGAGGTGGATCTACCTAAAATATGTTAATGAGCAATTTCTAGTCTCTAGCCTTTTTATAACTCAATCATAAGGGCTTGGTGTTAGTTCCTTAGATCGGAAAGTTTTACAAATAAAATGAAATAAAGGAACAAAAACAAAGTAGAATTCTTTGAAAACTTCTTACTACAAATTATCTAATTTAAGCATACTTTATCTTGATTTAATCTAAGCATAAAGTATTTATATTAAGAATAAAATGTGCAAGAAACTTAAAGAGAATTCATAAGCATTTTAAATAAAAGAAAGGCATAAAATTAGAAATAACACAAGAATTTGCTCTAGGCTTTTCCACTCTCCAATGGAGGGAAACTTAACCTAATGTCATTGCAAGAGAGGAAAGATAAGAGATGAAAGAACTTTTCTTCATTTCATGGAGAAAATTACAACTTCTTCTTCTTCTACTTCTTACAAGACTATTTAACCAAAAGAAAATAACTAGAAGATGAAAATACAAAAAATAAAAGAATAGGCTAAGAACCTTAAATTAAAGGAGTCTTGGATAAGAAAACCAAGATGGGACCCTTTCTCTAGAAATGATGGCTCTATTTATAGAGAAAATGTGTGTAGAAGAGTCTAAAAGTAGCCTCCACTTTTCTTTGCACAAAAAGACAAAAGAGGAGAATATGAGTTAAGGATTAGGACATTCCAAAGTGGGCCCAAATGCTTTTGTCTTGAGAATTTGATTCCAATTTGTTGATTTTCTGCACAAGAAACACACGTAATTAGATTTATCTAGTAAATGAATTTATTTATATAAATTAAGCCTAATTAACATGCAACGTGGTGATTTGAGGCTTATCATGATTATTATCTTAATATGGATAAATAGGTACAAAAATCAAGATAAATATCCGAAAAATGTGTGTATAATTGAGTGTTTGGAAACACTCATCATTACAACCTCATTTGGATACCTTTTCTTCCTTCTCATGCTGCAATTCCACAAGCTTGATCTGTTTTGTTGAGTAAACACACTTCCTATCAAATACAAAAACAGATGTATATTTGCTCAGATGATATAATTCACTATAATAACATTATTCGACAAACAGAAGATCTATTATTCTCAAATAAGATGGATATAATATAAAAAAAATTGAAAAATCTATAAGAATTAAAAAAAATCTCATCTTCATTTGGTTTGGTTTGAGTAGTTATTCTAAGCACATTCAAATTTCAGTTGAATGGATTTTGGAGTGGTACCACTGCTCAATGATGAGGAGTCTGCACAAAATCAGAAGAACACAATGCGCACGTGTTAGTTGCACGAGTCCCTCCGTCTTAATTGTTTTTAAGACAAATGAGCATAAACACAAGTGGAGGGACGACAGCCGACAACGATCATGAGCAACCACAAAATCTGCTTTCAACAGAGGTGCTTCTACAAAATCGCTTCTCTTCTCTTGTAATCACTAATATAAGAATCGTGATCGCCAACTGGATATCTATCTCCATATGGGATATCTTAATACCATTATTAATAGTCTACACAACTCAAGACTTCAGATTTTTCCCTACTAATTAGGATAAAATGTGGATTGCTATATAAGACACAATACAGAAAAAAAAAATAGTTGAAAGATTAAAAGGCCTACCAACCATGGACACACAACAAATCAAAACTTCTGAAGATGTTTCGCCAAAATCTTCCTAAAAGTAATGCTAATTATTTGTTTTGAGATACAAGAAAATCTATGTTCCTAATGGTTTGATCATTAGTCAAGTGAGGCCTTGCATTCATTCCTCTAGCAAACATAACAGGGCAGAGTATGTGTGGACTCCAGTGGCTATAACAATGGCCTCGATCATGGATTTGTCCACAGTAAGCTTGTTGAGGGTCAAAGTCCCAATCTTTGACATGCTGATAATGTCTCCTGGTACCAAGATACAAATTTGTTTTGTTAATGGCTAAGATACCCCTGCATATTTCTACTATTAACTCTTACTCTTGTTTAAGGGACAATATGGTCAATAAAAACACAATTAAGAATGTATAAGCTGTTTTTCACCCAAACCCTCGTGGCTTTTGGAAGTGCTTTTACACTCCAAAAAATACTTCTTGTATATCTTCACCAAACAATTGATATTGCAATCATGATTCTTATAGAAGTGATTCAAAGAATTTGAAGCTGATAGAGAATAATATTTCTGTTAAAAAGACTACCAAGTTATGCTAGATTGAAGAAGTAAGTTGGAGTTGGAACTTACAATGAATGAAATTGTTCTTGAGCACTGTTTGTCATAGAGGTGGGCTTTGGATTTGGATCAGACTTGGGCTGAATGAAATTCAATCTTCTTGAACCAAGAGATGACATGAGAGTACAATTGAGAGAGATCTGCACAAACAGAGACCACCCTAGTCCTCCTCCTAATCATGTGATACTTGCCTGCTTGCACCACACAATTTATATGCTTTTGCCATCATTTCACCAACGAATTGTTCTTGGTCGGTATCTCCAGTACTTGCAACATACAGACATCAAATGACCATTGGATTTTGTTTCTCGACAGGCCTTTTGTTAAAATGGAAACACGAAATAGGATGATTGTCATTCATAACCACCGTTAGCATATATAGATTCACTGGTGAGAACCACCACCAACTCATATCAGCGCGCCTAATTAAATTTAAAGAGAGAAAATAGGAGGTAATTCAGTCATTCCTCTGAAGAAAAGAAGCAGCAGGCCTCACGTAAGTGAACCCCTTGAAGTTGGTGTCGCTGGCAGTTGGGCTTGAGGCAAGAGAATCTAACAGTGACATGTTAGTAAATCATGGCTTATGAAAAATGTTGAAGATGAGGTTATATAACTCATTTAAATTATTCTCTCAGAGAAGACCTAGGTCAAGGGAGCATGTCATCAGTTTGAATCCCACCAATTCCCAGCCGTTGCAACTACTAATCATATTGACACATTCTAATATCCCTTTGAATATATGTAATATTCTGAAATGACCATGGTTTGATGCACCTAGTATAGTCATGTGTAACAAAGCAGAATGGAACTCAAGGTAAAACCAAAATACTACTATTTTATATGCTGGATTATAAGAAAGTATCTTTGCAAAAGTAAATTTCCCACTCCAACCAACACCTATTCGGTCATCATCAATATATTACACAGGGCCAGAAATGCAAGTTGGAGAAGCATATTCAAATACACTGCAACTGTGATGTTCATCCATCAACACAATGAGCATTTTTTGTAAAACATAGAACTCAATGTTGTTGAGATATTTCTTATATTATCCGTTTGGATTTTGATCGAAACATGTTAACATTAGATCTTATATAATTGTGCATTACATTGTTAACTTACTATCAGATCTCAAGTTAGATTGCTGGTTGTTTAATGTCCTTATTCATGATAAACTAAAGTTATTGATGGGATTTATATTAATTGTTTATTCCCTAATCAAGGTACTAATCTACATCTCCTGTCTCACCAACTTGACACCTTCAATAAAGAAATCAGGTAGAGTGCTCCCTAATTTTTTCGGGTACCTGAGGTTGTCCTTTAACATCCATATTTCGGTTGGAAGGATTAATGTAATTGATCTATGCAGGAACAGAGCCATGGATAGGGTTCTATTGGACATTAGACCTAAAAATCTGGATTTTTTCTACACAAAGGCATAACATGTTTACAAACAAATAAAGTAGTTGTACTCCTTTAGAAATAACTCAAACCATGAATCAGATTTGAGACAATTCATTGTAGTTCATGAATGACAATAAAGGGCAGATGTCCATAGTTCATGAATAACAAAGGCCATTGTGATGATGAAAATCCCATCAATAATCAGACTATTTTTTTCTATAAAAAAATGTAGAAAATTGAAGAAATTAAGACCACATTCTTGAAATAACAATGCATATCAAGAAAAGTTATCAGCTATGTAAGGGAAATTAGGATGGAACATTAAACCACGTAGTTTCAAGCTGATTGCCTTTCTTGCATTCTCGATAGTGAAGAAAAATGAGGGGGGAAGAAGAAAAAAGAAAAAGGAACTCTTAAAAACATCTAAATCACATCAACAATATCAAAGGAAATAAAACAAGGTCATATTAAAGGTGTGGAATCAAGAACCTCTACATCTGTTTGTGCCACTTCAAGACTCCCATCCAAAGAATTACGGTCGCCAACCACAGACTCCAAGGCGTCAACCAGCAGATCTGGCTGCCATGAAAATAAAAAAGAGGAACAAGTATAATCTTTAACAACTATCATAGTTTATAAAAGGACCAAAACATAAAGAGAAAGAGGATTCGGATAATGTTTACTGTTATTTCCTTCAATGACAATGTGATGCACTCGAGTCCGAAATCCAATTGGTGAACTTTTGCCTCCATAATTTGAAACCATAACAATTGTTTTAAGGATTTAGAAAGAAAATTGAATATCTTGTTCAAGACTGTTGATTTTTCTCATGCCTGAGACATTGGCTCAAGACGAGATTTAAATCAATATGCAGTAGTACTTGCTAACAGAATTAAGTGCGTCCATAAGAAGTCACGTATTTGCACAAATCACTAACAAAGCTTACGACCCACCCACCCTTGCACACACATTCATGCATGAAAAAATGAACCACCACATGTAACATATATTTATCTAACTTAAATACAACACAAATAATGCAAACAAAAGCATACAAATTCATCCAATATTAGCACATACATTAGATCTGCATAAATATGTGCATGCATCCATATACATAAAAGTAGAAACAGATGCAAAAGTGTCGATTTACATGGATATAATGATAGTTTTTGAGAAGCATCTTCTACTTGTGATTGTAAGATACAGAAGTGTATTGCAAAAAACACTGGTGAATAAGAGAAGCTATTTTCCCAACATAGGGTGAACTGGGAGGCCTAGACATGAGCAAACAGGTGGACAAGCAGAGGAAGCTTAGTTGAGAGTTGCACATCCACCAATAATTTAGGAATTAGGGGATTTCAGGAGTTGTAAATCCTGGGGTTCTGTAACCCACGTAGCTGAAGCGGAGTTGAGTCACAAGAGTTGCCACTTCAACTCCCTCAACCCTGCGCTACATTTCAGGATAAGAATTATATTCTATTATGCACAATAAAAGGTTGATACAAATTCAGAATACCAAAAGAAGAGACAAAAAATAATAATAATATAAGCCTTTAATAAATATTTTTGAAATAAAATTTTCTGGATTAAAAATCAACTAGAATCACGAATTAGATAACAAAACTAACATGAATACTCGGATTTGTAATAATTTCTATCAAACTCCACAAAACATACAGATTCCAACCGATTTACCAAAAATAACAACCTAAATAGCAGAATCAAAAATTGCAAATGAAAACATCATAGACGAACAAGATGAGCTGAAATCGATGAAGATTAAGAGGAGCTACAAAGACGAGAACGCTGCATCTACCTGGAACTAGTGATGGAACAGAGATGATTGTTTTTGAGAAATCGAATCAATATGAAGATTTTTACTGATTTTGGAAAACTTTGAAATAAATCAAGAGAAGAAGAATCTGAATTAAAATAAATATACTTGGCTTTAAAAATTAAATTAAAATTTAGATCGAATAATAGAATTACATACCTTTCAATTTGAATAATCTGAGAATCACTCTTCAGCCTCAAGAAGTAAATTCAGATGGCAATTTATGAAAACTATCAATCTTTCTTAGTTTTCTCCCATCTAAACCTCAGTTTCGCAATTTTTCTAGGGTTTCTTTTTATATCTTCCATCTCCTTAGTCCCAAATGTTGTCAAAGAGAGATCAAAAGAGATGTTGTTTCAGATTTTGGGAGAGTTCTTCTCTGACTGATAGAGAGAGAGAGACACACAGGTTTCAGATTTTGGGGGTTTTCGAGTTCTCCGACTGTGTGAGAGAAAGAAAGAGATATGAAGCTAACGAGTTAAAGAGGAAAGAGACTGAGAGATCGATTAAGGGAGCGACTGAGAGAGAAAGAGATGAGATCGAGAGAAAAACTGAGGAGAGAGAGAGAGAGATGAGATCGAGAGAGAGTTCGCCAGAGGGAGCGACTGAGAAAGAGAGAGATGAGATCGAGAGAGAGAGAGATTGAGAAAGAGAGTTCGAGGGAACGGCTGAGAGTGAGAGTGAGAGAGATGAGACGGAGATTAAGATGTTTAAAACTTGAGTAAAACGGCTTTAAAACCTAAAACAGCTTAATACCGTTTTAATTGCCTGTTCCTATTTTACAATTTTTTTGTAGTGTTTGTATCCGAAAAATGTTAATTTTGCACGATGAAACAAAACCTAAGAATAAATAAAAATTTGATTATATATCCAAATGATTTATAAATCCGAATGTTTTCATATTGTTAGATCTGAATTTTTTCTGACCATTTTTTCTTCGTCCTTGGACTCAAGTGGATCTTCTATGGTGAGATTTTTAGAAGTTATTACTTGTTTAATATGAATATAAAACGAAGGGCAAAATTTATTTCTTTAGCAGAGCTAGAGCTCGTTCGAGCTCTTCAATCTTTGAAGTTTTTTAAGCTTTGATGTTGTAGAAAGTAGGCAAGACAGAGAACAACTTGGGGAATATCTCTGTTGAACAATCTGAAGTGGTACAGATTTTGGATTTTAGATTTATTATTTTTTACTTTGAATCTACATCCTCTCCATGTACTAGGAAGTTAGGTTCAAGTGGTTTGTACTTAGATGGAATGAACTTTGTTAAAAACCAACAACTAGTCTATATTCACGGGTTGTAGGGTTGTTTGAGGAGTTAAGAAGTTAAAGTTTGATTGTTAAAGGCTATAGTAGAATATTCTAACAGGGTATCATTTTCCCATTTCTGAATACTTCTAATACTTCACCAAAGCCGTGTTTTAGTAAAAAAACGTCATCTTTTGTTCTGTATTATTAAGATAAAGACCTATGTGATTTAAATTGAACTCTGTTGTTAACTGAGAGATATGTTTAGAATTGCTTTGGTAATTTTGGCCATTTTTTAGATTTTAATGGGTTTTTTTTTTTTTTATAAATTTTTTTCTAGCATTATTACTCTCAATGATTTTTATTGGGAAAGTGAACCCCTATTTCTCGGCTTTTTGTTTGGCTTGTACTATGTATTTTAGCTTACCAAGTTAGCCAAACAATTACAGGAGATTGACCGTAGGTAATGTCTAAGTATTGCTGTGGAAACATTTGAATACTTTCTTTACTCCTTTATTGGCACTTGATTAGTTTTCATTAGAATTCAATTCTCCAAAAGAAGAGGTCGTATCCTCAGATTTTAAACTATTGAATCAATTAGATGATCTTTGGCAGTATTTTTATGTGAGTAAATTACTAAGATGTCATTTCCTATATGAACACTATCTTTAACCTCTCTCAACGCTTTTCCATTGTATAGTTTTAAGAATCTAGGAAAATAAAATGTTATTTCACTTACATTATAGCATGATTGAATCAAATAGGGAAAATTGAAGTTTCCTTCCTTGATTTTTGACTTATGGCCATTACTAAAGAAATTAGACCTATGTACAATGTTTGTTTTTTCAATTTTATTTCAAACCAAATCCTTCATTTTTTTAGGGGAAATTACCATTTTGTGAGATGAAAATGACTTATTTAGGATTCTGGCTACTTGTTCATTTTAATTATGAACACATGAATTATCACATTTTTGTTAAAAAAAATTCAGAACAGTAATGAATTCGGCCGTTTTAAAGTAGCTACTTTGCAAGTTTAAAGTGACAATTTCCAATTAGTCACTTTAAACCTGCAAAGTAGTTACTTTAAAAACCTCCAAATTCGTAATCGTTTATGGTTTGGTAATTAAAATGAACAGTGAGCCGAAATCATAAATTAGTCAAAAGTGGATCACTTTTTCTTAAATATCCATTTTTTTATATTTAGAATGACAATTTCATCATGTGTGGTTAGAAAGAGGTTGTGGTAGCAACCCAAAGATTTATAAATAAATGTCATATATGTTCTTAGTCTCTTTACAAGAATCTAGAAATTTTATAAGTTTTTACGAAGATGATTTTATTTGTATTTGAGTTAGCCTAAGTTAAACTAATTCATAAAATTAATGTACAAATTATTACTGTGAAATATGCTCTCAAGTCTCTTTTCTCTAACAACATTTAGTAATTTCTTGTGATATGAGAAGATCATCCTTCTAGCAGAGGACTTACTAGAAAATAATCTACCTCCACTACTTCATTTGAAGCATTTGAAGCTTCAAACAGTAAGGACAATGATGAGTTATACAAATGTTTTAATCAGATCACTAAGTTTTTTAGCTCATCTAGAGACTCTCACATTAGTCTTGGGTTACCTCAAAATTAACTTCAAAGTACAAGTTTCTTCTTAGAAAGGTTATCACATTATGCATTATTTTAGATTTATTATGAGGAATTTAGGATTTAGAGTCTATTATAATTAAATTCTTCTATCATTTTTCCATCCAGTCTTGACCCATAGATGACTCTTTGGAGATGGAAGAATTTCTGATGCTGAACTGGACTCATTTTTCTGGGGATTATTTTCGACTTCACCTCAAGGAAGTCATAATGGTAATTACAAGGAAATGGAGTTAATACAGTTTATTGGTGGGGATGTAATGCTGTCGAATGTTATGTCTACCCCATCATCTGATTGCTTCGTCTGCAAAGCCTAAAAAATGGTAAGAAGACTGATCACCTAATTGCTAACCATTCAAAATAGTATTTGAGAGAGCATTTATATTATTTTTGAACTTGATGATAATGTAACGGATTCACTGATCTTTGTAAAAACAATTACTATTCTTTACGATTGAATTTTTTTTTTCAACTAATCTATGAAAACACCGCATCGTTGATGAAACGGAAACACAGGTAATGAACTTTCTTCTTAAGATGCAATATATGGTCTTTGATGCAATTTCTATTCCTCCTTATAAATTCTTGAGTACGAGATCTTTTTGAAAGAATTAATATTTCTTGAAATGGTCAAAACATTTATGCAATTGTATTATGGATACAATTAAGGAGTCATATATATATATATCAAAATACTTCTCTTAATTATCTTGATAACTAGTGTTTAACTCATTTTCGGTTTTGATGATTATCCATTTAAGTCATCTACACTCTAATTTCTTCAAAGTGACCGATTATATATTATGCATCTACAAGATAAAGTATAAAGTGATCTTTCTAGTCAAAACCCATTGATTGAACTATTTCCATGCACATTTCTTTTGACTTCTTGACCGATTGCTATTGCCTTGGAATTTGTCAGCATTGGATTGATCAGGGATCAATAGATCTTAATTTTCAAATGTTACTTCAGGAACAAATAATGCTTGGAATCATGTTGGCTCTACAAGCCTCAATAATGCTAAATAGCTTATATTTAGGTGAAAGTAAAAATCCTTTGGATTTTGAGGTAAATGGCTTAGGATTCTAGGTTGAGATGGCATTAATAATTATTTTTTTGCTAGATATTATTTCTTTTATATGCTTTTACTGTGAAAACTCAAAAGCTCGTCTGGTTGACATAGTGTGGTTATTTAAAATTAGCTAGTGAAATTGTTTGAATAGAGTGTGATAATGTTTTGTAACGTGAATGTTGTGTTTTATTTTAATTATGGTGTGATAATTAATTGAAGTGTCACAAGTAAAATGTCCGGTGCCAATAGCATTTCTTAAGTAATTGAAGTGTGATAATTGAAATTTGAGGTGCCAATAGCAGCTCCTTTTCTTTATATATGTGCAGATTTTATTTTGAAACGAAAATTTAATATAAAAAAATAAACATTAGGAGTGGTTTTTAACCGCCTAAACTAAGATTTATCTTTTAATAATAAAATGAGATTAAGGGTAGTTTTAAACCGTCGGGTATTCTTTATCTTTTTTAATTTTAAAAACACAATTGGAAGCTGCTATAAACCACCTCTAAAAATATAACAAGAGTCTTGTACACAATCGCCATTAATGGTTGAAAACCACCCTTAAATAACATATATTAGAGGTGCAGTTTTAAAACAACCGTTAAATGGCTAGAATAGAGGCGGTTTTGTAACTGTCGTTATTTGGCCGCTAAAGGTTATTGGCAACACCACTATATTGGGCGTATGGCTGAACCGCCATTACATATATTGGAGGCGATTTTCATGATTTAAAACCGCCTCCAATAGCTAAAGATTTTGTAGCGGGTGATGATGATTAGTACCTTCTATTTTCTTAAATCAGTAAAGTGAGTTGTTCAAAAAATAGGATGAGATATCGTTTTCTCTATGTGTTGTGAATGTCTATTGCCCAACAAACATGCCACAATACTTACATTTTTTTTTTGGAATTCTATATCAATCGTGCACATTGCCATCTATCTCTGTCCAGTTAACATGCCACAGTATGGCATTTCTTATCTCAAAAATAAGTTCAATTGGATTCTCTTACCAATCTGAACATAGGAGGAATGGTCTAGGAAACATGATCGTACTAAATTGGATTAAATTTTTGTTTTTTTTACATAACGGGTTCCATGATAAAGGCCAAAGAAGGGTTTTATGCCCATTAAAAAAATGTTTGAATCCTATGATTGGTGTGAGTGTTGAACTACTCCATTCACTGGTGTTTTTGAATAACAACCATCTAGAAGCCCCTTTTTTTTTTGTAAGTATTAGATATTGAAGATATTTGCTGACATGCACCTACAATGTAACGCTATCATGTTCCATCAATTTGTTGACACACACCTACAATGTAACGCTATCATGTTCCATCAATTTGGTGACATGCCCCTACAATGTAACACCATCATTTTTCAGGTAATGTAACAGCCATGGTGTAACAAACAATGAGAATTCTGCCTATAAAATATTAAAGTAGAGAAACCCATTCTCACCCTAGTAGTGAGTGAGTCCTTTATTTCTTTCATTCTCAAGTTATGTCGAGCTCTTCAGTCTCCATCCATGACAATCGTGACGTATTTATGGGTTTGAAGTCCTTGCTTCAGGAAGACAACCTCTTACAACCTTCCGAAGCAAAACCCTATGTGACGATTTTTGGGTTTGATCATGATGGTTGTCCTCAATCACCGATGATAGGTTGGTGGAGTTGCCAGTAATGGGGGCATCCGATTCTCTACCTAGTAATGGGTAGGCCTCATTGGCTCCCTTATGATTGGACTATAAAATGCAACATTCGCCAATTTGGTCATAGTAAATAGTAAAGGCTTCAAAGACAAGGTATTCTCTCTCTTTCTCACTCTCTCTCTCAGTCTTGCTGTTAGACATTATATCAATTGATCTGATTCGATTGTGAGTGTGAACATAGGTAAGTATGTAGCTTCTTGTACCGATGAATACGACAACATATGCAATTTTAGTACCTAAAGTTGGCAAACAATTTAAAAAATGTGTTTTTTGTATTTTCTACTTAGATCTCTCTATAATAAGTCATATTTGATAAGACCCCTTAGGCATTTTGGAAGAAAAAGAAATTTAGTTTTTCTACTTGACTGCTGATATACTAACTTCAAAGTCTTCATTCTGTCAATAGTTAGTTGATGTGTTACAGACACAAAACCATAGATATGTTTCCTCGGGATACACAAATGCAAATCCCCATAAAAGATTGTATTTGTGTATCTCGAGGAAATAGATCTATGGTTTCATATCCTTAACACGTTGGCCGAGTATTAACTAAGTGAAGACTTTCTAGTTAGAAAATCATTATTCTTTTTACTTATATATATATATATATATATGACTAAGTATTAAAGGGTTTTCTTTGCCACTTGAATAGCTAAGGGGATAACCTAAGTGCAGTACCTTGTTAGCAATCTCATGTTTATTATCTAAAAATTCATGAATTTGCTATTTTTTTTCAATGGAAGTATTATTCACTGAATTATTGAACTATTCTGAACAATTCATGGATTTTAAGTCTGAAAATAATAAAACACGTTTTTTTAAGAATATTATGACTTTTATGAATTTTTATAGAACTCAGTAGAAAAAAAAATGCTACTATAACTTGTTATATGTTGCAAAGTGTAAACTTGTAAGCTATGACATGTAACACAAGTCAACATTGCAGCAGCCTTGCTTCGAAATTTGGGAGGAATCCACCTTCTTAGGTGACAAATATCACTTTTATTTTTTTTAAAAATTAATGACATGGCCCTCTACATTTATTTGTTTACACCTTAATTTCACAAATGGATGATTTTCCCTTGACTTTGGTCTTCTTTGAAAAATCAATGGAACAATAACTTCAATGTTCTCATTATCACCACCATCACCATTAACATCACATATTTCATTATTACCATCACTCTCACCTGACCAAATTTTTGGTTTTCGAACTTTTGAAATGAAACAGATAATACACGTATGAAGCATATGCCACGTATTTTCCATTTATCGAATTTTAGACCGGATTTTTGCAATCCAATATCGGATCGAACTCGAATTTTGCACAAATTGAATTTTTGCGGCATTTCAAATTGCTAACAAGGGTGCTGTGTTAAACTTTTACACATGCCTATCAATTGCAGTGGATAATATATAATATACTTAAAGGTGAATGAGGCCCCCTTGACTTTTTTTCTTAAACTAATTTTATTATAATCATATAGAATATGTTATAAGCTTTTGTCCTTTTTCCCTTGAGAATTGTTTATCTAAAATTGTTATCACATTTGAGACTTTAGAAATGTTCAGATCTTATATAATTTTCCTTGAAAGTTAAGAATCTTAGGAAATGTTTATAATATTGGGCGCAGTTTTATTATGATTCAATTAAAGGCCACTAATTTATGTCATTGAAAGAGGTGTACCTTTACTTGAAAACTAGAAGTCATCCATCTAGGGGGAAGGGAAAGAATGCTAAAGCTAACATTTCGGTGAGCTTGATAATAACCTATTGTTTTTAACTACATGTGGTTGTGTTACTTTTATAGGCTTTGGACAGTTTTGATCCATGTGAACAAAGTGGATCTAATTGGAACTACAAAAAGGTAGAGAAACTGGCTTCAATCTTTGACTTTCCCAAAAATGTAAGATGGGTTTTTACTACTGATGGGGAAAAATCAAAGTTGGCATTTGTTGGTGATGAACAGGTGTCAGAATTCTATCTGTGTGAATGGACTATAGATTCTGCATCTTTGGCCTATTGAAGTTTGGCATCTTGTTCATAAGGTATCTTAATTATCTTGTACTGTTTTTGTAACTGAGTAAATTGATGCAATCTCTTTTTAGTTTATCTTGTTTGGAGTACATATAACTTAAAACTAGATGAATGACCACTCAAGTTTCTTGGGTTTAACACTTTTTTCTTTTTGGATTGGTTGTCAACATTTTTCATTCAAGAACCACCCCCCCCCCCCTCCAAAAAAAATTGTAAAAAGGAAAAAAATAAAAGAGAGAGAGATGCTCTAAACAATATCTAGTAGATTTTAAGCATATACAATATTTATCATAACCATTAATCTATTACTCCCAATAGGATCTAGAAACACACACATGTCTCAACAATACTATTCATATTGCCAATAATCGAACTTAGGGTACCTACCTTGTGTCATAATGATACCATTGATTCAATCATTTGTTGGAGGTGTGCCTTTTGCAATCCACGTGTTTGGACCCCAAATCTTAAGTTCCTTTAAGTCTAGGCTCACCTTATCCCTCCTCTCTATTTTGATCACTAGGGTTCTAGTGATTGATGGAGATCACTATTACAGAATAATATTTCTTATACG
Organism: Akebia trifoliata; assembly: GCF_017979445.1. NCBI lineage: Eukaryota > Viridiplantae > Streptophyta > Magnoliopsida > Ranunculales > Lardizabalaceae > Akebia > Akebia trifoliata. The sequence goes on along the minus strand of NC_141381.1, from coordinate 15,480,593 downwards.
CGTCTCTCCCTCTCTCTTATTATGAGATTGCTAATCCTCTTTTATAGATGGAGATAGAGGGCCTAGAGTTTTTTTTCTTAGCACGATTCATATCCATCAAGGTTTCCTACTAAATTTAAATACTATCTAGTTCTAACAATATAGGGAATCTCTTTCAATATCGACATCTTTTATTATAGAATCCATATGCAATTAAATCACTAAAATCGTGAGGTCAATGGACGATACGTTATTGAGTTCTAATGTGACTCATGGTAGTTGTATATCATTTATGTCATACTTCCTTTCATGTATCACACCATCAATACCCTTTTTATTATAGTCTTTAATTATGCCCCTATCATTTGTCTTGTCAAGACATTTCCTATGTTAGTTAAATTTAAGCAAAATATGCATAATATAAATTGAAACGGGAAATAAGTAGAAGCAAACTTTGTTTAGTACTAATGTTAATGAAAATTATATACGCACTTCAAAATAATCTAATCCAAATACATAAAAGATTTTCCCAAAAGACTAATCTTGATAACATGTTATTTGTAAGTTTTTTGTGATAATCTATTTGTCAATGGATCAGCTATCATTTGATATTATCTATGTCTTTGTGATTCGTTGCACACAATTCTCACAAAGAGGGGCAGCTGTAAACACCCTATTTTTGCCAAGATTGAGTCTGAGAGTATTAAAACCTTTTGAGAATGGACTTAACCAGGAGAATTTCTTAAAATCCGAAGACCAAGCAACGAGAACCCAAGCTTGGGAGGTTTAGCCAAACTAATTTAAGCTCGGCCGGACTTAAGGTTCAACCAAGGATAAATTTAACCTTGTTAAACTTGGCCGAATCTTAGGTTCAACAAAGCTTAATTTAAGCCTAGCTGAACCTAAAGTTCAGCTAGGGTTAAATTTAGCTGGTCGAACCTTAAGTTCTGTAAAGAGAGTTAAAAATAATTTGAAACCCATATGCACTCGAATTTTCTTAGGAAAAATTACCCTTTAATTCCTTCTTAGTAGTTTCCCCCTCAAGAGATCCATATTCTTTTACTCTTTTACCCCTTTTCAACTCTCCAATAAGTTCCACCACTTTGGTCTTTTTTTAATTTTTCAAATCTTCTAAAAAAGACTCTAAGTCTTGCTTGGTCCTCACTCAAGGATAATTACTTACATAACCCACGTTTGTTAGGACTCATTAGTATGGATTCGCGCTTCTACCCTTCCGATGTTCTTCAAAATTTAAAGAGTTTCCATGGCATTCAATTTGATTTTACTAAGTTTAAGGACCCATGATTCTTTTATCCACCCTAAAGAATTCTCTTGAAATTCTACCCTAGTTTTTTAAGACTCTCCCAAGGAAAGTGACTAAAGAAGCAAAAAAAACCTATCATCTAATTACATGTCATTTGGCTAGTTCCCTCACAATTGGCTCAAAGTCAAAGTCTTATGACCACTCTACCCCTCCCAAAGAATTCTCTTGAAACTATTGACTTTTACTAACCTTTCTATTGATCATCATGATTGGTGAGACCTATAGGTGAGTGAAAGACCATCAGGACAGCGAGAGGAGAGGTAATTTAGATTTTTCATGGAGGTTTTAATGTAAATATTGGGAACTCTATGATTTAGGATAAGTTTATCCTTAAGAATCTCCCAAAATCTTATAAATAGGATTCCCATCAAAAGCAAATGGGGAAGAGCTAAAGTGATACAAAATTTTGTCATTTTCTTTCATCAAAAGTTTCTAGCCTACTTAAACTATGTCCAAACACCCAAGAAGCTCTAACCAAGAAGAAGAAGAAGAGACCAAGGTGGGGAAAATGCGTACTATTTAGTTTTTCATTATATAATCCCTATCTCACTCCTCACTTCTATTTAATCATTTTTTTAACTTGCAAGTAGTTTTATTTTATGTTCTACTTTCATATAATGTAGATCTAGAGTTTTTTAGTTTGAGGCATGGGGAGAGAGAGTAATTTCTCTTTGAGAGGTAATCTCCCCCTATAAGCCCTCAATAAGCTTCGTGTGAGAATTTTAATTTTCATCAAGAATATTTTAATTTATTTTATTTCTATGCACTTTAAATTCCTAGTGATAATTGGTTCTTTATTTTCAATGGCATAAGAACTAGAGAGTAATCCCACACTTTAGTGGGGTAATCTTCTCTTTATTAGTCCATTCATGCATACACATTTGCACACACCACTATCTAAAAGGGCTATGAGTTAGAGTGTGGATCCCTTTGGATCTATCTATACTCCCTTGGCCAACAAAAAATAGTCTCAAAGAGGGCACAACTCATGTATAAAGGTCCCTAGCCTTCTAATGGTGGGGTCCAATTCATGGATGTCTCCTAAGGGCTAAACAACAAAAAAAATGCTCCCAGGTAAGCTCATAAGCTTTCAAGAAGATGAAGTCCATGTGGATTTTCACCAAAATCCTAGGTTCATAAAAAATTCCACCAAACAATATTTTTTATTTTTAGCTTGCTTATTAGTTTTCTATAGTTAGGTTATGGTGAAGTTTCTTAAAATTTTCAATAAAATTTTCAATATTTTTTATTGTAATCTCACTTTTAGTCAATCAATGGTAACCATCTTTGGATAGGAGGGAAAATGTGCGTAAACTGAATTCCCTTATCATAGAATCTCTAGGAATACCTTTTCGCTATCTTTTGGATACGAGAGACTCTATAAGCCAAGAAAAACTTTTTGTGATGCCCATTCACACCTTAATTGAATGGTGGCGACTCCTAAACCTATGTAGATGAGCTCAGACCCCCAAAGGTTTCAAAGCCCACGTATCAACATGTGTGAGTGTGTGTGCGTGTCACTATACGCTAATGTCTTGTTCGCTTTATAGTTTGGAATGTATTCCCCTACATCTTATGTTATTGACATGTACATGTTTTATATGGTCATGTGCATTAAATTTCTCTTTGTAAATTTGAATTTGTAGGTGATCTTCTTTGCTAAAGTGTATATGTTTATATGAACCGAACGAGTCAGTTGAGATAACGTATGCATTTACCTATCACTTGTTTTTCAGTTATTATGTAAAGCCACAACAATTTCAAGGTATTTTGTTGTGTTGGACTAACTAGTGTGATATATGGCCAACATAAAATTGTTGAGAAAAAATGTAGTTGCAAACCAAAAACAAAAAGTATTGTTTGATATTATTAGTCTAATATATTAAGTAGTTATATTGGTTTACTCTTCATATATTCTACTTATTTTTTTTTTTTTGAGTTCTGAAAACTATCTATGGTGTATTTTGCTTGTTAATTCTATTTTTAGCTCTTAAATATATCCTTGTTTTCCAACTCATCATACAAACTTGGGTTGTAGAAATTCCGTAGAGAAAGAACAATGGTAGAAACGGTTCCACTTTAAAAAAAAAGTATTTGAGGAAAAATAATAGAGATTTGGAGGAACAATACCCATCTTTTCCATATAGCTTGAATTACACAAGATAAACTTGAAAACAACCCTTAGAAGGTAACCTACGACACCTTCTTCTATGTTTACCAATTGTAGTTCCTCTTCAAAAAGTTACAAAAGATGTGAAACATTTAAACCTTCTTAAGATTGTAAATATTAACTTTAAAAATATCTTGTACTTATTTGTTGTTTAAATAGATTGGTAAGGGAAGAATCTTGATGGAAGGCAAAAGAGTTGCAATTATTTGGTTTGGTTATGTAGTTCAGCAATGTATCAAGCTGCAAACATACTTAAATCTTGCAATATTGATGTTACGGTCGCAGATGCCTGGTTCTGTAAACCTTTGGAGGTAGTGCTCATCAGAAGATTAACTGAAGAACATGAGATCCCAATTACAAGGGATGAAGGAGCTATTGGAGGTTTTTGGTCTCATGTATATCACTTCCTAAGCTTAAATGGTCTTCTAGATGAACCCCTAAAGGTAAATTTCTTCCTTCAATTTTGCAAGATCAAAATGGTTCTGTTTTTTCTCAATTCTGATTCTATTTGGTACTTTTATGCAGTTAAGAGTAATGATGCTTCCAGATAGATACATTAAACATGGATCACCCAAAGAGCAGATTGAAGAGGCAGGGTTGTCTTCAAGGCATATTTCTTCAACAATATTCTCTCTTATGGGGAGGTCTAAAGAAGCTTTACAGTTCAAATGATCAAAAACATGGGAAGCAAGTTCCTTTCCATTTTCTTATATTTGTAAATATTTGGGATCGGATGTAAGTATTGTAAACTTGTATTTGTAACAGCTTTAATGCTTTGTAATGTTGAGTAATGACTTGATTGTAGATTACTATTGAAGTTTTGTTATGTTTAATGGTATGTTCTAATCATTAATTAGGTTGTGTTAAATAATTTAAGAAATGAGATGTAATAAGCAAAAGTTGGTGTGCAAGTAGTAGCTCTAATTATTTGTTTCGGTGTGTTTTAATCATTAATTAGGGTGTGGTAAATAATTTAAGATATGGGTGTAATACAAAAAAGTTGGGGGTGCAAAGAACTATTATTTTTTGGTGAATTTATGTCAGTTTTTAGTAGTGAATTCAACACTTAATTTGACGAATCTAAACCCTCCAAAAGTGTATTCTACATAAATAAAATAAAATTGACAAGTTGGTCCGTCATGTTTTACAACATTCGACGATCTTGAACAGTCAAATATAACATTTTTTACATAGTATTGTGCAGGTTAGAAGTAATGTTTTGGTAGGATGGATTAGGGTTTTGATTGGTCGGAGGTAAATGATGAAGGTTTTTGGAATGAAAGGTAGTTATATAGATAGTGAAATTGATGGATAGGAGATAGGGGTACAACTTGGTTCGGTATGGTTCGATTTGGGGCTAAATCAGAACTGAACCAACATAGGCTAGTTCCACTAAATAAGAACTAGTAGAACAGAATTGAATAAAATATAGAACCGAACTAAGGTCGATTTGGTTCTATGGGCTGCCAATATCCTATAAAACTTCTTGGAAGCAACATATTTTAGATGAAAATAAAAAAAATAAATTGTGACCATGAAATTTTATTATAATAAATCATTAATCAATCCATAAAAAATAAATCGCCAATCTATCCGTAAAAAAGAAGTCACTATTTTATGTCCTAACTAATAAAAAACTTCCAAGTCATTAAGAGCTTGCTTCTCTGTTTGGTTCGGTTATATATAAGCCTTGAATCGAGAACCGAACTGAATTGGTTGGTTTGCCATTTTATTAACCCAGAACCGAGTCACAAATTATTTGAAACCGAACCAAACCAACCTAAAGCTATCAGTTTGGTTCGATTTCAATTTGAACCAGACCAAGTTGCACCCCTATTAGGAGATACTATGATAAAAGATGGTGTGTAAGAAAGTTACGATGGATGATAGTTGGGAATGGTAAATAGTGAGTGATTTAGGAAACAAAGTAACAACTGACAAAGAGAAAAGAAAGAAGATGATAGTGAGGCGTGGTTATTTGGTAGCAATTTTTTCAGGAGATGGATTGCAAGCATGCTTCCCACAACATCAATTGAAGTGAAATTCAATCAGGGTTAGGGTTATGACCTTTACCAATTTTGGACAAGAGATTTGAAAAATTTTATGGTCTAGATTTCGTATGAAGAGATGTCAGTTGCCAAGTATATAAGTGCAGCTTTTATCCGAAGTGCGATTAAGAGAGAATTGAAGTTTTCCGAAGGTATTAATTTCGTTACTGAAAAGCTTCCTCGCATTCTTGTCCCCAATGCACTTATATGACGTTCTTACGATGAAATGGGTGAGGGTTGTGATTTATCTCGTCAGTAGTTGAACTTCCTTCTTGTTCTTTAAAGAAGGCATAATGATTAGTTCATTGATATAATCTGGATTTACTTTGATTCCTCTCTTGGTGACTAGATAACGAGGAACTTGCCTGAAGATACTTGCAAAGGCGCACTTTCTTGGATTCAACTTCATCCTATTCTTTTTTAGTATGTTGAAGGTTTCTTGTAGGTCCTGGATATGGTCTTGTCTCTTTGTACTTTTGATAAGAGCATTATCGATATATATTTCCATAGTCTTCCCTATATGTTTCTCGAAAATTAGAGTGACTAGACATTGAAATGTTACCCCTATGTTTTTTATTCTGAAAGGCATGACTCTGTAGCAGAGTATGTGATGTTCACTCCAATTAGAAATTAAAATCCACAGTCAAGGAAAGCACCATTTTCTTCCTCTTCTTTTGGATCTACTCTATTCGAGACAGATACGATACAATGATTTGATTTCGGAGCATCTAGGGATACCATAGAGGGAGACGTTGAAACTTGAGTATTTTATCTTGTTCCCACCACAAAGAGAAGAGATCAAGGATTTGGTCTGACAAGTGGTGAGGTGGTTAAATCCACTTTAGATCTAATTACCTTAACTTGATCTACAAGGAATTTGAATTATGCTTCCCAAAAAAACTTTATTTAGATAAATAAACTAAAAAAATGGTTCACCAAATTAGATTTGAACTCAAATCACTTAGACAAAGCAAAAAAGGTGTGGAAAATTCTTGATTCCTTATTCAATTAAAGTTCTAGAGAAAAATTTACTGAGTTTCCCTATAGAATTCGCAAACTTCGATCCTTGAACCAAGGTAGGCCCCTCTATTTATAAAAGCATAGAGTGGGGCCCTTACAATTGAAGAGAAAAGAAATAATCTTCCCTTGCTTTTTTATTTATAACGAATTCAATTCACTATAAAAAAAATTTTAACACTTAAGTCCCTTTTTCCTCTATCATTTTGGCTTCAAAATTCTGATCTATGCCTTTAGTTTCTCATATTTGGGTCCTTCAAAGTACTGAAACTGCTTCAGCCATTGCTCATGGAGCTCTGATGGTCCAAAATGGTTCTGATTTCCAAACACAAAGTTGTTTAGAATTGTGGGCCCAAAGTGATGTATAATAGGAGTATAGCATGAAAATCTTACAAATTTGTTAAAGACTAAGAGAGAAGAAAGTTACAACTACTAAGTTAAACTATTCCTTGTAAGGGTATTTATGTCTTTTTGCATTTCATAGAAAGTAAAACCCTAATTTGCCAAAGATGAAACATGAAACAGTCATTTATGATTTCGAGGAGGTAAAATATTAAAAAGCCCAAATGCTAACCCTAGGTCTTGCATTTGTGGATTTTGTTTGGAGATTGTGCTTGAGGTTTTGGGGAGGGGTTGGAAGCCTCAAACTAGTCTCACATTTATGACTTTACTTGGGGCTTCCATGTTTATAGGTGACGGAGCTATGGTTCTTGATTTTATAGTTCTTCAAGTGATCTTCAATTTTCTCTCTTTTCCTTCGCTATTCCTTTCAATAAGGTAGATTTGTTAAAGTTAATATTCTGTTAGCTTCTTCTAATTTTGTATCACTTGAAATTCATTTATACATGGTATTTTTGGAAAATATTTTTGATATATGTTGTTTAGAATGCTTTTCTATGTAAATTGTAGGTTTCTATGCCATTTTGCTTCTCTATTTTGTTTCTTTGATTTCTTGAGATAGTTATTTTTGTTTCCAACTGTTCTTTCTTTGAGAACTTAGATCAAGAAACACTAAAAATAATTGTCATGCTGAATGGTAAACATTGATCGATCCTTTCATAAAGATTCATAAACCTTCTGTTGACTTTTTCAATTTGTTGGATTCTTTCTCAAGAAATAGTCCCTATTTAGTAACTTAAATAAAACTAACATTTATCAATATGTATTATAATATGATCATCCGATTGTATTTCATTGCAAATCTTAAAGATTTGATTGAGGAATGGGTTCATCGAATTTCTTTTAATGCTCCCGTTGTTTGATAGTTATTTGTGTTTTCCAACCGTTCTTTCATTGAGAACTTGGATCCAACAACACTAAAAATAATGGTTGTGTCTAAACAGTGAACATCAATTTTTTCAACAAGAAATATCAATTCGTTGAAAATCCATCTCTTAAAATTTTCAAAATTATCGGATTTTTTTCTAAAGAACTTTTTATAGTCTCTACTTAGTAACTTAAATAAAACTAGGAGTAATTATAAGATTAATCAATAAAAAAAATTTTTTTTTCTAAGCAATATATATTATGATTCTCATACATTTGATTAAGGATGTGATTGATTTACTTTGTAATGATATATTTAGGAAGTAGGCTATAAGGGTTTAGGGTTTTAGGTCGAAAAGAAAGAACAGACTACTAGTATTTTGGTGAAATCCTTTAGGAGACTTTTCCCCATCCAGGAGGCTAGATGTATGGAGGCTGGATCCTCGAAGTGTCCATATCAATAAAATATATCTGTAACCTAATATATTTTATGCATTTATTTTCAGGTTCATAGTGGAATCATCAAATTCATTGAGGATTTTGATATTTACTTTTTGTTCTATCTTTGTTACCTCTTTACCTAGATAACTAATATTGGAAGAAGGATAAATCAGATATTATCCTTTTAGAGAGAAAAAATAACCCCATTAGAGCATATTAATTACAATATTAACTTCATCATTATCATTATTAAAGCCTTATCCTACAAATTAATTGGGGGTTAGTTGTTCAATTCTTGTTCCTCCAATCACTTCCCTTTACAAAGGTGTTTATAACTTGGTTAATTTAAGCTTATTTCTAATTGTTCTAACTGCCTAAATATTACCACACACACTCTCATAGACATATATTACTTTGGGAGATTTTTTTTTGTGATAAATTTATTTAATAGATTGACCTAGAAAAAGAAATTCTTTACACTAACATAGAATTAGAGTGAACTAAGTATTCTTCACAAAAGGTAAAAGATGATTTCCTAGAATGACAAGTTTTTAAGGATACATCTTATTGAACTTGTTGGGTAATTTCTACCTTGATGGATTAACAAATATATACATTTTATTTTCATGTTATTGAATTATGTGACGTGATTTATTTTTTCTTATTTCAGGTTGGCTTTTGATATGTAGGAACATTTTACTATAATGATGTACACCCTCAATATAATTTTCATAAATGCCCCCAAATGAGGTGAATATATACTCTCTTTTAATCTTTTTTATCTTTGATTTTATTTTATTTCTACTTGTTATTATTTGTTTACTTTTTACTTTGTATTTGTATATCAAGAGTTCCTCGATTTGCTAAGACAGCAAGTATATAATAAGACAATTCACGCCCCAAATTCTTGGGGGCCGAAACCTACGAATGCAAGGGTGAGGTAAAACATAATCTCTATGTGGGTCCCCCAAATTCTAATACGAATGTCCTTGATTACATGTAAGAACCCAAGGCACTAAAACAACACTTTCACAATGATAATAACATAAATAAAGAAGTATGGTGATAAATAATAGTATCGTAGCAAAAATTTAACAAGTTTGACATATAAATATCTAAATACTATAAAATAACTGAAAGGTAAACTAGAACTCAAAGAAAATCTACCAATAAATAAAGATGGTAAAACCTCACACTAACATTAAAGCCTACTCTGAAACAAACTCAAAGAAAACTGAAAACAGGAAATCCTAACATCTAACCAATTACAAGTTCAATACAAACATTGGGCTGAATAGAAACAACATGGAAATAATAACCAAAATGCCACAAGAAAGTATAATGAAGTATGCCTGAAGATGGCGAGAATCTTTCTCTCAAGTTAAGTCACAAATGCAAGAACAAGAGATAAACACCACATTTGTCTCGACACTGGAGCACTCATTCTACACTTATCTTGTGGGTCACACAACTACTAGTGCCTCTGTAAATCCAGAATTTTCAATTCGTATCTCGAGAAAAAAATAAATAGTGGAATTTTAAGAAAATCTTGAAAATGGGACTCAAGGGTAAAACTTTAGGATTTTTCTGATTATTTTTAATGGAATCTGACCTCACCATTGAATTTAAAATGATTGAAAAATATACTTTAGCCTGTAAGCACACTCAAATGCGAGTCCGAATATAAAAGTTACAAAATCCTCGATTACCGAGTCAGATAAGGCTAAAATAGTGACTTTTTGCTAGAGTAAGAATTATTAAGTTTTGATTATACCATTGGATTTTTAATGAAAAATTATTGAACATGGACTATTTATTTGTCATTTTTGGAGACCAGAAAGTCGAATAATCGTCAAAAATGAAAACGACGTCAAGTTTAGGGGTCACCTCAGGTCAAAAATATAAATTTTTGTTAGAGATAGAATTTGTAGAAATTGATCATACCATTAGATCTGAAATAAAAAATTAGATGAAATAGAATATTCATTTGTTAGTTTTGAAATTCGGATGGTCAAATTATCGTCAATCAAAATAATAGGCGAAATACCGATTTCATCCCAAATTTTATATAATTAAAATTTTAATTTTTTTTCTTTTCACTTCGTTTTCTCCAACCCATCCAACAGCAACCCATTTTTTTTTTTTTTTTTTTTTTTTCGATCTTCTACCTTAGATTCCTCACAAACGACTCGTCGTCGAGGACCGATGCAGAAGGAAAAAACGTCCGCAGCCTCGACATCTACAAAATCCACCTAAATGCCTTCTGTTTTCTCATGTTTTTCACCCCGTATCGTCAAAAATCAGCCGTACGTATATACGGGAATTAAGAAACTTCTACCTTGGATTTCATCCGTTTCGAGGTCAAACCGTCCTCCACCGTAGAAGGGAGAAAGGACGACGACATAAAGATCTTCGAAACGATCGGGCCGGTTTCAAAAATCAATCGTCTCGAAGTACGAGTTACCTAAATTTTTGAGCCATTCGTCTCGATTTCTGCGCACGTGTTTCAATTCCTTCACATAGAGATTGTAAGGAACTCTCAATTTCTATTAGTAATCGTAGATTGTGAAAATTACATTTAGAATTTTATTAAAAATTTGTGGTGAGTTTCAAAAAATATAGAATTCAATTGGTTATTTCAAATTCACGTCAGAACTTGCATATTTGATATGTTTAATTGTATTTTATAACAAATTACACGTGGGTAGAATGTTTCATCGGGTTATTTCTGTCAGTTGGGTCCCGTGTACTGCTCGGACCCTGTTTTAATATAAGTTTTGTATTTTTTCAAGGTTTTTGATAAAAATGAACTTCATAGTTAGAAAAATGATTTATTATTCAATTAACTCATATTGAGTTGATGAATATCAGAAAGTGAAATTTTTTTTTTTATAGATTGGAAACTGTAAAATTCGAAAAAAAGGGAAAAAAGGTATGAAAACGGTAAAATTTCAGAGTCACACTCGAGGGGTGATGTCTGCATTTTACATTGTTGTGTTGTGTATAGGTTGGTGATCGGATATCCTGAAATAATGTTATTGGTTACATGTTTATTTACTTTCTGTTAGCGCGAGGCGCTGTTTACTTTTCCGTTCTGTTATTTATTTTAGGTCGATTGGCCACACTTGCATGGTAGGAAACTGGGTATCCATTCTCAACCTTGTATTGTTAATTTCTCTTTTATGTTTAAATGAAAATAATATATATATGTAGATATTTTGTGAGTTATTAAAGAGTTTGTGAATGCCTGAAGGGATAGTATTTCATATCATCCGTAGTGGTATACTATCCTGGGATGTACGGTAGGGACCACCAAGCTCATATGTGGTATGGGATGCGTATGAGAGTGGAGTCATAACTGGAATCCGGGATATTCTTCTCTATCTTTACCAGTGAACTTGTAATGTAAAGGTGGTCGTATACGAATGGTTTGTATATTTGGGAATCGCATGCACGCCTGATAGGCATAGACGAAGATGATTAGTCAGTGATCACTAACTATCTATAGTAGTCGAACGTTCTGACACATCGAAAAGAGACCCATTGCTTACGGTTACGTCAAACAGCCAGCCTGAGCCGGATAAATGGTCAACCAAACATGGTAAATGTAGCAACCGACCACAAAATCAAGAATTAAAAGCCAGTAAAGAATTGTAACATCATGTCCCGACTGGGAGCGATCCAGTCGTGAATCCCAACTCTCTAATTTCACTACTCCACCATGTGTATTATGTATATGTTACCTTATTTTAATATATAAAATGAAATGCAAGTTTAATATTCCCATTTGATCAATTAGATTTGTATAAAAAGAAAATGATATACTGAGTACTGTTGCTTGATGTAATATCAATTTTAAAATGTTTAGTTGCTTATCTTTGACTATATGTACCAGTTCATCGTAATTTCTTCTGTAAAATTTTGTATATTTTAAAATGATTCAGTATGTTTATTCGTTCATGTTATGAGAGATTATTGACAGAAATTACTTGCTTCCCTACTAGGTAACCATTATTACTGACCCTTTCCTTCTCTATTTTTTAGTTTCAGATTCGAAGCTTGACGAGTCAGATATAGAACACGAGTGAGAATCATCTGGTGGGTCAGATAGACAGCCAGAGTTTATCAGTTGGTGAGTATTGGGGTTATAGCCCCTAGTGGTGTCAATTTGTCCAGGACTATTATGAATTTTGTCTTGAGTGTTAGGACTTCTGTTAGAGTGAGGATGTTTGTATAATTCTGTGTTATGTTATCCTTCCATTCTCTGATCTATCGTTCATTATTAGATGTATGTAGGTTTCCGCTATTGTTATATTTTGTATATGTATATGCAGGATTGTATGTCGTTTATTAGGTGCAGGTTAAAATCCTTTTGAATGCTAACATAAACAGAGGAGACCATGCCAAAATTTTGAGGTGCCACCTAATACTTCGAGTTTTAACATGGGATTTTGTGTTAGTGTTTGGCGGAGCGCCACAGATGGTATCAGAGCATAGTATTAGATCCATAAGGGATACAGATCTGTTATATTTCGAGGAGTTGAATGATACCACAGACATTAGCGATAATCATAGAATGTCATTAGGAGTCTGATATTCGAGCTCATTAGTAGTTTCGTATTGGGATTGCGAGCTCTTCTGTGTCTAGAAATCCTTAGAGCTTATCAAGCGTAGGATAAGACTATAGGTTCATTCTGTTAGAAATAAAAAGGGTATGCATTACTAGATTCCTTATTGTACTAGCAGTTAATGCTTCTATGAGAATGATGTTGGTGTGGTTCGGAGAAATGCCTTGCTTCTGATAAAGTGAAGATTTCTGAACTTACAGGAAAATTGGACTTCTATTCAATGATGTTTCCTTTAGATCATATGCTTCTGATAAGATAATGCACACTTATTAAAGTTAGAAATTGTTGAGATAGGCCAAGTAATAAAACTGTCTACGCCACCAGAAGACTATAATTGACAAAAGGTTGTTGAGTACATTTATAACATGATAATAATATGGTGTTGGGTTTGTGTGCATAAAGGCTAAAAATATTTGTTGTAAGTGATGTTTAGGATGATACCTTGTGAAGAAAGAAAGAGATTTTTTAGAAAGATTAGGTAAGAATCTACAGAGTATAGGTGTGCAATCTAAAATAGAAATTTGGTAGGCCATCAAAATGAATGAGTATTTGGAGGTAAACTCGACGTGTGAATGATGAATTTCATTAGGAAAGGTAAGGGGTAGATTTATGAATAGTGGAACATGTTGGATTTGGCAATTGGATAAGCTAAAAGTAGTGTTAAAAGGATTAGAATTATAGTAGGGAAGAGTTAGATAGAAAATGTAATTTTGAAAGCAAGGTAGGTCAATATAAAATGTGAGAAGGAATGATTTTGTGATAAGGTTGCATTAATGGTGACTTAATGGAATTGTGAGAAATAGATTAAGAAGGTAAGATAGCAATATTGCTTATGAATTGAAAGTCAGGAGAGATAGTTGTGAGATTTGTAAAGGTTAATTGTGGTACTGTCAATATTAGATGATAAGTGGAAATATGTATGATTTAGACAAAATATAAAGTTACATGAATAAGGATTAATTGATATTACAATGATATTTAAACAGTAACTGGTCAATACTGTAATTTTGGGAGTAGAGAAATAAAGCGTGTGACTTGCAGCTTATGAGATCGTTTGAAGTAGTTGAACAGATTTTGAGCAAGTTCACCAGATGTTCCACGTGTTCATGTTGAAGAAGTATTTGTCAAGCCCTTCACACGTGGTTAGTTGTGAAACAATTTATTTGATGTAAGATTTAACCTCTTGATTAAGGTTTTAAATCATGAAAATTATGAGGAGATATCACGGTAAGTAGAAATGGAATACTGCATTGAATATAAAGATATTGGTGTATTGGCAATGAGGAGTAATAATAGGGTAAGTATGAGTAAAATATAATAGACGGTGTAATTGGTGAGAGAAGTAAACATAAAGAATAGAGAAGATTTGAAAGTATTGTTGTTGATAACCATTGGTGGGGAAGTGATACATGGTAAAATGATTGTTATCTTAGGGTTATAAAAATAATGGATTAGTTGGAATATGAATTTGAATTAGAGTGATTAATTAATGAATGTATTGGATGGACAGAGTATGGGAGACATAAGTCTACGAGTTATAAACGAGATTGACTAGGACTAAGAATAGATGGTAATCGAAAATAGGTGTTGTTTATTATACATGTCGTGTTAGTGGAATCGCGACAAATCTCGATAAGGTATGATTTCAATTTCAAGGACAAAATTTTTATTAAGGGAGAGAGAATGTAAAACCCCAAAATTTTGATTCGTATCTCGAGGAAAATAAATAGTGGAATTTTAAGAAAATCTTGAAAGTGGGACTTAGGGGTAAAACTTTAGGATGTTTCTGATCATTTTTAATGGAATTTGACCTCGCCATTGGATTCAAAATGATCAAAAAACATACTTTAGCTTGTAAGCACGCTCAAATGTGAGTTCGAATATAAAAGTTGCAAAATCCTCGATTATCGAGTCGGATCAGGCTAAAATAGTGACTTTTTGCTAGAGCAATAATTATTAAGATTTGATTATACCATTGGATTTGTAACGAAAAATTATTGAACATGGACTATTTATTTGTCATTTTTGAAGATCAGAAAGTCAAATTATCGTCAAAAATGAAAACGACGTCCAGTTAAGGGGTCACCTCAGGCAAAAATGTAAATTTTTGGTAGAGATAGAATTTGAAGAAATTTATCATACCATTAGATCCGGAACAAAAAATTAGATGAAATAGAGTATTCATTTGTTAGTTTTGGAGTCTGGATGGTCAAATTATCGTCGATCAAAATAATAGACGAAATACCGATTTTGTCCCAAATTTTATATAAATAAAATAAATTTTTTTTTCTTTTCACTTTTTCTTCTCCAACCCATCCAACAACAACCTATTTTTTTTTAAAAAAAAAATTATTTTTTCTTTAATCTTCCACCTTAGATTCCTTGCAAACGGCTCGCTGTCGATAACTAACGCAGAAGGAAGAAAAGTCCGCAGCCTCGACATCTACAAAACCCACCCAAATTCCTTCCATTTTCTAGTCTTTTTCACCCCGTATCGCCAAAACTCACCCGTACATATATACGGGGATTTCGAAACTTCGACCTCGGATTTCATCCGTTTCGGAGTCAAACCGTCCTCTGCCGCAAAAGAGGAAAAGGACAACGACATCGAGATCTTCGAAATCACCAGACTGATTTTGAAAATCAACCGTCTCGAAGTACGAGTTACCTCGATTTATGCATCGTTCGCCTCGATTTACGTGTTGTTCATCTTGATTTCTGCTCACGTATTTCAATTCCTTCGCATAGAGATTGTAAGGAACTCTCAATTTCTATTAGTAATCGTAGATTGTGAAAATTGCATTTGAAATTTTATTAAAAATTTGTGGTGAGTTTCCAAAAATATAGAATTCAATTGGTTATTTCAAATTCACGTCAGAATTTACATATTTGATATGTTTAATAGTATTTTATAACAAATTACACGTGAGTAGAATGTTTCATCGGGTTATTTCTGTCAATTGGGTCCCGTGCACCGTTCGGACCCCGTTTTAATATAAGTTTTGTACTTTTTCAAGGTTTTTGATAAAAATGAACTTCATAGTTAGAAAAATGATTTATTATTCAATTAACTCATATTGAGTTGATGAATATCAGAAAGTGGATATTTTGTTTGAGAGATTGAAAATTGTAAAATTCGAAAAAAAAGGAAAAAAGGGTATGAAAACGGTAAAATGTCAAAGTCACACCTAAGGGGTAATGTCTGCATTTTACATTGTTGTGTTGTGTGTAGGTTGGTGAACGGATATCCAAGAATAATGTTACTGGTTGCATGTTTATTTACTTTCTGTTAGCGCGAGGCGCTGTTTATTTTTTCGTTCTGTTATTTATTTTAGGTCGATTGGCCACACTTGCATGGTAGGAAACTGAATATCCATTCTTAACCTTGTATTATTAATTTCTCTTTTGTTTTCAAATGAAATAATATATATATATATATATATATATAGCTATTTTGTGAGCTGTTAAAGAGTTTGTAAATGCCTGAAGGGATAGTGCGTCATATCATCCGGAGTGGTGTACTATTCTTGGATGTACGGTAGGGACCACCAAGCTCATACATGGTATGGGACGCGTATGAGAGTGGAGTCACAACTAGAATCCGGGATATTTCTCTCTATCTTTACCAGTGAACTTGTAAATTTGGGAATCACATGCACGCCTGATAGGCATAGACGAAGATGATTAGTCAGTAATCACCAACTATCTATAGTAGTCGAACGTTCTGACATATCGAAAAGAGACCCATTGTTTATGGTCACGTCAAAAGGCCAGCCTGAGCTGGATAAATAGTCAACCAAACGTGGTAAATGCAGCGATCGGCTACAAAATCAAGAACTAAAAGCTAGTAAAGAATTGTAACATCATGTCCCGACTAGGAGCGATCCAGTCGTGAATCCCAAGTCTGTAATTCCATTACTTCACCATGTGTATTATTTATATGTTGCCTTATTTTAATATATAAAATGAAATGCACGTTTATGTTCCCATTTGATCAATCAGATTTGTATAAAAAGAAAATGCTATACTGAGTACTGTTGTTTGATGTAATATCAGTTTTAAAATGTTTCTTTGCTCATCTTTGACTATATGTACCAGTTCATCGTAATTTCTTCTGTAAAATTTTGTATATTTTAAAATGATTCAGTATGTTTATTCGTTCATGTTATGAGAGGTTATTGATAGAAATTGCTTGCTTCCCTACTAGGTAACCATTATTACTCACCCTTTCCTTCTCTATTTTTTAGTTTCAGATCCGAAGTTTGGCGAGGCAGATATAGAACACGAGTGAGAATCATCTGGTGGGTCAGATAGATTGCCAGAGTTCATCACTTGGTGAGTATTGGGGTTATAGCCCCTAGTGGTGTCAATTTGTCCAGGACTATTATGAATTTTGTCTTGAGTGTTAGGACTTCTGTTAGAGTTAGGATGTTTGTATAATTCTGTGTTTTGTTATCCTTCCGTTCTATGATATATCATTCGTTATTAGATGTATGTAGGCTTCCACTATTGTTATATTTTGTATATATATATGCAGGATTGTATGTTGTTTATTAGGTGCAGGTTGAACGCCTTGGAATGCTAACATAACCAAGGAGACCATGCCGAAATTTTGAGGTGCCACCTAATACCTCGAGTTTTGACATAGGGTTTTGTGTTAGTGTTTGGCAAGGCGCCATATCCTCAACATTAGTTCAACTGGAAGCCCAGGCGGAGGATAGGATCTGAATTGATTTGATCTTTGATTTCGTAAGCTTGGAAACACTAGCATGATGATCTATGCAAAGAAGCCAGATGGTCCACCTAAAAAAATCAACCATAAAAAAAACCAAAAAATCTTAAAAAAGAAACTTACATTCTTTCCAATGAATATTTATTGGACCTACATCCTCAATAAATGTATTAATTCGAATGTCCACCATAAAAAATTATAATAAAAAAAACAACTTCAAAAATAAAAAGTTGCATCCCTTCTAGGGAATATTTATCGGGTCTTCATTCTCAGGAAGGAAGTTAATTTATAAGGTTCACTACAAGAATAAAACTAAAAATAAAAATTATTAAACTTTCAAAAATAAATCAAAAGTTTACTACAATTAAAAAATTCATTTTTTTAAAACATCCTTCTGAGCTTGATGACCACCAAGAATATTGGACTCATTAAATGACCTGGGTGTCTTACAAAATATTGAAAAGTTAGGCTCAGTTTGATCGAAGGACTATAGATAACCCAAGAATCCTAAAGATTTTCCTCTTATTCTCTTCCAATATCTTTTGAATACTCTTGGTCCACATTGGTATAAATTGTGAAAAATAAAAACAATAAAAGAAAATTTCATGCCATAACGAGGGAAATTCCAATATTTTTTAGTCCCAGGCAATCAAAAATCTCATTCATCGATACAAAGCCTTTCTTCTAAAAATACCAACTCCATTTTTTATCATCGTTAAAGTCCAATTTTCAAGTGAATATCGCAAATTGAAAAAGAAGTTTATGTCAACATGATTTCTACCAAGCCTTGACCTAAGATGAGAATGGAAAAATATTTGCACCAATTCATGTGTAAATCTAAACAAGAAATTTGAGTTTTTCTTGGAAAGCACACCCAAGAGGATCAGGAAAAAATATAGAATATTACAGAACACACGACAAGAATGTTCTGTCTACAAGAAGATCTGAAGAGAAATTCTAGTCTAACCACAAAGGATTTATCATATTCAAGGGTTCTAACCTACAAACTATGTCATTTTGAGCCGACGAACATCATATGTCGTCAAAATATGTTATTCTTGAAAAATCAAATCTCAAAATCAAGGGAGTCTTTCCTTTTACTATCTTAACATATTTAGCGCTAGTCAACCCATTCGAGCATTCATCATCCTTCTATAATGTAGAACCGGGGTATGCCACCCCACACTAGGGTCATTTTTAAAAAGTAAAAAAGAAAAGAAAAATCATTTCAAAAGGAGTCGAAGATAAAGGAAAATGGATCATAATTTATTGCACAGTGGTGCTCCAATTGAAAGCCTTGAACAATCTCAAAATAGAAAGAGGAAGCCTAAACAAGTGCGCAGTGGCAGCTCCAATTGAGAGCCTTAAACAATCCTCAAACAAAAATAGGGAGCCTAAACAAACGCACAGGGGCAGCTCTAAATCGAGAGCCTTGAACCACCCCAAATAGGCTTATGACTTTGAAATGTCAAAGATCTATTATTCTTCTCCTTACAAAAAAAAAAAAAAAGGTTTCTAGAGACAATGCAAGTCCGACTTGTCGAAGTATGGCTAAAAACATTTATCGTCAAATTTCATTAAATCCAAGATTTCAAAATAGTTCTATGCCACAAAATCAAAGAATTCAAAGATGTTAAGTCATCTCAAACCCTGTGCTTCGGCAACGACTTCTACAATATCCATCCTTCCATTTGATGCTCTCAATCGTTCAACAAGTTCTTTCTAGCTCGCGCAAAAAGGGAGATGTACTTTCTTTTGACAAAAAATAGAATAAATGGCAAACCACCAGTTCAACCAATTTTATCATATCAGATTCCATATTTTGAGCCTATACCATTTCTGCATGAACCTAAATCATATCCATGTTTTGCTTTAAAATTAAGCATTCTCTAATCAAAAAATGATTTAAAAAAAATAATTTTATTATAAATTCTCGTCAGCCATGGTGGAATGATTGTTCGTGAGAAATTTACAAGAAAGGTAGTATGATTTGAATAGGCATAATGAAAACTTGCAAAGGCGCTGTGGGTAAAAGAATCAAATAGTGAAATGATGAAAAACCATAGGCACGATAAAAACCTAGAAGAACGTCGATGCGCAAAAATTGTGGGGTAAGACTTGGTGAAAGTTAGGAAATCTACACACTTATTAAGTGTCTGCAATCCCTCGATATCTCTAGTAAATTCTAAAGCCTGCCATCAATCACCAATCATCACACACTACTCTATAGCATGATTAAACACCATCCAATCCTTTTCAATCCTCTTGTCAATATCTGATGGCATGGATGACTCTAGAAGAACTTACAAAGAACAGAGGAAAACTACTCTTTATTTGTTGAGCATACCTCGATCAGTATTCAACAATGTTGAGTTCTTGATCTATTCATTTGTCTCATACTAAAGGGATAATTTTCATTAAAAAAATCATTAAATTAAAAAAGAAATTGTCAAATAACTAAAAAAGGCTTTCTCCTAGTAGTTTAGGCATGTGATGAAAAATTCAATTTTTTCTTTGAAAAAATATCGAAGTACCTGGGGCAAATAATTATCAAAACTATTTTTGCAGAAACACTCTCTTAGCATGTTGCTCCTTAGTAAGAGCTTAAACTTCGTATTACTCTTTAGTAAGAGCTTAAACTACATGATGCTCCTTAGTAAGAGCTTAAATTGCATGTTTCTCCTTAGTAAAACTTAAATTGCATATTGCTCCTTAGCAAGAGTTTACATTGCAAATTCGTCCTCAATAAGAGACAAAACTATATACTGCTCCTTAGCGAGAGTTTAAACTACGTCTTACACCTTAAGAATAGCCTAAACTGCATATTGCTCATTAGCAAGAACATAAACTGCCTGTTACTCATTAGCAAGAATTTAAATTGGATGTTGCATTTCAACAAGAACCAATAATGTATATTGTTCTTTAGTAAGGGCATAAACTGCATGAGCATAAAGAATATGGAATTCATAACTTGCTAAAAAAAAGAAGAAAAAAATATGAGCAACAAGGTCTAAGGGTCCAACTCTTCAAAATTCCACCTTTTGGTTTAATAAAATGACCCAAGGCTTTTAATTGGCCTATGGACTAGTTTTTTTAAATTTCTCATTTGCTTCCAAGCATAAGCATTGCATCCTTTTCTAAACTACACCTCCATCACTCCCAAACCTTTTCCAATTCAATTCCAAAACTAATTCCATAAGCAAGTTCCCAATCCTTATCTAAATCCAATACTTTAACCATTTTCTAACTTTAACCATAGCCAACTTCTATACCCAACCTAGAAAAGCCCATTCATTTAAAACCTAAGCTAACTTACCTATGGACTTGTAATGAACTAGAAATTTAACGTGCATCGATATCGAAAAAGACCCAAAATATACTATAAGTTCATCAAGTTGAAACTTGGGAGATGGCATTTTCAAATTAAAGAAAAACAAAATTGAAAATGGCCCTTACATCCCTAGGTTACTATAAATACTAAAATTAGATAAAATTTATAGGTTTTTATTTCCTTCTCCAAAAATAAATCCTAAAGAAAAACCTATCCTTCTCCACCTTCTACTTAGATTTTTATCTACTTAGAGGTTCCATCAGGTTTCAACGTAGAAGAGAAAATCGGTCGACTAGTCACAAACTTTGAGGATAATCGAAGAAGTAGAGCCTTTCATCACTTTCGGGAGTGAAACATTTGATTTAACTCGATCTCTTACATTCTTTGTGGTTTTATAGCTTGGATCTAAGGCAGGGCACTTTTAGATCTTCGTGATGGTTATAGTTTTCAATGCAAATCAATTTTCAATTCAAAATCCCATATTTTTGTTATAGATTAGGGAAAAATTATTCTTTTAAAAATTCATGTTTACAATTGGTGGTTCGGTGTGTTTTCTTTTCGAATCTTTTCTTGAAATTGATTTTTGAAGAGTTAGACGAATTTGGGGCAAGAACGTTGAGGAAGATAACAAAATCCTTTCTACTCAGTCGACTGACGAAAGTTCCATTGACCAATCAATGAACCTTCAGTCGACCAACCTCCCATCTCGGTCAATCAACCATTCGCCCCATGAAGATCTGGAAAATAATGCAACTTTTAGGTTCAATCGACCCAACAAAATTGGTCAACCCAACAAGCTCAGTTGAACTACTTTTTACCCTCGACCGACCCACCTAGAGTCACATATAAAAAATGATAGTTCAACATTTCTCGGGTTTGGTCATCCGACCTTATGTGAATCACCTTAGAAACCCAAATTTTATCGTTTTGCATCATTTTTCTCAAATGGTTTTAGAAAAATGAATTTTAATATTTAAATTAATTATAAGCTTTATTAAAAAAAGTATACGATATTATTTGTAATCGAAAAGAAAATGACTTGAGTGTTAAAATTTCAAAGAATCATGTTGCAATGTCAAGATCCACAAAAGGATAAAAGCCCATGTTTACAAATCTTGCCGCATGTCATCACCACTTTAGCCCTCTCAAAAGCAATGTCATCATTACCCAAACCATGCCTCAACCATACTATATATTATCACAGAAAAATGTCTCAAAAGTCACCCTTATACTACACTACACTATATTCCCTTAATCAACTCACCTAAATCCTCCAAAAAGCAACATATCCTAACTAATCACCCTACGACTTTGTCACTTATCAATCTCTCCTTCACCCTCCCAAAATCAAATCACCTAACTGCATTACCTTATCCATTATTTCAATCAACTACCCTACCCTTTTCTTAACTTGACTTGCACTCAACTGAGTTATGGGTTGCAATACCCAAGCCATTTGGATCATACCAATTTAAATGGGTCAAAAAGAGATCCATACACCATTTTTACCCACCATTAACGTCAAATCCCCAAACCTCATGCCCTTTTCCTTTAACCCTTATTTTTGGACCTTTTTGACCAAAATCCACCCTATTTGCACACTAATCTCATGCTTGGACTCCTTCTCTCAAGCCTCAAATCTCATCAATTCTCTCAAGCCATCTCTCTCTCTTTCTCAATCCCAAATCCCTAAACTAACCATATCAAATCTCAAATCCCTACACTAAAACCCTTTCAACCCTCAACCGTAAGTCTCTACACTTAAATTCAAGATCAAGAAGCCTTACTTTGATGACTAACAAGAAGACTTTAAGGAGAGAAGAAAGACAAGAAAAGGTAGGGTCAAGGAAAAGAGTGGTGCAATTACTTCCCTCTTCTATTTTTCTAGTCTATCCCCCCCCCCCTTCTTTTTTAATTTTTGTTTAGAAAAACCTTAATATGTTATGAATACTCTCTTCTACACCCAATCGATTGGGCTTCAACTCTG
Organism: Akebia trifoliata; assembly: GCF_017979445.1. Lineage (NCBI taxonomy): Eukaryota > Viridiplantae > Streptophyta > Magnoliopsida > Ranunculales > Lardizabalaceae > Akebia > Akebia trifoliata. The sequence continues at coordinate 15,457,670 of NC_141381.1, read as the reverse complement.
TTGAAAGGATAGGGGTTGGAGTCCTTTTTAAAAATCATATTTTTCTTAAACCATACACACTTTGCACCCACCACATAAAATGATTTTAAGGTTAAATGTTTTTGAGACTCTTTTTCAATAAAAATGGGCCCATTACAAGAAAATCCTAGACTTTTCAAAATTGTAACTTTAAGGCAAGACATGGATTAGGATTCATTTTTCAATGATGAAATCCTCGTGATCTAGGCCAAAATTAATGTCCCTTTACACTTAAGGGTACAATATCATATTTTTCCATTTCAATTACCAAGCTGTTTTGTTTAAGTACATAGGTAGGGGATACCCCTTACCTTTGCAAACAGATTTATTTTCTTGTATGACCATAGGAATAGTTGCCTCAAATTGAAACCTCATTGTTCTACAATAGCCGTTATGTGGAGTTCCAAAACCTATCTATCTTGAACAAATATGCATTTGGGATGTGCAATCATTGAAGACAATATAGTCCTTATTATGGAACCCTAGATCTTATAAATGACATTGTCAACACTTTCTACTAAATTTATAAGTATCAAATTTCTCAAAGAAAAACAATTTTTATTTTACTCAATATAATGAAAGGGGTTGTGTTTCTCCAATCCATGAATTACCTTGATGAAACTCCTTAATTACCTCTAAATTAAAGAATTATTTCCCTAAAATGTTCCAATATGCAAGGATTCCTGTCTTATACCAACCGCCAATTGAAATAAACCAAATTGACACCAAACATATCCAAATTCAAAATTGCTTACTATTCCTATGACGTAGGAAATAGTAAAGATGGCCTTGGTAATACGGATTCCTTTCTTGTTTATCTTTCAATGTTATTTGAGATTCCTTTTCTTTATAATTAGGTTCTTAATCCCATTCATGACCAAGTTTTCTACTTAGCCATAGAGCACAAAAATAAGCTTATGAAGGAATATTGTTAGTGTAGACACCCCAATTTGATAGAACAAACCCAAGAACTCGTTCAAACCTAGCATAGAGAATCAAATCGAGAGAATTTCGAAAAAAAAGTAGAACCCACTTAGACCAATAAGAGATGATCAATTAGGATCTTCATAAAACAAGTTTTTCTTGGCCATATGAACTGAATGGCTAAGCATAGCTTTACTTGGCCATTTGGTGCATATGGCCAAGCCAATTTTTATGTTGACATGTCTTGTTGATGTATGCAGGTTCAACTTGCATTGTCTTTTCCTCAAGAAAAGCAAAGCTAAGTTTTTTTTGGCTGTACCTAGCATACATCTAATTCTGTTAAGAAATGACCTCATCCAACCTCTTAATTGAGATTTTCCCTCTTTTAATCCCATCTTGATTCCCTAAGCAGCCATGCCTTAAACCTCATAATTCTACCTCACCTAGGTTCTTTTAGTAATCCCCTTGTCTTCTAAACTTGACCTAATTTCCTTCTTTGTCACCACCTAAGGTGAATTATTCTTCTAACCCCAATTTGTTGAGAACCATTAAGAGTAATTCACCTTCATACCCTTCTAACCTCCTTCAATGTTCAAATAAATTTCATGGCATTCAATATAGTTGGCCATGTTCAAGAGCCTATGACTATTTCATCCACTCTAGAGAAGTCCCTAGAACTTGTGCCTAATGACCAATATATCCTCAAGTTGTTAGAGAGCTAGCCTGACAAATTATCAAGAATGGCCAAAAACACCCCTCTATTTTACATGCCATCTAACCTAGGTCTTTAGAATTTGAGTCAAATCTAAGGTCTTAGGATACTTCTATCTCTCATTTAGAATTCTCTAGAAACTATTGGGTTTTTATTAATATATCCCTTGATCATCTTGATTGGTGAAACCTGTAGGTGAATGAAAGACTATCAAGGCCAAAGAGAGGAGAGGTAATTTGGCTATCTCATTAAGGTTTTAGTGAAATTATTAAGAACTTAAAGATTTAGGATAAATTTAGTCTCATGAGTCTCTCCTATAAATAAGAGGCCAATTCAAGGCAAGAAAAGATGAGGAAAAGAATTATAATTCTGGAATTCTATCAAAATCCATTCTCAAAGCTCCTAATTCTTCTCAACATTCTATTCAAATAGCTGCTCATTCTCTCAAGAAGCTATCCCCTAAGAAGAAAGAAGAAGAATAAGGAGATCGAGGTGAGATAAGTTCTAGCTCAAACTCCCTTCTAATTCCCCCTACTCTCACTACATTTTCTTTATCTTTTAAGCAATTTTCCCTTATTTACACAATTTATGGTTTAATAATGTTGATCTTTTGATTTCTAGTCCAGAGGCTTGGGGGTAGAAAGCAATCTCTCTTTGAGGTAATCTCCTCCAATAAGCCCTCAATATGGTCTTTGAGAGCATTAGAGCAGTTTGTTCTTACATTCTTTACTTCCATGCAAATTTAAATTTCTAGGTTAATTTGTCTTTAATTCCATTTACTTTCCATGCAACTTAAATTTCATGGAATAGATGTTGTTCAAGGACAGCTTATGTGGCAGCAATCATCCTTGAGATAGTTGCATGAGTTATTAATAAAATATGCCCCACGTGGCTTGAGGATCTTTATGTGAAAGTGGAGAAGTACATCCTGGTGGAAGAGTCAATAAAAAATAGGGGTTGGGGAGCACAAATAGTTGCTAATAGGGAAAGAGGTCAGGAAGCCCAAAAAGTAATTACCGAGCTAAGAGAGCGGGTAATAGGAAGAGATGATAGGACCCAAATGAGCAGTCAAGGTGGAAGAAAGGATGGGTATATACACCGCTCAACGAAAGACTTTCAGTGATACTGAGGCACATACGTAGTGATCCTAGCTTCGAATAGCCACCTCAGGGCTATCGAGAAAAGTCGAGGAAACTGTATTGCGAATACTATGGAGCAGAGGACCACCTGATCGAGGATTGCTATAGGCTGTGACATATCATAAAAGATATGGTTGATGACAGGAAGCTCAGGAGGTACATGGCCTCTATAGGGAGAAGAAGACGAGAGGCCTAGAGGGAAGAGAATCGGAAAACCACCACCTCAACAGAGCGGAGGAGACAAACAACACAGTCCTAAGGGACGCAAAGTAGTGCACACAATCACGGGGGTACACGAGTCAGATAGAAAGTATAGGCAACTGGCCTGGGTGAGAGTAATGAAGATCCAGCACTAGGTTGGTATAAACCAGGTTACCCTGGGAGTGAGCATGGAGAAGAAGCCGAGCCCAACCATGGGGGAACAGGCGATAGTATTCAAATAGTACAACCTGTGAGGAATAGCTATGCTCATCAGGACGCGCTCATCATAGCTCTCCTGTTTAGGAACATGGACCTTAGAAGAATCTTGGTAAACGCCGGGAGCGCAATAGACATCCTTTTCCTAGATACGACAAAGAGGATGGAAATCTTGGAGAGTCTTTTGTTGACTCAGTCAATCATGTTCAGATTCAATGGGTCTCCAAGCAACTCGGCAGGAGAAATCACACTCCCTGTGACAGTAGGAGCAAAGGTGGTCATGACAAGGTTCATAGTGATCAATGCAAACTCCGCGTACAATGCCATTTTGGGAAGAAGGTGGATACACGAAATGAAGGTCGTTCTGTCGACCTACCATCAAGTAATTCGATTCTTGAGCAAAACTGGTATGATGGAGATCAAGGAAGACCAGGAAATGGCTTAGAGGTATTTTAACTTAGCACTAAAGCCAAGAAAGTGTCATGACACTGAGCCCCAGAAGAAGAGAAAGGAGCCACCTATTGAGAAGGAGCAGTTATAGCAATTACTGAATGAACCACGGGTAGAATGGGCAACGATAGTCGAGGCAGTATAACAGGTAGACCTTAGCACCAGTGGGGAACAATTTGTTAGCGCTAGAGAAACTTAACTACAGCCAGAGTAGGATATCCTAGTATAGCTGTTGAAGAGTAACAAGGACGTGATCGCATGGTCCTTTGAGAAAATGCCTGGAATAAATCCCTCTATCGTGTGTGAAAGGGCCCTCGATCCGCGGGGTGCGCGGATCCGCTTTTGACCCTTGAGGTTTGGGAGTCGCCACCTAGTTATTATGGTCTAGGAACCAAACTGACTCTAAAATGGATAAAAAGAACTAATCTACTACAGAAAATCTGAATCCGGGGATCATGTTACGGGGTTGGAAGGTGTTAGGCACCAACCTCGCCCGGCCATTGCCGGTCTCTACTTATCCCAAATAAATCTACATCGCTAATGACAAACCTAGATTAAAAAATAATGAAAATCTTACCTTCGATCTGCAAAAGTGTTATTCCCTCAGATTTGGTGAAAACGGCTCCTTGTACCGTATTCCTTACTTCGTTCTATCTCCGGATCTGATTTCTGATCTTCGCGGTAAGGTATCTCCTTCTTGGATCTGGGTGCTTCGAATTTGTTGTGAATTTTTGGGATGTTTTTAAGAGGTTTTTGGGTGTTTTTTAGGCTAAAATCGAAGCAGGGGTATTAGGTAAGGAGTTGAGGCTCCAAAATTAGGGTTTTGGAGAGGTTGTGGAGGCTTCTTCACCTACTTTTCCTAGGGTTTTTTCTTTTATACGAAAATAGGGTGTGGAGACTCCTATTTATAAAGTTTTTTAGAAGCATTAGGGTTTGATTAGGGTTTCTTTTAGGGTTTCAATTAGGGTTTCAATTAGAGTTTAGACTTTGGTCTCATGAGATGGACTTAGTCTTTAGGGTTTTAATTTAGGGTTTTAACTTTTAGTCTTATGAGATTGACTTGATTAGAGATTAGGGTTTTGATTTAGGGTTTTGACTTTTAGCCTTATGAGATTGACTTGATTAGTGTTTTGATTTAGGGTTTTGACTTTAGTCTTATGAGATTGACTTTTTGACTTTAGTCTTTCTTGGTTGACTTTAATGTTTTGACTTTAGCCTTACTTGACTTTGGTCTTACTTGATTGACTTTAATGTTTCACTTTACATTTTTTTATAATTTATTTATTTATTTCAAAATTTTTAATTATTAAAGTTGTAAAATTATCGTTTTGCCCTCGGAGAGGATTTTTTACGTTTTAAGTCATTTTTCAATGTTTTGGGATGTTTTGGAATCAGTTTTTCGTAAGGAATTCAATGAGAATGTTATTTTTTGTCATTTATGAAATTTTTGTGTGAAATGGTTATGAATTTTATGAGGGGTATTTTCGTAATTTTGTCATTTTTAGTGAAAATTGGCGAAGTGGTTTATTTGGTTTCGATTTGTGGTTTTATGTGTTTGAATGGGTCTTCCTAAGCGTAACGTAGGTTCTAGGGTTATTTTGATGTTAGGGGTATTTTGGTAATTTGGTCATTTTTAGTGATTTTATCGTGAAGCTTCTTTTTGGTCTGCAATATGATGATTTCTACGTTTCTGGGATCGTATTTTCCTAGCGTAGCGTGGTTTCTAAGGTTTTGTCAGTTCGAGATACCTCATCCGAATTTCTGAAACATATCTGGTGACAAAATAAAGCACTGGAATAAACATCCATCATTGGGAACCGTTGCGATTGGGTGGTCGAGTTGATTAATCAGGCGAGTGCAAAAAATGGGTGTCTACAGATGCCCCTCGTTGGCAGAGGGTTGAAGCAAACTAGATAGCAAATCTATTTTGATAGATAGTGCGATATCCGAATGCCAAAGCTAGTGACAGTTCATTTTACAGCCTGATTTAGCAATTCGTCGGGGTGTTCGGATCCTTGAGGGTAGAACTCTCCCCGAACAAGAAAAATGTCAGGTCCTTGAGCGCGAGCTCTCTCCGGCAGTGTCAGATCCTTGAATTTTAGAAAATTCTCCTTGACTGATGTAACCACTGTGCAAGTGTGTGTACTCAAAATATGAGATAGGTTTCAAAGAGTTTGAGTTGGAAATGAGTCAAATCTGAGCATGAAGTAAATATGAACTGAGCATAATTCCGAGAAAACCCTTGGCGGCGTCTGAGCATAATTTTGAAAAAACCCTCGGCGGCATCGGAGCATAGTTCCGAGAAAACCCTCGGCGGTAACTGAGCATAATTCCAAGAAAACCCTTGGTGGCATCTGAGCATAATAATTCCGAGAAAACCCTCGGCGGCATCTGAGCATAGTTCCAAGAAAACCCTCGGCGGCATCTGAGCATAATTCCAAGAAAACCCTTGGCAATATCTGAGCATAGTTCCAAGAAAACCCTCGGCGGTATCTGAGCATAATTCCGAGAAATCCCTCGGCGGCATCTGAGCATAATTCCAAGAAAACCCTTGGTGGCATCTGAGCATAATTTCGAGAAAACCCTCGGCGGCATCTGAGCATAGTTCCAAGAAAACCCTTGGCGGTATCTGAACCTAATTCCGAGAAAACCTTCGGCGGCATCTGAACATACTTCCAAGAAAACCCTTGGCGGCATCTGGGCATAGTTTCGAGAAAACCCTCGGCGGCATCTGAGCATAATTCCAAGAAAATCCTTGGCGGTATCTGAGCATAGTTCCAAGAAAACCCTTGGCGGCATCTGCGCATAATTCCGAGAAAACCCTCGGCGGCATCTGAGCATAGTTCCGAGAAAACCCTTGGCGGTAATTGAGCATAATTCCAAGAAAACCCTTGGTGGCATCTGAGCATAATTCCGAGAAAACCCTCGGCAGTAACTGAGTATAGTTCCGAGAAAACCCTCGGCGACATCTGAGCATAATTCCAAGAAAACCCTTGGCGGCATCTGAGCATAGTTCCAAGAAAATCCTTGGCGGCATCTGAGCATAATTCTGAGAAAACCCTCGGCGGCATCTAAGCATAATTCCGAGAAAACCCTCGGCGGCATCTAAGCATAATTCCGAGAAAACCCTCGGCGGCATCTGAGCATAGTTCCAAGAAAACCCTTGGCGGTATTTGAGCATAATTCCAAGAAAATCCTTGGCGGTATCTGAGCATAATTCCGAGAAAACCCTCGGCAGCATCTGAGCATAATTCCAAGAATACCCTTGGCGGCATCTGAGCATAATTCCGAGAAAACCCTCGGCGGCTGTAGACACCCGAATTTGAGCGGGCCCTCGACGCAAAATACCCCAAAATTGTGATGGGCCCCAATCCCAAACCTACAAAAAAACCCAATACATTTTCCATTAATAAATGTCCGAGATCACTCACGTGGACCATGGACCCAAACACCCCATCCTTAAAACCAACCCGATATAAGCCCCAAACCATCTTTATTCTATCCAAACCAAAACCACCTTATTCTATAATCCCAACTCATTACCCAAGTCCAACCCACATCAACTCAACCCAATACTATGCTACCCAAGTCCATTACAATTACTATTCAATTTCCTATCCAAGCCCGCACACAAACCCAACCTAAGCCCATCAACCCAAAGCCCAACTCATAACCTAAGCCCAATTCAATACCCAAACCCAATCCAACCTATCAATCTCATCAAACCAATTACCAACTCAATACAAAAAATGACACATGTCGTCACACCCTTCCACCTCTCTCATCTAATCAACCAACTCCATCACTTCCCTCCAAAAATCAACTCAACCCATAATCCTACCCTAACCTAACCTACTACCCATCCTCTCATCATCAACCACCAACATCACAACCCATACCCTACATACCCTAACCTATTCCTCATTCTCTAACACTATCAACCACCCACATCACAACCATCACTTTCCCTTAAAACACTCCCACAAAATCACCTCAACCCATACCTTCCACCATCACCCCCATACTCTTCCCTCTAATCACCTAACCACCATCACCAATCAACTAATCTCTCCATCTCTCCATTTGCCACATGTCATCATCACTTCAACTCTCCCAAAATCTAATCAATCAACCTCTTACACTACCCATCCCCCAAATCCAACACCTTACCTCTTCCACCATCTCAACACTCATTCTCCAAACAACTCCCTTACACCCCCCACTCCTCCCATCAACCATCACTCATCTCACCCCACCAAACACTCTACCCAAATGGATTTGGGTAAGATCCAAACCATTTGGGTTAAAACTCAACTCATTTCCCTCATTACAAAACTACCCTTATTTCCCCCTCAAATTTCATACCCTTCTTCTCTCAAACCCATGCCATTACCCCTTATTCTAATCCCTCACCCTATTATATCCTTAAAATACCTTCCAACTTCTATAAAAACTCCTCCATTCTCCTCTTACAACAACTAATGAAAATTTGACAAAAAAATCCTTAAAAAGATAACTCTCTCTCCTTACTACTCTTAACCTTCAACTCACCTCACTACACTCAACCCTCTCTCATCCCATACTCAAAAAACTCTACTCTCAATCTTCTAAAAAGTCTACAACTCAACTCAATCTTCTACAACCTCAAGCAAGTCCAAGTCAACTCAAAGAAGAACATCAAGAAAAGCCTTGAAGATCAAGATTGGGACAAGGTGGGTTTGAAAAAGGACTGTCCCCTCTAACCCCCTCTTCTACTCTCCCCTTTCCTACACATTTACACACACCACCATGGGTTAAATCACCAAAGGGCCCCTTCTACATATGGGTGCCCTTAATGATTGAAGCCAACATTTAAAGTCCCTCACACTTGAGGGCACACATCGAATTTTTCTTCGATTTTATTTTATTTTTATTTTAAAAAAACCGAATCCGAGGTTACCACCTATGGTGGGTGGAGTAGGGTGCCTAACACCTTCCCTACTCCATAAATTGACCCCCTTACCTTGAATCAAAGGTTGGGCCACGTGCATTATCCAACGAGAGTCATCAAACATACAAAAAGTATGATTTTTCAAAAAATGTGACATCGGGTGACCATTCACACCCTTTTACCAATTTGAATGGTGGCGACTCCAAAACACCCCAAAGTGGAGGGATGTTTTAAAAATATTGAAAATCCCGTGTCCACAGCTTGGCGACTCCGTTGGGGACTACATACTAGTGGGTCCGACCCTCTTCCTTGATTCGGTTATTTAAAAAAAAAAATGTTTGTTTTCTTTTGGTTTATCTACTAACGTTTGCCTTGTTTCTTTCTTTCCTTTTTATTTTACAAGTTTCATATGGTAATGGTTGTAATATTTATTTACATGTACATTTTGCTTTATTTTTATTTTTGGACAAGGGATGTAAGGATGGATACATTTAAAAAATGCACGCACATGCACATGCGATTCATACCCATATGCATAGGCCACCCCCCCTCCTCTTTAAATTTCTAACCCCGGATGCCGGTACTCTCAAGCCCCCGAGAACGCTATTTTGGGTGGTTGGGAGGAGAACATCCACCCCATTCACCAACCTAAGATGTGTGCACTTCGGTGTCCATCAAGGTTTGAAGAATGGGTAACTGGAAAACTACCTACAAACCGCATGCATCAAAGCGTAACTAATAGACAAAGGACACTAAGGTTTCCAAAATTTAATTCCGTATCCATCCCACGTGTGTGTGTTGTAATTTTATTGTATTGCTTTTCTTATAGCCCACGATGGCAAGTTGTATAGATATTAGGAAGTTTCCCGTTTTACGTGTTGTTTTATGTCTCCCTAGGTAAAAGGGGAAGTCGTTTTATTTATAATTGCATCATAAAAAAAAAAAGTGACATTTTTGTGGCCCAAGCCAAAAAACAGAGGCTATGTGCCTCAAAACCCAGAAATTCTCGATCAAAATGGGATGAGGATAAAAAACAGAGCAAGGTTGGAAAGCCAGAAAAGGTTCTGGTCCGTGCTTGAAGCACGGACTCAAGAAATATTGTTAAGTCCGTGCTCATAAAACGGACTGGGCAAATTTTCTTAGGTCCGTGCATGAAGCACGGACCAGTGTAAAAAGGAAAAATATTTAAGGTTCTGGTCCGTATTTGAAGCACGGACCAGCCAAAAAGTGTTAGGTCCGTACTTGGAAAACGGACCCCAAAAAAAAAAAAAAAAATTTTTGATGTTCTGGTCCGTATTTGAAGCACGGACTAACCCAAAAGTGTTAGGTCCGTACTTGAAAAACGGACCCAAAAAAATAAAAATAAAAATTTTTGATGTTCTGGTCCGTATTTGAAGTACAGACCAGCTAAAAAGTGTTAGGTCCGTACTTGAAAAACGGACCCAAAAAAAAAAAAAAATTTTCTCATTTTGTTCCTTACGTCAGTCCTGACAACTTTTCTTCTTGAAGCTTTTTTTTTTTTGAGATTTAAAGCTCGAAAATGATCAAATGATTCACTTTACTAGAAAACTCAGGGCCTACTACTCATAATCGATCCTACTCAAAACGGACTTTGCCCAACGTGGCTCGTTATCGATCTTGGTCATGATCAAACCCGTCTTTCACTGAGACCCACTTCAACTGGGTCCACGACCCAGATCCATTCCAAACTGGGTCCAGGACCCAGATCCACTTCAACTGGGTCCACGACCCAGATCCACGCCAAACTGGGTCCACGACCCAGATCCGATCAAACTGGGTCCACGACCCAGATCCATGTCAAACTGGGTCCACAACCCAGATCCATTTCGTTTGGGTCTACGACCCAGATCCATTCCAACTGGGTCCACGACCCAGATCCATTTCGTTTGGGTCCACGACCCAGATCCGCTTCAACTGAGTCCTCGACCCAGACCCACTTCAACTGGGTCCACGACCCAGATCCATTTTAACTGGGTCCACAACCCAAATCCATTTCGTTTGGGTCCACGACCCAGATCCAACCAAACTGGGTCCACGACGCAGACCTATGTCAAACTGGGTCCACGACCCAGATCCAACCAAACTGGGTTCACGACCCAGACCCATGTCAAACTGGGTCCACAACCCAGATCCATGTCAACTGGGTCCACGACCCAGATCCATGTCAACTGGGCATGACCCAAATCCACTTCAACTGGGTCCACAACCCAGATCCACCACAAATCGAGTCCACGACCTATAGCGAATTAAGTTCATGATCCATCTATGATCTAACAAAGATAACAATTGATCAATCGACTCCAATGCATTCAACTTTTTTTCAAAAAAAAAAAAAAAATTTTAAAAAAAGCACCAATTGCAGTCCTTGATCCAAGTCGGTGCCTAGAAAGATCTTACCCTGTTGATACGAGGGGGATAGACTACGTCTATTTAGGGAACAAGGTGATTTAAGAGTGCCATTGTGCGCCGCCTCTTCCTTGGAGATCTGCCTGGCCGACGATGATTTCAGAGAACTGAATTGGGGGCTGCCAAAAACATGGGTTATTCTAACTCAGTTTATCTAAGAAATTACCTTTTTTTCAAAATACTTTCCCAACTCCGTGTCGATGCCAGCTCCGTGCTGATGAAATTACCTTTTTCAAAAATATTTTACCGACTCCGTGTCGATGCCAGCTCCGTGCTGATGTAACTTCTTTTCAAAATATTCTACCGACTCCGTGTCAATGCCAGCTCCATGCTGATGTAATTTCTTTCAAAATGTTTTACCGACTCCGCGTCGATGCCAGCTTCGTGCTGATGTAACTTCTTTTCAAAATACCTTACCGACTCCGCGTCGATGCCAGCTCCGTGCTGATGTAACTTCTTTTCAAAATACCTTACCGATTCCGTGTCGATGCCAGCTCCGTGTTGATGCCAGCTCCGTGCTGATGCAATTTCTTTTCAAACCGTTTTACCGACTCCGTGTCGATGCCAGCTCCGTGTTGATGCCAGCTCCGTGCTGATGTAATTTCTTTTCAAACCGTTTTACAGACTTCGAGTCGATACCAGCTCCGTGCTGATGTAATTTCTTTTCAAAATATTTTACCGACTCTGTGTCGATGCCAGCTCCGTGCTGATGTAATTTCTTTTCAAAATATTTTACCGACTCCGCGTCGATGCCAGCTCCGTGCTGATGTAACTTCTTTTCAAAATACCTTACCGACTCCGCGTCGATGCCAGCTCCGTGCTGATGTAACTTCTTTTCAAAATATCTTACTGACTCCGTGTCGATGCCAGCTCCGTGTTGATGCCAGCTCCGTGCTGATGTAATTTCTTTTCAAAATATTTTATCGACTCCATGTCGATGCCAGCTCCGTGCTGATGTAACTTCTTTTCAAAATATTCTACCGACTCCGTTTCAATGCCAGCTCCGTGCTGATGTAATTTCTTTTCAAAATGTTTTACCGACTCCGCGTCGATGCCAGCTTCGTGCTGATGTAACTTATTTTCAAAATACCTTACCGACTCCGCGTCGATGCCAGCTCCGTGCTGATGTAACTTCTTTTCAAAATACCTTACCGACTCCGTGTCGATGCCAGCTCCGTGTTGATGCCAGCTCCGTGCTGATGCAATTTCTTTTCAAACCGTTTTACCGACTCCGTGTCGATGCCAGCTCCGTGTTGATGCCAGCTCCGTGCTGATGTAATTTCTTTTCAAACCGTTTTACAGACTCCGAGTCGATACCAGCTCCATGCTGATGTAATTTCTTTTCAAAATATTTTACCCGACTCGGTGTGTCGATGCCAGCTCCGTGCTGATGTAATTTCTTTTCAAAATATTTTTACCGACTCCGCGTCGATGCCAACTCCGTGCTGATGTAACTTCTTTTCAAAATACCTTACCGACTCCGCGTCGATGCCAGCTCCGTGCTGATGTAACTTCTTTTCAAAATATCTTACTGACTCCGGTTGATGCCAGCTCCGTGCTGGTGTATTTCTTTTCAAAATATTTATCGACTCCATGTCGATGCCAGCTCCGTGCTGATGTAACTTCTTTTCAAAAATTTCTACTGACTCCGTGTCAATGCCAGCTTCGTGCTGATGTAATTTCTTTTCAAAATATTTTACCGACTCCGCGTCGATGCCAGTTTCGTGCTGATGTAACCTTTTTCTTAAAATACCTTACCGACTCCGCGTCGATTGCCAGCTCCGTGCTGATGTAACTTCTTTTCAAAATACCTTACCGACTCCGTGTCGATGCCAGCTCCGTGTTGATGCCAGCTCCGTGCTGATGCAATTTCTTTTCAAACCGTTTTACCGACTCCGTGTCGATGCCAGCTCCGTGTTGATGCCAGCTCCGTGCTGATGTAATTTCTTTTCAAACCGTTTTACAGACTCCGAGTCGATACCAGCTCCGTGCTGATGTAATTTCTTTTCAAAATATTTTACCGACTCCGTGTCGATGCCAGCTCCGTGCTGATGTAATTTCTTTTCAAAATATTTTACCGACTCCGCGTCGATGCCAGCTCCGTGCTGATGTAACTTCTTTTCAAAATACCTTACCGACTCCGCGTCGATGCCAGCTCCGTGCTGATGTAACTTCTTTTCAAAATATCTTACTGACTCCGTGTCGATGCCAGCTCCGTGTTGATGCCAGCTCCGTGCTGATGTAATTTCTTTTCAAAATCATTTTACCGACTCCGTGTCGATGCCAGCTCCGTGTTGATGCCAGCTCCGTGCTGATGTAATTTCTTTTCAAACCGTCTTACCGATCCCGTGTCGATGCCAGCTTCGTGCTGATGTAATTATTTTCTCTCAAAAACAATCCAGCTCAGCGCTGACGAACCATGTTTTCAAGCTACCGGACCTAATAAAACATCATGCATTTTCCTTTTTGTAAGTAAGATAGTAACACTTGGTCTTCTGTACTCACAGGTGGCCAAACGAAAAAAGTACAAACATCCTGAGAAGCCTCCGTACTTTCTCCGATCATCTTCATCAACAATGAGTAACTCAGATGAACCACAGCCTGCTACAAATGAACTGGCCGAAGCTAATGCAATGATAGCAAAGCTGTTAGAAACAACGAAAAGGCAGGAACAAATCTTGGCAGCTGTCTTGAACAGCACTAATTTTTTGCAAGCACAAGCAACTCAGCATCAAGCATTCGGGTCAAACCCCGAACCCCCTGAGCAAATACGACCAGACCAACAAACCACCCCACCTCCTACTGTGCCGATATATCAGGGTCCTCCGTTCTATATACCACAGAATCAACCACCTCCGGTGGTGATCCCAGATGACGAGTGTGACTTTAGGGCTCCCGAAGCTAAGAGTACTACCGACAACAAAATGGCCCGGCAGATTGAATCTCTCCAAGAGGAAATGCGACGAATGAAAGGCACAAATACTCTAGGAGGAACAAGATTCAGGGACCTATGCTTCTATCCCAACGCACAGCTGCCGGCTAAGTTTAAATGCCCAGAATTCGAGAAATATAATGGCGTTGGGTGTCCTCTGTCACACCTCAAATTGTATTGCGGATCAATGTGCCAATATGGCGAGGATGACAGGCTATTGGTGCAACTGTTCCAAAGAAGCTTAACAGGACCGGCTCTCAAGTGGTTCTCGAGATTGGACCATACACTCATTAAGAGTTGGCAGGATTTGGCTGAAATGTTCTGGCAAAACTACCGGTTCAATACTGATGTGGGGCTAGACCGAAACGATATGGCCAAAATGACAAGAAGGCATAAAGAAACGGTGAAGGAATATGCACAGAGGTGGCGAGAATCTGCCTCCCAAGTAAGGCCTGCAATGACCGAGCAAGAGATGAACACCACGTTTATCTCGACACTAGGACACGCCTTCTATACTCATCTGGTGGGGCATACCACAGGCACATTTTCAAATTTGGTACAGGTAGCGGATCGGGTCGAGGACGGGATCCGAACTGGCCTGATATTTGATTTTACAAGTTTTGGGGTAGCCGCAGGGATCCCCTCTCAGAAAAAGCCAATGCCTCCAGGAAAGAATAGGGAAGAAACACAGGTCAACAATGTACAACCAAACCGACCCCTCTTCATTCCAACTCCAGTACCAAGACCAACAGCACCGACAACTTCATGGGCACCCGCACCGCCAATATGGAACCCCCCACCTCAGAACCAATTCCGAGCAAATCCTCCACCTATTGTACCACAGGCACCACTTTATGGGCAGAATCAGCAGGCACAACCCAACAGGGTAAACAGAGTATTTACCAGATTGCCCATGACACTATCAGAATTACTACCACTCCTACTCAGAGGCGAATATCTAGTGAAACGTCCACCGAACCCTGAGGCTGCCAAAGGGCCAGGCTACAATCCCAATTTGTTTTGCGAGTTTCACATGGGTGCACCAGGGCACTCTACGGACCAATGCTGGCAGCTCAAGCATCAAGTACAGAACTTGATCGACAAGAAGGTTCTCATTTTGGATGGATCGGCCAACCTGTCCCAACAACAGAATATCAATCAAAACCCCTTACGTTCCATACTGGGGAGGGGAGTGGGCACAGGGTAAATACCATTGGCAGAGAACTCGATTTCAATCCATCAAATCTGATAGCACCTACTGGGATAAAAATCAGGGTACACTTCAGAAAGGAATCAAGGGCACCCACGGTTAACACAATCAACCACTACACAACCAATTCGTCTCAAGATCCACAAGTACCTCTCAGATTGGCCGATCTTACTATCCATCCCACTCATCAAAATGCTACTACCCGACCATCGTTAGTTATACCTCATGGATCACCAAATCACCAAAATTCGACCCGACCTCCTCTTATTATACCATACACATTGTCAACTCCTCAAGGATCAATTCGACCCCCCCTCCATATACCATACACATCATCCTCACGCCCACCGCTCGTCATTCCATGTGCTCCAGCAGCCCTTCACACAACTCCCCCTACCATCACTACATCTAAATCATCACCACCACCTCTCATCCTCAATATGAAACCCGATCCACCTCCCATAACCATACACTCGCCTAAACCATTCCCCTATATCTCCAAACAAGCAGTTCCCTGGAGCTATGAAACCACTATCACCACAACCACGAGGGTCGAAGTGATGAAGGAAACAATAGTGGCTGATATTGGCCATATGACAAGGGTAGAAAAACGTCAAAAGGTGCCAGAAAATGGGGAAAACATCAGGACAGAAATCAAAGAGGCAACAGAAGAGGGGACGGAGGAAGAAAAAAGAAAAGCAAAGGGAAAGGGTAAGCTGTATAAGGAGGAAAAGACGGAAGAAAAAGTGGAAGTGACAGACAAAGAAGCCACAGACTTTATTAAGCTCATTCTCAAGAGTGAGCATAATATAGTGGACAGATTAAACAAACAGCCAGCTCAAATCAGTATCCTGAGACTGATGCAAAAATCGGAGGAGTACCAAGAGGCATTGCTAAGAGTCTTGGGGAAATCACATGTACCTTCGACCACGACACCAGCACAGTTGGAACAAACAGTCGGCCAGATCATGGCCCCCATCCTATTATTTTCACAGAAAATGAGTTTACACTTGAAGGACGGGGCGCTTGCCGCCACCACTACAACATTTGGTCATATGCAAGGGCATGATGGTTGCCAGGGTGCTGATTGACAACGGCTCAGCACTTAATGTGTGTACACTTGAGACCTTCCGGAAGTTGAACGCCGATTGGTCGTATGTGAAACCCAATAACAAGGTCGTCCGAGGCTTCGATAGTTCGAGAAGGGATTCGTTGGGCGAAGTAGATTTACCCATCATGATAGGCCCGTGCACCTTCGAAGTGACATTTGAAGTCATGGAAATATCGACGATCTTTAACTTATTACTGGGCAGGCCTTGGATCCATACTGCCGGGGCTGTGCCTTCCTCATTGCACCAAATAGTCAAATTTATCATGGGGCAAAGGATGATATCAGTATTGGCAGAGAACCTTATTCCAGCTGGGAGAGCCCCAGACATGCCTTTCATTGATATCGAAATGACAAAGGACAAGGCACTCTACCATTCGTACCAATTCGCGGCTGTCAACCACATCGAGAAGGTAAAGGCAAAGCTATCGAGAGCGAACCTTATGGTTGGTCGGGTCATGAAAATGGGAGGTTACCGACCCAAGCAAGGGTTGGGACCAGGAGGAAGAGGAAGAGCTACACCGGTCGAAGCAAGCAAACATACTCCTTATTTCGATCTGGGATTCAGGCCCACAAGGAAAGATATAGCAGAAATGAACGATAAGAAAAAAGAGCTTCGACTAGCAAGAAAGCAAAACCGTGAGCCGAACATCTGGAATCTGGGTCAAGTCCCTCACATCAGTGTTAACTTCCCGAAATCCCATATCAGACTCGACAACTTATCAGAACCACCACGGGCAAAAAGGGTAAAAACGGTAAATACCGCACCACTGCACTTTCAAGAAGACTCAGTTGTTGAATCCCAGCCATCCTTCGTAGAAGGCATTGATGTTTTGGGGAATCAGGCCCCAAGGAAAGATATACGCAGAAATGAACGATAAGAAAAAGAGCTTCGACTAGCAAGAAAGCAATCTGGAATCTGGGTCAAGTCCCTCACATCAGTGTTAACTTCCCGAAATCCCATATCAGACCCGACAACTTATCAGAACCACCACGGGCAAAAAGGGTAAAAACGGTAAATACCGCACCACTGCACTTTCAAGAAGACTCAGTTGTTGAATCCCAGCCATCCTTCGTAGAAGGCATTGATGTTTTATTCAATGGGGATTCCAACGAAAGTCTATCAGAGACCGCTTCAAAATCCATCAAAGTGAAAATCATTACCAACCAAAAGAACGACTCACCATTTCCCACTGGCATTGACTGGGCATCAGTCGTCATCCCACCGAGTTTGGGAGGGACTGTGCCCCAACCTGACAACAACAACAATCAATCGGAGATCCTGGTTATCTCCGAACCACCAATCAAATCACCCAACACATCACTTTCACATCTCATCCGCCCACTCAGAGAAGGGGAAACACTGAACAATTGGAAAGAATTCCCTCTAACCCTTGAGGCTACCATAGCCTCAAAAAAAAAACGCCGTTAGGCAACATCAGTTTACCCGAGGACCATAACGAGCCCTCGTCCTCGGGTAAAGACTGTTTTGAGGGCTCCCTATCTTTACTAATGCATGACTGCTCTTTTTATTTCAGATGTCTGGAAAATAGCACTCAAAAATCAAAAAAATAAAAAATTCTTCAAAAACCAAAAAAATAAAAAAGTCTACAAAAAACAAAAAATTCAAAAAACTTTCAAAATCTCAAAAAAATAAATATATTCCAAAAACCAAAAAAAGAGTTTTCACAGAATTTAAGGGATTTGTCTCAATCGAATGGACCCTTGGACATAACAGAATATGAAAAGGATGAGTATGACTTCGATCTCGAACTCGACTTCGATCTCATGGGAATTGAAGAAGAGTTTGAGGACGAAGTGGAATACCCTCCTAAAGAAATCAAAGACTTGTTAGAACGACATGAAAAAGGTGTTCAGCCAAACATTGAGGATACAGACTCAGTTAATCTCGGCACTGAAGATGACCCACGTGTTGTAAAAATCGGAGCCTTGTTAACCCCTCAGCAGAAAGAAGAAATGATTTAACTATTGCGTAACTATCAAGACATCTTCGCCTGGTCCTACAAAGATATGTCCGGTTTGGACACGGATCTTGTTGTTCATAAGTTGCCGATCGCACCTGGGAGCAAGCCGATCAAGCAAAAGTTAAGAAGACTTAAGCCAGAATGGACACTCAAAGTCAAAGACGAAGTGATGAAACAGTTTCAAGCAGGATTTCTCGTAGTCTCCACGTACCCCGAATGGCTAGCCAATGTCGTTCCGGTACCAAAGAAGGACGGGAAAGTACGAATGTGTGTCAACTATCGGGATTTGAACAAAGTCAGTCCTAAGGACGATTTTCCACTACCTCATATCGACACTCTAGTCGATAGCACAACGGGACATGGTATGTTCTCATTTATGGATGGTTTCTCCGGGTACAATCAGATAAAAATGGCAGAAGAAGACCAAGAGAAGACAACATTCATTACACCCTGGGGCACTTTTCATTACAAAGTCATGCCATTTGGACTTAAAAATGCAGGGGCAACCTATCAACGTGCAATGACGGTTTTATTCCACGACATGATCCACAAGGAAATGGAAGTCTACGTAGACGATATGATCGCTAAATCGGGCATAGAAGAAGATCATCTGATAAATCTCAAGAAACTATTCGACAGGCTAAGGAAATACAGCCTAAGGCTCAACCCGGCAAAGTGTGTATTCGGGGCAACATCAGGCAAGTTATTGGGCTTCATCGTTAGTAGAAGAGGCATTGAGATAGATCCAGCAAAGACCAAGTACATTCTCGAAATGAAAGCACCGGTATCAGAAAAGGATGTCCGAGCATTTCTGGGTAGAATACAATATATCAACAGATTCATTGCGCAACTCACGCCTATCTGTGAACCAGTATTTAAGTTGCTCAGAAAAGATATGCCAAAAGCATGGAACCAGGATTGTCAAGAAGCCTTCGACAAGATAAAAAAATATTTGCTCAATCCACCAGTCTTGGTTCCTCCTACGCTAGGACGACCCTTACTGATGTATATCTCGGTGCAAGAAACGTCTATGGGTTGTGTACTGGGGCAACACGACGAGTCAGGCAGAAAAGAGCAAGCCATTTACTATCTCAGCAAAAAGTTCACTGATTATGAGGCAAAGTATTCGGCACTCGAGAAGACTTGCTGCGCATTGGTCTGGGCATCTCAACGACTACGCCATTACCTCCTCAACTACTCGACTATGCTCATTGCTCGAATGGACCCTCTCAAGTATCTCTTCGAAAAGCCAGCACTGACAGGTCGTACTGCAAAATGGCAATTACTGTTATCTGAGTTTGACATCACCTATGTCACTCAAAAGGCCATCAAGGGGCAAGCCATCGCCGATCATTTAGCTGAGCATCCATTGCCTGATTACGAACCGTTGAAGACAAACTTTCCTGATGAAGCCATATTGCTCACTGAGATTGAGGATGACGAAGAACCAGGCTGGAAAATGTACTTTGACGGAGCAGCAAATCAAAAGGAGAACGGAATAGGGGCAGTATTGATTAAACCAGATGGGTCCCACGTGCCAATTGCAATCAGACTGAAGTTCCAATGTTCCAACAACGAGGCTGAATACGAAGCATGCATAGCAGGGTTGAAAGCAGCATTGGATCTTGAGGTAGATGAGATCGATGTTTTAGGAGACTCGAGCCTAGTAGTCTATCAGACAACTGGAGAATGGAAGACCGGAGAACAGAGATTGATCCCTTACCATGAGTATCTCGAAGAGCTAAGCTCATGCTTCGATAGAATCTCATTCACTTATATGCCGAGAGCTAAGAATCAGTTTGCTGATGCACTAGCAACGCTCGCTTCTATGATCAGTATCTCAGAAGATTTAATCATTGACCCTATTAAGATTGGACTTCAAGATGAGCCAGCTTACTGCCTACCCGTCGAAGTTGAAGAATCTGAAGAAAAGCCTTGGTACTCAGACATCAAAGCCTATCTCGAAGATCGAACTCTCCCATCAGACGCAACGTCTAATGATCGAAGGACTATTTAGAAACTAGCAGGCCAATTCTTCCTGAGCAATGGCATTCTGTACAAGAAATCACATCATGAAGTCCTACTCCGATGTGTGGCAGAAATAGAAGCAAAATGACTGATCGAAACCATACATGGTGGAGTCTGCAGACCTCACATGAATGGTCACATGCTTGCTAAGAAGTTCATTAGAATGGGATATTACTGGACAACAATGGAAAGTGATTGCTATCAACACGTCCGTAAATGCCATCTCTGCCAAATTTATGCTAATAAGATCAACGCGCCACCTTCAAAGTTGCACAATATGACTACTCCTTGGCCCTTCTCACTCTGGGGCATGGACGTTATTGGACAGATTTCGCCAAAAGCTTCAAATGGGCACCGCTTCATCCTGGTCGCTATCGATTACTTTACAAAATGGGTAGAAGCAGCTTCTTATGCAAATGTCACCAAGAGCACTGTTCTGAAGTTTGTTAAGAACAATATCATCTGCAGATATGGGCTTCCCAGTGGGTTAGTGACGGACAACGCCAAGAACTTCAAAAATAAGGATATGATCAAGATGTGCGAGGACTTCCAGATCACTCATCACAACTCTGTACCTTACAGGCCTAAAATGAAAGGAGCAGTTGAGGCTGCCAACAAAAACATCAAAAGAATCATCGAGAAAATGGCAGTCACTTATAAGGATTGGCACGACATGTTGCCTTTCGCCCTTCATGCTTACCGGACTTCATTTCGAACCTCAACTGGGGCAACTCCGTATTCATTGGTATATGGGATGGAAGCAGTCTTACCCGTCGAGGTCGAGATTCCCTCCCTCCGGATCTTAAAGGAAGCAGAGTTGGATGAAACAGAATGGGTTCAAGCTCGATTTGACCAACTAAATCTGATTGAAGAAAAGCGCCTTGCAGCTATCTGTCATGGTCAAATTTACCAACGGCGAATTGCACGGGCTTACAACAAGAAAGTCAAACCTCGGAAAGGAGACCTTGTCTTGAAAAAGATTTTACCGATACAAGAAGATCCTAGGGGGAAATTCAGACCAAACTACGAGGGACCATTCATTGTGCAGAAGGTGATGACGGGAGGAGCTTTGATCCTTACAGAGATGGACGGACAAGCCTTCCCTCAACCGATCAATGCTGACACCGTTAAGAAATACTACGCTTGAGATCTTACCCTGAGATGACGAAAGGCCATCTTTGCTATCCCAAATAAACTATCTAACCCTAGTCAACCCCTTCGAGCCATCACGTTCATTTCTCAACCTAAGACTGGGGCAAGTCAACGACAAAAAAAAAAAACAATGATGAAAAAAAAAAAAAAAAAGAGACAAAAGAAAAGAAAGTCAGAAAGTCAAAACATCAAGTTACTTCCTGGCCTGCATGAGGATAAACTGTGAACGGCTAAAATACAAAAAAATCTAAAAATTCAAAAACTCGGACATTTGATCTGAGCTCGACCCAAATCTCCAGCTTAAACAAGTTCGAGAGACGCTGGGAGGAGACATAGATCACCTTTTCGAAACAAAAAGAGACGGACCCCATGTCTAGCCTACTTTAGATAAACTCAGACTTTAACCTCTTTCGTACCTTTCTACTACACTCAGCCTTAGCCAACACTTCGTCCCATGAAAAGTCCTTTCAGATCAGGGAATGTTCTAAGGCATCGTAACGACGGTGGCAACACAAATGATCTTGCGACTTGGTCCGGACCCCAAAGTCTTGCTAGTCGTTGGAAGATTCGAGAGGGGAGTCCAGGTCGGATATTCGAAAAAAAAAAGTACTCGAAGTGTAGAGTAGCCGATCTCGCGGCTCAACTTGAGTTGTCGAACCACGAATAGTCGTCAGCAAACTCGAGAGGGGAATCTAGATCTGTTACTCAAGAAAGAGTGCCACTACAAGAGTAGAGTCGTCGATCTCGCAGCTCAACTTGAGTCACCAAGCCACAAAGACATAGAGGCTCCAAACAAGATTTGTAATGTAAAAATGAAAAAAAATACAAGCATAGTCTGAAAGGGCATAGTGAAAACCTGAAAGGGCGCTATGAGTAAAAGAATCAGACTATGCCAAGATCAAAGCCACCGGCACGATGAAAACCCAAAAGGACGTCGATGCGCAAAAATGTGGAAATCGGGTCTGGTGAAAATCGTAACTAGCACTAGGGGCAATAAGGGAACAAAAATAAAATAAAATAAAATAAAAAAACAAAAAAAAAAAACAAAAAAATAATTAAAAAAAAATAAAAACAAAATGAAGAACTCCTGGCCCGCATGAGTATAAACTGTGAACGGCAAAAATTTCCCAAAATCCTAAGTCCCATTGCTCAATCGATATTCACCCAGTACTGGGGCACTGGGGATGACTCTAAAAAGAGCCTGAGAACTGCTGACATCTATATCCTCAGTAGTTGGCAAAAGCACAAATATCATCGAAGATAACAAAGGTTCTTCAAAAATATTCATATTTTGGATCTACAATATCTATTCGACAAAGACAAATCACCAAAAAAAAATTCAAATGTTTTCAAAACTACTATTTTGGCCGATGATGAAAAATCTAGGACTTATTCAAACATCATGTTTTCAAATCAATAGATACACCTGAGGCCAAGTAAGTAAAAAACCTATTTTCCTTTCATTTCAAAAAGTTTCACATTACGCTTGTAAACGAAAAGAAAATACAAAAAGAAAAAAAAAATGATGCCAATCACACATCTCGACGTGAAATGAAGAAGGAATCAAGCCTCTCTTCTAAGGCACGAATGAGGGCAGCTTGCCCTATCATTACCACCTCAGCATCCAAAGCATCACGACTCACCAGGTAAGATGCAAAGGCATCAAAACAAGGACCCTGGTCAAGCCTCTCCCGGAGATCCTCAATCTCCGCCCTCAGAATGGAAGACTCTTCGATCCTCAAGGACTCAAGTCGAGTTATCTAGTTCTTCAAATCAGTCTCAGATCGCAACCAAATCTTCTCAATCCGCTTATGAGACATCTTCATCTCCGTCAGTCGATCACGGTGGTCAAAAGAACGAGAACCAGAAGACATCCCTTGAACCAAAGGCGTGACACAAGTTCTCTCAGCGATCTGTTGTTGCATCCAAAGCTGATAGTCCGGGAAAGAATAACCAGGGAACACAGGGTGGTCAAGAGTCACCACATTCTTCCAAGCTTTATCTAACCGATCACGCAATCTCCATGAGGGTGAAGAAGGAGAAAAAGACCCAACCAATTCATTGAAATCTCCATGAGTCACTATGCCCTGTTCTTCGCCAAATTGCCGCAACACACGAAGAGGGATGTAGTGAGTAGCCCCAGTCAATCCTATCAGTATGGCAAAACAACTCTGGGAAAAGGAAATGACTGGTGGAGTCAAAGGCTGGAAGGTGCCTAACCAACGTATTTCTTCATCCAGTATGCCGCGCAATCCTTCAAACCAACCCAACTTGCCACCAGAATGGACAGGAAGCTTTCTTTAGTTCATCAAAACCATTAAATCAGCGTGGACGTTGAAAGGACGACTAATGGGTGTAGTCAAAGCCAGATGATCGAAGAACCAAAGCTGCACAAAAAAGGAAAGTCAACTCTAATCACAACACTTCAAAATTTAAAGGCCTCAATCGTGATATTTACAAAAAAATAAAATAAAAACAAAAAAAAAAAATCAAAATGGTATTCTTGCAAAAGCTAAATTCAATTGCTTAAAGACTCGTTTGAAAATACCTAAGTCAAAGTTTTTCTCAAATCATCACAAATCCAAGACCTCACACGAGCTCCGCGCCACGAGGTCGAGGAAATCAACGGGCACCCTGTCAGACCCCGTGCTTGGGTAGCCATCTCTCAACCATCAAATCAAATCGGTGTTTTCAAAAACTTGTCTGAGCAAAATCCTCTGACCCGCACAAATCAGGGTTTCGTCTATTCTTTGCAGTTCTTTGCACGTAACTCCTGCAAAGAGGGGCAGCTGTAGACACCCGAATTTGAACGGGCCCTCGACGCAAAATACCCCAAAATTGGGATGGGCCCCAAGCCCAAACCTACAAAAAAACCCAATACATTTTCCATTAATAAATGTCCGAGATCACTCACGTGGACCATGGACCCAAACACCCCATCCTTAAAACCAACCCGATATAAGCCCCAAACCCATCTTTATTCTATCAAAACCCAAACCACCTTATTCTATAATCCCAACTCATTACCCAAGTCCAACCCACATCAACTCAACCCAATACTATGCTACCCAAGTCCATTACAATTACTATTCAATTTCCTATCCAAGCCCACACCCAAACCCAACCTAAGCCCATCAACCCAAAGCCCAACTCATAACCTAAGCCCAATTCAATACCCAAACCCAATCCAACCTATCAATCTCATCAAACCAATCACCAACTCAATACAAAAAATGACACATGTCATCACACCCTTCCACCTCTCTCATCTAATCAACCAACTCCATCACTTCCCTCCAAAAATCAACTCAACCCATAATCCTACCCTAACCTAACCTACTACCCATCCTCTCATCATCAACCACCAACATCACAACCCATACCCTACATACCCTAACCTATTCCCCATTCTCTAACACTATCAACCACCCACATCACAACCATCACTTTCCCTTAAAACACTCCCACAAAATCACCTCAACCCATATTAGAGGAAAAAGAAAAATGCCCCTTATATGAAGGTCTAAAACATTTGATTACCACAAGCGCAATAAAGATCCAACTTTTAATTTTAATTAATTTTATTGAAGGTTTTGAGTCAGGCTCAAGAGAATAAAATTATTTCCCTTTTGAGACTCATCATGGAATTCACTCTTCTCTCCCTTGGTTTGCTTGGGGAAGTAAACATTTTTAGATCGATCGTAGACAAGATACTTGTGACTTCTGAGTTTGTACCTGGTTTAAGTTAAGTATTGAACTTGATTATTCGGATTTCTGATGTTTCACCTCTGACCTCTTTCAGCTTGGGATTTTCTTCTGTTTTTCTTTATTGCTATAATTTTTGCCTAGATCGCCTTTTCAGGTTTTCGACCTAGCGAGCTCTTTCTTTTTTCTTGGCTCTAATTGTTGCCAAAGTTGTCCTTTCTGATTTTCAACCTTGCGAGCTTGCCTTAATTTTTGCCTAAGTCGTCTTTTCGGGTTTTCAACTTAGCAGGCTTTATTATTTTTTATCCTTTTCTTCTCCTCTGAAGTTCTAGAATTACTGTCTGATCATGCTTTGTTACCCTCCTTGACTTTTTCATACGGTACTTAGGAGGACTTTTATAGGTAGGCTGGGGACTAGGCATACAAAGTAAGGAATTTTGAGGCTCAAAAACCCAAATGCCCCTTGTGTGGCATTTTATTTAAAAAATTTTCTTGAATTTTCTTCCCCGTTTTGGATGATATTTCTTTTTCTTTTGAATTTTTTTCTTTTTAGATTTTTTCTTTGTCGGGGAATTTATTTTTTTATTTTGATATGGTCGGGCCTGAAGTAACTTCTCAGGTTGCCTACGTACCCCAAATTTTTGGGATCAGACCAAAACGTAGTTCGGATTTTTCCCTCCCCTGGGTTAGGTAATCAGGCTAAGAAGTAAAAGGCACAATTTTTCTCTTTTTGAATAGGCTGCAAAGGGGTTGAGAAAGGAGATAAAGAACTAGGTAATAGAAAAATTGATTCGACCAAAAATGGCCTCCTTAAATGTAGTACTGTTTGATTTGGTCAAGGTTGGTTGATTCTGGTAACTCGATTCCATCATGATCTTGAAGCCTGATAGCTTTTCCTGGTAATATTTCCTTGATGATGTATGGACCTCCCCAATTCGGTTTGAACTTCCCTCTAGGGTCAAAGATAGGTGCTCGATTATCTTTGAGTACTAAATCTCCGACTTGTAAGTGACGGTCCTTGATCTTTTTGTCAAATGCACGGGCGACTCTTCTTTGATAAGCTTGCACGTGATACAAAGCTCTCAGTCGTTTTTCTTCAATCAAATTCAATTCTTCATACCGCTGGCGAACCCAATCTGTTTCTGACAACTGACTTTCTAACAAGACCCTCAGAGATGGAATTTCCATTTCAACTGGCAAGACTGCTTCCATGCCATACACTAAGGAGTAGGGAGTAGCTCCAGTAGAGGATCGAATTGAAGTTCGATATGCCCATAGTGCCAATGGCAGTTTTTCAGACCAATCTCGATGTGATTGACACATTTTTCTGATGATAGTCTTAAGATTTTTATTAGCTACTTCGACTGCTCCATTAGTCTGAGGGCGGTAAGGAGATGATTTGTGGTGTGAGATTTTGAACTTTGAACACAAAGTAATAACTTCCGGTTTGAAATGTGACCCGTTATCAGAAATTAGTTCCGAAGGTACCCCATACCGGCTGATGATGTTCGTTTGGATAAACTTTGCAACTCGAGACGCAGTGAGAACAGCATAAGAGGCAGCTTCGACCCACTTTGTAAAATAATCGATATCAATACCCCAGACTGAGAATGGCCATGGTGAAGTCAGACCAACTAATCGAGAAGGTGGCACATGTATGAGATTTGCATGTATTTGGCATTTGTGGCAGGTCTTGACCATGTGATGACAATCTGTTTCCATCGTAGGCCAGTAGTACCCTTGTCTCATAATTTTCTTAGCTAACATTTTCCCACTCATGTGAGGGCCGCATTCTCCTGAATGTAGTTCAGTCATTATCTATTCAGCTTGATCTTCATCGACGCACGACAAATGAATCCCATCATAAGACCTTTTATATAAACTTCCTGCGCACAGGATGAATTGAGATGCTAATCTTAGTACGGCTTGTCGTTCCTTCCTCGATGCTTCTTCTGGGAATTCTTGTTTTTCCAACACCTTCTTAATGTCTGTGTACCATGGCTTTCCATCAGGCAGTCAAGTAGCAATATTGATCTGACAGCAATATGCAGGTTTGTCTTTGACTTCGACAGTGATCGGCCTCAATTCCATGCCAGGGGGCAAATGGATCATTAAAGATAGAGTGGCTAACGAGTCAGCAAATCTATTATCTTCCCTTGACACGTGTTGGAACAGAATAGCTTCAAATTTACTCACTAAGTTTAACAAATACTCATGATAAGGCTTCAGCTTTTCGTCCCTAGTCTTCCATTCTTCCAATGACTGGTGTATGACCAAGGCTGAATCCCCAAAAACTTCGATTTCTGTAATGCCCAGATTCAACGCAGCTTCAAGTCCAGCAAGGCATGCCTCATATTCGGCTGTGTTATTGGTGTTAGAGAAAGCTAACTTAATAGCAATCGGAACGTGACATCCTTCAGAGAAAACAGGATTGCCCCTATTCTATACCCATTCTGATTGGCGGCTCCATCGAAATACAACTGCCATGTTTGGTTCTGAGGCTCTTCTTCAACATGTAAGATATTCTCATCTGGAAACTGATCAATAGGCCTTGTTCCTTCTACTACTGGGTGATCTGCTAAGTATTCTGCCACAGCTCTCCCCTTGATGGATTTCTGTGTAACGTGCGTGATGTCAAACTCTGATAATAATAATAACCATCGTGCAGTTCTCCCTGTTAGTGCCGATTTCTCGAAAAGATACTTGAGAGGATCCATCCGAGATAACAAGATAATTGAGTGAGATAGCATATAGTGTTGAAGTCTCTGAGTAGCCCATACTAGTGCCAAGCAAGTTTTTTCCAGGGCTGAATACGTTCGTTCATATTCTAACATCTTCTTACTAATGTAGTAGATAGCCCTTTCTTTGTGAGTATCTTTGTCATATTGTGCAAGCATGCATCCCATAGCTTCTTCTGTGACAGACAGATAAAGAAGAAGTGGTTCACCCGGTGTGGGTGGAACCAAAATAGCCGAGTTCAAGAGATACTCCTTGACTTGGTCGAAGGCCTTTTGACATTGCTCATTCCAAACAGTTGGTTCATTCTTCTTGAGAAGCTTGAAAATAGGTTCGCAGACGTTGGTGAGTTGAGCGATGAATCTGCTGACATACTGGATTCTGCCTAAAAAACCTCGAATTTACTTTTCAGTTTCCGGCGGTGGCATCTCTTGGATAGCTTTAATCTTCACAGGGTCTACTTCGATCCCTCTTTGACTGATAACAAATCCCAACAATTTTTTAGAAGTTACTCCAAACACACATTTCTGCGGGTTGAGGTGGAGTTTGTACTTTTGAATCCTCATGAGAAATTTTGCTAAGGCAGCAACGTGCCCCAGTCGTTCTTTGGACTTGACTATCATATCGTCTACATAGACTTCAACTTCCTTGTGTATCATGTCATGTAGTAGAGTCGTGGCTGCTCTTTGGTAGGTGGCTCTGGCATTCTTCAAACCAAAAGGCATAACCTTGTAGCAAAAAGTTCTCCACTGTGTGATGATCGACGTCTTTTGCATATCCCGAGGGTCCATTTTTATCTTATTATACCCCGAAAAGCCGTCCATGAAGGATAATAAAGCGTGCCCAGCTGTACTATCAACTAGAACATCTATGTGTGGTAAAAGAAAACTGTCTTTTGGGCTTGCTTTGTTTAAGTCTCTGAAGTCTACACACATTCTGACTTTTTCATCCTTTTTAGGCATCGGGACGACATTGACAATCCACTCAGGGTATTCTACTACTTCCAAAAATCCAGCGTTAATCTGCTTCGTAACTTCTTTAATTTTCAGAATCCATTCCGGCTTCATACGTCGAAGTTTCTGTTTAATGGGTCGAGCATCTGGATATAACGGAATCCGATGTTGAACAATGTCTGTGCTTATTCCCGACATATCCTCGTAAGACCACGCGAACACGTCTTTGAACTTTCTGAGCAAGTCTACTATCCCTTTGCGTTCATCGGGAGATAATGTGATCCCAATCTGAATCTCTTGAGGACTTTCTTTTGTTCCGAGATTGATAACCTCTACTTCCTCCATTGGAGGTTGAGCCCGACGTTCATTTTCTTGTTCAAGTGATTTGATTATTTCGGGGGGAGGTTCTTTGTCAGAAGATTCTCCCTCCGAAGTCAGATTATTAGTTAAATTATTATTGCGCTCGGGATAATAAAAACTTTCTTTCATTTCATTTAAAGAAGATGGGGTAACAGGACTCATTGCCAACTTGACAGACTTACTTAACTTAGCAGAAATAATGGACTTACTTGACTCAGCAAAAACAAATGACTCATCTGGCATGTTAGACTGAACAGGACTAAGGAACTGACAAACCCAGTCTTGACATGTAGCACAGGACTAATTACATGATAGCTAGAAAGACACCCTACAGCGGGCTTGATTGCAGACTGAGGATTTGGGATCCCTTTCTCAGTTGATAACACTAGGACACTATGATCTTCAATGAATAGTTGATCAATGTTGAGGGAGTCTAGATTGAACTGCCAGTCTTCAATTTTCTTCTCTTCAGCTTCTTTGTTCGCTTCCTCTTCAAGCCAATCCATACCAAAGAAGATCTCAAACCCCGGCAGACGAGTACCTGTGATGTGGTCAATGAATGGCTCGGGGAACCCACAGTAACGGAAATCTTCTCCTTCCTTCACGAAATAGCCATTAAGGGTCTTACGATAAGGCTTTATTTTGATAAGATCTGTGGTGCGTCTTTGCCTTTTCGCAATAGCCTTGTCTCTCTTTGTTTTCCAGTATTGGGCCCAATCTTCATTAGTAGACTTATATCCTAGCCCGAATGTGCCGATGACCTCTTTAATCACTGGTGCCTCTTTAATGCCTTGCTGCTTGCGACCTAAGCCTATACCAGGGAAAAATCTCATTTTCTTGAATATATTGGCCATGTTGCAGTTAGAAGTATTTTTCATTGGAAAATATTCTTTCATGGCTTGATCCCATTGGACTGAGCATATCTTTTCAAATTCGAACCCACTGAGCTCTACTCCTTGCTGTTCTGGCTGAATCTCAAGCAACGGCTCATCCTTAGCTTCTGTACTGTTTATAATCCCTACAATTTCAGCATCTCCATGGAGAGTAATCACTAGCCCATCCTTGATAAACTTGATTTTCTGGTGCAGCGTGGAAGGGATAGCTTTGATCTGGTGTAACCATGGCCTCCCTAACAGTAAATTGAAAGAGGACTGGATATCGATAACCTGAAATTCCATAGGAAATTCAGCTATGCTTGTGGACAGTCGAAGGTGCAAGATTCCCAGTACATCCCTTTTAGTGTTATCATAGGCCTTAACCCCTTGATTAGTGGGCTTGAGATCTTCAGTTTTAAACCCAAGGCAAATGGCGGTCTTCAAAGGGCAAACATTCAATGCACTCCCGTTATCGATCAATACTAGAGGTACCCTCATCCCGTTACAGTCAACTATGATGTGCAATGGCTTAGTGTGGCTTGCTCCCTCCTTTGGGAGATCGGAGTCTGAGAAGGATAAGATGTTCTCCACATAAGTTGCCCCTACTATGTTGGCCAGTTGATTTGGAGAAGTATCAAGGGAGACTTAGGCTGTATTTAATGCTTTGAGAACAGCCTCCCTATGGGCAGTGGAAGCCATGAGTAAACCCCATACTGAGATATTGGCCCCTGATTTCTTCAACTGCTTGATCACAGAATTATCTTCTTCGATATTTTCTTTGATAGGATCTTCTCTTTCTCTTCTTGCCAGGGTTGCCGGATTATGAACACAAAGTTCTTGTGGCTTAAAGACTCTTCCCCCTCGAGTCATATGTCTAACTTCATCACAGGAGAGAGAATAGGGCTCATCTTCTTCAGTCAGCAAGTATGGATCTTCATCTGTCAAAGATACTGGACTTTTCAATTTCATCTGAACCAACAAGTAACTGGTGAATGCGGGACTACTGTATCGAGGTGGGGATAAACAATACGTATCATCTGAGGTTAAATCAAATGGTTCACAATTTATAGTGAAAACCTCATCAGTGAAGGCTATCCCGACAAGGGGGTAACTAGGTGGTTTGCCTTGGATGGGATGGATAAGAGAGACAGGGTCGAATGGTAATGGTGTATTAGACACCATGTTCAAAGTTGGTGGAGGTTGATAGGTAGGCAGTGGATTAGTGGTGACATTCGGTGGGCTAGGGATTGTGACCTTTTTGTTGTCGATCAGGTTTTGAATGGCATGGCGTAATGTAATACATCGATTCGTGTGATGGCCAGGGTTTTGATGGAACTTGCAGAACAAGTTAGAATTGTGTCCAGCTGGCAAGGGATTAGGTAGAGGTCGGGGTTGCATAGGGGTAAGAAGCCCTTTTTTTACCAATTTGTGAAAAGCTACAGTGAGACTCATCCCTAGATTGGTAAATTGACGCGGAGTTCGAGGTTGACTTGGGTGAGCCTGGTTATTAGTTCGGACTGGGGGTTGAGCTGGGATAGCTGATGTGTTGGCTATGTAGACATGGTTGGTGCTAGGCTTAGAAACATAAGGTTTCTTAAGCTTGTTATCCGAAGAGTTAGAGAGGATCCCAGAGGCAAAAGCGTCCTCAAGTTGGCTTCCGACTTGTAACAAAGACTCGAAAGTAGGGAGATATTGGGCCACTAAGTGCTGAGCATATCCTTGTGAGAGGTTCTTTAAGATGATCGCTACTTGTTCCTTTTCCGAAGGTCTATCCCATATTTGGGCAGCCTTGGCCCTCCAACGACCAATAAAATCAGTAAATGTCTCCCCATTTCTTTGCTTAGTTGCTTCCAAATCCCTTCTTGAGGTCTCAATCTCGGTACTGTACTTATACTGATGCCAAAAAGCCTTTGACATGTTCTCCCATGTACCCACAGTAATTGGATCTTGAGACATTAGCGAGCGTAGTGCTGATCCTGATAAAGTTCTCTGAAATAACAACGTCATATGTTCGTCGCTGAGCCCCATAGTGCGCATGTTAGTAACATATACCTTAAGATGTGTTTTTGCACACCTTATACCACTAAACTTATCCATTTCCGGCATTACAAACTTCTCTGGCAAATGGATTCTGGGATGCGGTTCAAAGCTTCAATGCCTGCTGCAATTTCATCGATACCCTTTATATTCTTCATAGCTGATTTTAACTGAGACATTCTGTTAGCTAACATTGGGTTCTCATCCACATATTCTTCGTCTCCGTCGAGTTCAAAGACTTCACGTGGACGTCTCTCTTCTACCTTCTTTCCTTTTGGATCATTTAGGGGATTGCCCGTTGATTCTGAGGTCTGTTCTAACACTTCCCCTTTGCCTTTTATACTGTTGATATCGTTGGCAAAGGCTGCCAAGATCTTACAGATCTCTGTAAGTTCAGATTCTGAAGCCATCTCTGTTTGCTGACTTGGTACTATAGCTCGTTCTAACCGACTGGACCTACGACTCCAACTAGGAGGTGGACGCTTGAGTTTGGGCGCAATGATAATCCTATATGACCCTATCAAAAATTTAGTCAATTTCAGTATTACCCTCTTGATAACATTTTAAGGAATCATTTCATTGAGGTTTGTGCACCAATCCATTAATTAATCCATTCACATAATGAACATTTATTTGAAAGAAAAATAGCTTTATTGAAAATGATTGACAAATAAATGTTCTTATTAAAAATATTTTTCAACAAATTTGATTTGAACTATTTTTACATGGACGCTTGGCTTTGTCTTGATGGTCATCAGGATTGCTGTCAGGCTTGACCCTCTTGGCTCTAACAACTGGCTCTTTGAATTCTACTGGTCCGTTTGGATACCCTAAGGTGCGCTTGTTCCAAGCTTTCTCGATGAGGTGCACTAACTTTTCAGTCAAAGGCTCGGGGGGAAAGAAAGCTTTGTGCTGGGGTAAGATAACTCTATAGGTACGTCATACTGTTCTAAGATCAGATTAGGATGGTAAAAAGATGTTTCTTCTAAACCAATCAGACGGACATAGTATGATCCTTTGATTCCTAGAACAGGGGGATCAGTCATCCACCAAGGGCACCTAAAATCAATATGATAGGCAAGGCGAGAGTCTAGCCATTTGCTCCAAGCTTTGACTGAGTTGTGACGCACTAACAGGTTTCTCTTGGAAAAGTGTTCTGGCCCATATTCGAGGTTTGATAGAACCTCTACGATTTTGAGACGATCACAAAGCCACATATAGAGTAAGTAGGGGCTTCCTTTGAAGCTTTCCCGCTCACCATTTTTTATGGCATCTAAACCTGAAAAAGTTTCAGCTAGGATGAGAGGTACCGGGTTGGCTTTCTTTGAGAGTTGAGAGGCTATATCTATGAAGGACTCAGGGATAGTTTGGCCATCACTATTGGAGGTCAGTATGTATTGGGCTAGGATTCCTAGGCACAATCGATAATCTCTAGTAGCTCGCCAGGCTTCGGGTTTTACATTGATAGGGTGACTGCGGGAGCGATACGGGCCCAGTAAAGGTACTAAGTTCAATCTCCCGTCATGGACTAAGACCTTGGCTTCTTCCTTGAAAATGTTTAGTCCTGTGGCGAGTTCACCAGAATATCCGGTCTTCAATGAGGGCTTGACTAGAGGTCCTGAAGTGGATATCCTCATGATGTCGCAATAATCCTCCTGAGTGGGGCACAAATGCATATACCCCATATGGAATATGTGAAGATAGGGGTTCCATCGCTTAGCCATAGCATGTAGGAGGTTCCAGTCTATCTCAAACTCATGGAAGTAAAGAGCACTCCTCAACATGAATCTCCCAAAATTGAACTTCTCTACAGGGTGCATTCCTATGACGGTTGTTTTGACTAACTGATCGATTGGGTTGTCGCCTGCGACTAGCATCCTGGTTTGACACAAAAGGGTATTTTAGTACTTTTCCAATGGTCCATGTAAAAGATCAATTTTTTATTTTCTTTTGAAAAATCTTATTCTTATGCAAAATATTTTCTGGAAAATATTT
The DNA here is from genome assembly GCF_017979445.1 of Akebia trifoliata. Classification (NCBI taxonomy): domain Eukaryota; kingdom Viridiplantae; phylum Streptophyta; class Magnoliopsida; order Ranunculales; family Lardizabalaceae; genus Akebia; species Akebia trifoliata. The sequence continues at coordinate 15,423,577 of NC_141381.1, read as the reverse complement.
TTTCTGGAAAATATTTTTTCTGGAAAACATTTCTTCTAAAGAACACTTCTTTTGGAAAATAATCTTTTCTGAAAAATATTTTCTTTCTGTAAACTATTTGTCTTCTTTTGCAAATTTGATTTCCATTTTCAATTTAAATGGCTCGGCCCACCATGATTGTTGGATCGGGATGGACTGCGTCATTATTGTAAAAGAATGGATTCTTTATTGAGTCGGTGCACCCATTTTAATTTTCAAAAACAACATTTGATCCTTGAGGACAATCATACATTCTGATCTACACCATTCACATCACTCACATACATTCATCAATCAACAGGCTCCATTCAATAAACAACCCGGGAACACCCACGATAAGTTTGAGTCGTGACCTACTGGGAAGGTTTCTAGACTCTAAGCTTACTACGTGCAATGCATTTTTATCTAGCCACCCTTGCCCAAGCACACCTATATACCTTTCGATACGTGGTGACTTGGTTTGATATACCGTGTAGGTGATAATCTAAAACCTCAATTCACTTCTCTGAAGCCAAAAACAGCCAGTTTGATCTCCAGTTGAGAGGTGGCGCACAATGCTGAGCAAGGGCCCACTTAAATACCTCTCGTCTAGAATAGACGTAATCTATCCCCCTCGTACAGTAGGGTACAGCGGGGCAAGATCTTGCTTAGGCACTGGTTTTGACCAAGAAGTGTAATTGATATACTTAGATTAGCTTTTATACCTACGGGTACAAGTCAAGGGTTGTAGCTTTCATAAATGGTTTGGCATCCCACGAGGGGACCGACCACGTACTAGTACTACGTTGGCAATCGGGACATGTGATTGTGTGGCTCACAATAGGTCAAAGGCTCAGGTCGCTCTAGCCTGGGTGCATCAATATACCTCTCAGAATCACCTGATCAGACGGTATTGATGCCCCCAGTTTGATATACCCTAAGGCACGTGACTGGAGTTGTGGTTTTCATGAATGACGTCGCATCTCCGAAGAGACCGGGCCACGCACTAGTGCCACGTTGGCTATATAGGATGTGTAAGTGTGCAAAACAGTAGACGTACATGTGGTGTGTGCAAAACAGGGTGGGGTGTGCCCGGGGCCTTTTTCGAACAAATAGGCCCATGGGCCTGATCATATCATCATACATTGATACTACACATGAAAACTAATCAAGATATTCATAGCGTATTACATCATATTCAACATCGGCACATCACATATCTTGATCAAGATTATGGCAATGCTAGATAATTAATCAACATAAAGATCAATAATCGGATTTGATCGTTGAACTCAGCATACAATTCGTATGATCCAATCAAGGGTTAATCTGGACTATCCTAAAACAAATTAGAATTTCAAAGGATGTTTAAAAATAGAATGATTGTTGTAGGATGAAAGGGCATAAATCTTTTTTTGTTTTTTTTTAAAACAAATTGATTTTTTCAAGAAAAGAAAATTTCTTCAAAGAAAAATACTAAAAGTAACAAAACAAAGTCCTAAAAAATGTGCAACCAATTAAGTGAGTTAATAATGGCATTCCACTTTTTCCTAATGTCACCCCAATTTTTATGTAAATCACCAAGTTAATTGCACACAATTGAGGTGTCATTAAGGGAAAGTGGTGTGCCAAAAAAAATCACTTAGCTAAAGAAGGGACTGTCACTAGTCTTTTATACAAATTGGGATAAAATTCAGAGATCTTATTAGCACACCCCTTGTTTACTTACAACACATCACTTATCTTCAAGAGTGAATAGTTGTTTACATTTAGATTGGTGCATTATAAGTAAACAATGGTATGTTAATAATAATTCTCAAAAACTCTTATCAAAGAACATTCTAAAATTGAGTTTTTTTTTTTTAACCCAATCAAAAATCGTAATGTTAAGATCTTTAAAACAGTGAACAACCAAACAATAGGCTAAAAAACAAAATTATTCCTTTTTAGTAAGTTGTTTTGGAGTCTCTAAATTTAGCTAAGAAGGAAACTCGAAGGGATAGGGAAGGATAGATTGCTCTCTCTGCCAATCGGTGAAATAACAAACACGGATTCTGCGCTCATGCTTGAGTAATCATCATTATTTGAATCCGAATACAAACTAGATTCGAACAAAACATGAGTCTCCCTTAATTTTACACCATCTACAACTTCAACAATCGCTTTAGACATTCCCTCAACATCATCTCCTCTCCAGGTTCGAAGTAAAAAAAAAACAAGACTGAAAAAGAAAAAGAAAAAAAAAAAAACCGAAACCATGAACCAAATACTATGAACGAAGAGATCCCGGCCAGACTCGAACCCTTTTCTATCATCATCGATCTTTTAAGATCTTAAATTCATGATTTGCATGCCAGGGCGATGATCATTTGTACAACCAAATCAATATGCCACTCTAATGGCGCCACAGACCAAATCGGGTTGACATTAGTTGATGGGGAAAGAAGGATCTGATCTGGAGCAGAGATCATTCTTGTGTTGGTGAACAAATCGTTGTTGGTCGTCTTCAGAATGTACCAATGAAAAACAGGGACAGGGACGAAGAAGAAGAAAAGGGAAAAGAGAGAAGAGGCTGTCGACAATGGTGTTGAGAGGGGAAAACTTCGAGTATGAACGGCTGGGTGATTTCAATGAATCAGAGATGGACTAGGAGAGGAGAGAAAAAAAAAATGGGGGACCGAATGTCTACAACCTTAATAGAGAGAGAGAGAGAGAGAGGCGCCTCTGTGTGTGCTGTTTTCTATCTTCTCCCATTGGAGAAGAAGATAGCAAGAACAAAATCTGATTTTTACTCTTGGCACACCATTTACTAAAAAATAGCTTAATTGTTGTTGTTTGCCAACAGCACGCCCAAAACTTATTTTTTTTATTTTTTTTTTTTGTTTTTTGCTGTTAGCATAACTTGCCTCCTTAGAAGAACTGAACACATAAAAAAAAAAATCTTTCGCAAACCCAAAAACAGATTGACATTCGCCTAAAAAAAAATAAATAAAAAGGTAAAAGATCCACTTTTTTAGTACTCCATCCTCAATAATCATTCATTTTGAAATCTCGCATTATATAGGGTCTTTTCGAATAACCCTTGGTTGAACCATAGAAAATCATATGCCAAATCAAGGCATTCAAAACCGACTTGGATGATGTTAATTAATACAGTCCCAATAATCCAAATAATACAAATGGGTCATTCCCCATATCATTAAGCTTCGATATCCTGTATTATTTAGGGTCATTATAAATGACCCCAAATTGGACCATAACAAATATGTGCCAAAAAGATCAACATTCAAATCAATGATTAACAATAGAGCCAAAAGAAATTATCAAAATAAATAAAAAACAAATAACTAAAAATAAAAATAAAGAAGCTAGGTCCTACTGGCAATGCTTCCCATACTTGGGGTTTTTCAAGTCTCATCCTCAATGTCCCCAGCGGAGTCGCCACTGAAAGCGCCTTCGATTCGCGGGGTGCGCGGATTCACTTTTGACCCTTGAGGTTTGGGAGTCACCACCTAGTTATTATGGTCTAGGAACCAAACTGACTTTAAAATGCATAAAAATAACTAATCTACTACAGAAAATCTGAATCCGGGGATCATGTTACGGGGTTGGAAGGTGTTAGGCACCAACCCCGCCCGACCATTGCCGGTCTCTACTTATCCCAAATAAATCTACATCGCTAATGACAAACCTAGATTAAAAAATAATGAAAATCTTACCTTCGATCTGCAAAAGTGTTATTCCCTCAGATCTGATGAAAACGGCTCCTTGTACTGTATTCCTTACTTCGTTCTATCTCCGGATTTGATTTCTGATCTCCGAGGTAAGGTATCTCCTTCTTGGATCTGGGTGCTTCGAATTTGTTGTGGATTTTTGGGATGTTTTTGAGAGGTTTTTGGGTGTTTTTTAGGCTAAAATCGAAGCAGGGGTATTAGGTAAGGAGTTGAGGCTCCAAAATTAGGGTTTTGGAGAGGTTGTGGAGGCTTCTTCACCTACTTTTCCTAGGATTTTTTCTTTGATACGAAAATAGGGTGTGGAGGCTCCTATTTATAAAGTTTTTTAGAAGCATTAGGGTTTCTTTTAGGGTTTCAATTAGGGTTTCAATTAAAGTTTAGACTTTGGTCTCATGAGATGGACTTAGTCTTTAGGGTTTTGACTTTAAGCCTTATGAGATTGACTTGATTAGTTTTTGATTTAGGGTTTTGACTTTAGCCTTATGAGATTGACTTTTTGACTTTAGTCTTTGAGATTGACTTTTTGACTTTAGTCTTTCTTGGTTGACTTTAATGTTTTGACTTTAGCCTTACTTGACTTTGGTTTTACTTGATTGACTTTAATGTTTCACTTTACATTTTTTTATGATTTATTTATTAATTTCGAAAATTTTAATTATTAAAGTTGTAAAATTATCGTTTTGCCCTCGAAGAGGATTTTTTACGTTTTAAGTCGTTTTTCAACGTTCTGGGATGTTTTGGAATCAGTTTTTCGTAAGGAATTCAATGAGAATGTTATTTTTTGTCATTTATGAAATTTTTGTGTGAAATGGTTATGAATTTTATGAGGGGTATTTTCATAATTTTGTCATTTTTAGTGAAAATTGGCGAAGTGGTTTATTTGATTTCAATTTGTGGTTTTATGTGTTTGAATGGGTCTTCCTAAGCGTAATGTAGGTTCTAGGGTTGTTTTGATGTTAGGGGTATTTTTGTAATTTGGTCATTTTTAGTGATTTTATCGTGAAGCTTCTTTCTGGTCTGTAATATGATGATTTCTACGTTTCTGGGATCGTATTTTCCTAGCGTAGCGTGGTTTCTAAGGTTTTGTCAGTTCGAGATACCTCATCCGGATTTCTGAAACACATCTGGTGACAAAATAAAGCACTGGGATAAACATCCATCATTGGGAACCGTTGCGATCGGGTGGACGAGTTGATTAATCAGGCGAGTGCAAAAAATGGGGTGTCTACAGTGTGTCACCATTTGAATGTCGACAAGACATTTTTTCTGTTCGACAAGAACTGAGGAGACTGTCACCACTCCTGAGGTGGGGTGAATAAGGAGATTAGAAAACTCTAAAATGCAAGGTTCATAAGAGAGGTTGAATACCCCGAGTGGGTTGCAAATATAGTCGCCGTATTGAAGAAAGACAGAACGGTCAGAGTATGTATCGATTTCACTAATCTCAACAAAGCCTGCCCAAAAGATAACTTCCCCCTGCCGATGATCAATAAATTGGTAGATGCCACCTCATGACATGAGAAAATATAATTCATGAACGGATATTCGGGGTATAAACAAATCCCTTTGGCAGCGGGGGACCAAGAAAGAACGTCATTCACAACTGAGCAAGGGTTTTCTACTTTAAAGTTATGTCATTCGGTTTGCAAAATGCAGGAGCGACTTGACAGAGGCTGGTAATTAAAATGTTCTAAGATATGATTGGAAAGACAGTCGAAGTGTACATCGATGACTTGCTAGTAAAGAGCAAAAGAACGGACCTCGATGAGACGTTTGAGCTACTAAAGGGGTTTCAGATGAAGCTAAATCCGAAGAAGTGTGTGTTCAGAGTATCTTCCGAGAAGTTCCTCGAACATATCATCACCTAGAGAGTCATTGAAGCAAACCCCAACAAAATTCGATTATTGATTGAGATGCTGAGTCCAAAGAATTTTAAGCAAGTGCAGATTTAAGAATGGAGGATGGTAGTGCTGAACAAGTTCATTTCTCGAGAACAGATGCCGCCCGTTGTTCAACCTACTGAAAAAAGGGAAAGGGATTCACATGGAGTGAATAATGTGAGACAACCTTCCATGACTAAAAGGCATATTTGAGACGGTCACCCATACTCAGCACTCCGAAAGAAGGGGAAGAATTGGGGATTTATTTAGTAGCTACTACACTGTCAATAAGCTCGGTGCTTTTTATGGTGGATCTTGGATGAGAGCACCCTATCTATTATGTCATCAAGACACTCGACTCATCAAAGGTCAAGTATACAAAAACTGAAATAGTCAGCCTGTCATTGGTTTACTTGGCTTATGAACTCCGACCTTACTTTTTGTTTCACCGAATCCGAGTAATAACTGACTACCCGTTAAAGGATATGATGTATAGGTCAGATAAGTCTAGGGGGATGGCCAGAAGAATAGTATCCCTTCAAGAATACGATCTGCAATTCGAGGCATGAACAACTTTGAAGGGACAAGTGCTGGCAGATTTCCTAGCAGACTTTCTAATTGAAGACCCGGATTGGGAGGAGGAGGAAGAAGATGATGAAACGGTAGAAGAGTTCAACACATAGAGCAAATAGGTAGGATGGAGGATGTTTGTGGACGGATCATCAAACTATACAAGGTCGGGCATCGGAATAATGCTGGTAACACCGAGCAACGATAGGCTTGAGAAGGTAATAAAACTCTGATATGAAGCCTCGAACAACGAGACAGGGTATGAAATATTTATCAATAGGCTCAAAATGGCGAAAAACCTGAAGATCGGCTGACTTACAGTGTTTATAGACTCCTTGCTAGTCACAAATCAGTGCAATGGAGATTATGAGGCTAAGGATGAGCGAATGGCGAAGTACTTTGTGGCGGTAACACGAGAGTTTGGCTGGTTCATAGAGCTAAGAATATGTAGAATCCCATGAGATGAAAATAGGCATGTAGACTCACTAGCGTTCATTGGCTCCATGCTCAGAGATTCAGAAATTCGAGCTATACCTGTGGAATACCAGCAGAAAGCATGCATTGGCTACCAGGAGGAAAAATGTATGCAGATAGGTTAGACGCTAAGGTGGATGCAGAAGTACATGGAATACCTCAAAGTGAAGATTTTTCCTCAAGATAAGAAGGAAGTCAGAAACCTCCTTTAACAGATTAGGAGGTATACACTGATCAAAGGAGAACTATATAGAATTTCATTTGAAGGACCCCTCTTGAAATGCCTAAATGCAGAAGAACCTGAGCTTGTGATGGTAGAAATACACGAAGGGATATGTAGAAATCATTCAGGGGGACGGTCGTTGGCGAGCAAAGTAATAACTCGGGGCTATTTTTGGCCGAGGATGCAGGAGGATTCCAAGAAGTATGTCAAGACGTGCAACAAGTGTCAGAGATATGCACATATGAATCTGTGACCTGCTAGCAAGCTTCACTCGATGAAGGCCCCCTAGCCCTTCTCCATTTGGGGAATGAACATTGTCGAACCTCTACTTCGGGGAAAATGGGGTTTAAACTATTTATCTTGGTGTCCACGGACTACTTCACCAAGTAGGTAGAAGCCATTCCCTTTACTTGGATCAAGGAAAAAGAGGTTATCAGGTTTACATGGGAGCATATCATAACCAGCTTTGGAGTCCCTCACACACTAATCTCATATAATGGGATGTAGTTTAAGGGATGCTGAGTGTAGTCATACTACAGGGAGTACATGATCCACTTACTCCAATCATCTCCGAGGTATCCACAGGGCATGGGCAGGTGGAGGCTTCCAACAAGACTATCCTCAACAACTTGAAGAAAAGGTTAGTAGAGCATAAAGGAAAATGGGTGGAAGAATTACATAGTGTACTGTGGGCCTACCAAACAATGCCCAGAAGGGCCACGGGGCTGACACTACTTGCATTGGCATATGGGAAGGAAGTTGTTATCCCAACCAAAATGCAAGTCCCTACTACTAGGACACAAGTCATCAAAACAAGCATGAATGAAGAAATGATAGCACAAAATTTGGACTAGCTTCATGAAACTCGGGAAAAAGTAGTAGAAAGGCTTGCACGGTACCAACAACAATTGAAGTGGTCATACAACAGGAAGGTACGGAGAAGGGAGTTCGAGATCGGGGATATGGTGTTAAGAAAAGTATTCACTAACACAAAGGAGCTTAACAGAGGAAAGCTCGGAGCCAATTGGGAAGGGTCCTATCTTGTCTACAAGATCAGGGAAGCGGGGGTATATTATCTAAAAACAATAGCAGAGAATATAATCACGGCACCAAGGAATGTCTTCAATCACAAAAAATACTATCAATAAAGTATTGTTCTCCAAACTCTACCATGTTCAGTTATTCAAACAAAGCTTTGGCCCTTCACTGGTGCCGAACCCAACCGAGGGGTTGGCATAACGAAAACCCTTGGCCTTAACCAATGAGATGGACTTGCGGAAAGCCCCATCCCTTCACTAATATGAAGCCCATTTTGGAGAATAATGTGATTCAAACCCTTCAAGAACTCGGTAATATTAGTTAAGTCAGGTTGGCCAGATTTAATTAAGCTTTTTAGGTTTGGGTTTTGGAGACAAATTGGTTTAAATAGAAGGTTTGCTGACCTACGACGAGGTGCTTTTTAAATCAGTAAATCAATTTGGGCAAATCTATAGGTAATGTGTAAAGTCCCTAAGGTTTCTCGATTCGGAATTAGAAACTAAAACTAAAAAAAGTGAGTAGAACAAGCAAAAATAAACTTTTCATTAATAAAAAAGTTGTCAGTACATAAATTGAAAGCATCTATTCAAAGCCAAAGATTACAAGATCGGAACAAAAGTAAGAAACTAAGCATTGGTCAAGGGGTCGACGTCATCAGGGGTTTGATTCAAAGTTTGCTCAGTAAGGGCAGAGGTGCTCTTCTCTGCCAACTTAGCTTTCCTCAACTTGGCCTTGAGCTAGTTGTAGGCCTTCTCCCGAGACAATTCTGAAGCATCAAGTTAAGACTAGAGAGAGGCATGTTATTCTTCAAGAGCTTTATCTTTCTTCTTTTTTTTGACCTCGAGCTGCTTCTTAAGTGAAGCAATTTCCTTTTCAACCGAGGTAAAGCTCACCTTCGCCCTGTCTAGATCCCCCTAGACCTTCAAAAGGTTGGATATGGTGGCATCCCTCTCACTTCTGAGTACCTTCGCTGCCGCATCAGCTTTATTGCAGTCAATTAATGCCGCGTCCCTCGAAAAGCTGAGTTTAGCCACGACATGTTGGACCTGAAAAATACTTGTTAAACCTCGATAAAAAGGAAGTACAGAAGCTAGGGAGCAAGATATCTTATCATGGCCAGAGCTTGAAAGGTATCGTTGAAAAAACGTGTTGGGTCCTCAGTAAAATGTTTGTTGGTGATTGCCATATCCCTCAGGAGACTAGTGGAATCAAATAACGCACATGCAACCTGGGTGTTAGTAAGCACAAAGTCTTGATCCGTGACCAGATAGGCAGCCAAGGATGGGTTGGCGACCCATAGAGAGATTGGGTGTTCTTCTTCCTTAGGTCCTGACCCTATGGGCGAGGCAGACGCTTGAGATAGGTCGGAATGAGTTGGAGGAGGCTCGACATCTGAAGCTTGAGGTACCGCACCTCCAATCTTCACAGGACAGGGGTCACTTCCCCACTTAAGCCTTTTGGGAAGGGGTTGTTTGTCCTCTTCATCTTCATCCCTTAGGTGGGATAGAGGTACATCCATTACCTCGTAGTTAGAGTTGTTAGAGTCAGAAGCCAGCACTGGATGTTTCGACTTGAGTGACATATGCACGTCTTCTTATGTTCAAGAAGTAAAAACAACCCTTAACACCGAGTCAACTGGCTGGAGGAAGTCGGTGGCTAGGTGATATAATTTCAGGTTGGAAAGGAGGTGAGTTATGATTACCGAGTCGCCAACACCTCTATCTTTACTCGGATCTATAGAAATGAAAGGCATATGTCAGACCTCAAAAACATAACGAAATGAAAGAATTGAGAGGCAAGGGAACTCACCATGTCTATTGAAAGAGTTGTACATCAGAGAGGGAGACTCTTTTCTAGCAACACTCTCTCATCGTCCCTTAATTCTATTGGGAACAAAAACCACTCCTTGTCTGAGTTTAAAAGCTCGAACAAAGATAACTTCTCCCTCATCTTGGTTAGGTAAAGGTACCCCTGTTTCTTGGGGCACCTCTTTAAAGAAAATTGGGCCCTTATATCAGGAAGGCCGGGCTAAAAACCTTTATCTAGCCGAGCATTCATTTTCTCTATGGCGTAGATTAAGCGAGGAAAGTTACCACTCATCTGCCTTGGGGCTCTTTTGTAGAAATTCAGGACCTCCCAAGTTAACCTACATAAGGGAACTCGGAGACTAGCCTTGAGTGGCCCCCAAAAAACCACAATGGTCTTAGGGGATAGTCACAAAATGACAAAAGCTCGTCTATGAAGGACATTTCCACGTCATTAGGGATACCATACGCAACCCTAATCTCTACCAAAGAAGGGTATGTGGGGCAATAGGTCTTCCCCTTAGCCATGTCAAAAGCAAAAGTGAAAAGTCTTTTAGAGGGAAGAGGAAAGAGTCTAGATCTCTAACCTTTACAAAGGGCTATTGGGAGAGGAAACTCGAAACTTGAAGCTTGTAAAAAATTTCAGTGTAGTCGAGTTATGGGAGAAGTAGGAGTAGAAAAAAAAGAAGAGCAAAGAGATAGCAAAGAGCAAGAGTAGAAATGAGAAATGAGGAAAAAGGGGGTATTTATAGGTTAAGAGAACTTTGAGATGCATGGAAAAATTAAACGTCAGGATACTCTCGAGAAACGAAATAATAATGAGGATGAAAGTGCATTAAATGGTGTTAGAAATGAGGCAAGAGTACGAACATGCGTGTCTAACCTATAGACACCCCAATTTGCACGAACCCCTTTTGAAAATCCAATTTTCCTCGAGATGACTCCAATGGGGAATGTAAGCCTTTCAACAAGCCCGCATTACCACTTGGCATCATCCTCATGCATACATGCATCATTTTATATCATTTTGCATACTCAAACATTGTCCCTAACCTATCCATACAAGCCCATCTAATTCATATCCACTCTCTATTAACCAACTCATTATCCATAATCTAAGTCCATAAGCCAAGTTCATACTAAACCCATTATCCATAACCTAACTCCATAACCCATTATCCATAAACCAAGTCCATAACCATAATACCCATAGTTCATAGCCCAAGTCCATCCCCTAAGCCCAATACTAAGTTCATTATAAGCCCATTCTCTCACACCCTCTCAAAGGTGATACATGTTGATCTCCCATAAGTCCTTAATACCCAATGTTCCAACCCCATTGGAGAGTCAACTCCCCCTTGTGAAAATCCAAGAATACCCTTTCCAAAAAGTATGGTCAAACCAAAAAGGTGTTTTGGTCTTTGGTAATAATCCATAAAGTTAAGAGAACTTCCAATTATACCCTCAAAAGGTGAAAATCTTCAAGTACATATATGGAGTTTTCCCATTAGTCCATTTCAAATATATATATATCCACCCTTACTTTATGAGTTATTTACAAATGAACTAAAGTCTACTTTTCACCTATCACTCCACCTTTACACATGTCACTCCCTTACTTACCTTTTCAAAAGTACTTTTATTCTCCCATTAGTCCATTTCAAAAATATGCTTCCACCCCTTGCTTTATGAGTTATTTACAAATAAACCAACGTTTACTTTTCACATACTACTCTACTTTTACACTGTCACCCCCTATTTACCCTTTCAAAAGTACTTTTTGTTCTCTCACTTCTATTTACCAAAAAATCAAAGATCAAATAATGTATTTTGGATTTCTTTACAAATGTCATCTTTACTCTCATACAAATGAAAAATCCAAAAAGAAATAACCTAAACCTCATGTCCATTCTCTTTATTTTTAGGGTTGGAGCACTTTATCCCCAAAAATTCTCTAAAAACTCTATAAATACCCTCATTTTCTATAAACAATTCATGCTCTCAAACCCCTATCTTTCAAGCTAAAACTCTACCAAAATCCCTACTCATTCTCTCATGTTTTCGAGCCCCCATCTCTCAACTTAAAACTCAGCCAAAATCCCTACTCATTCTCTCATGCTTTCAAGCCCCCATCTCTCAACCTAAAACTCTACCAAAATCTCTACTCATTCTCTCATACTCTCAAACCCCATCTCTCAATCTAAAACTCTATCAAAATCCCTACTCATTCTCTTATCTCCCAACCTTCAACTCACTTAACCTTCAATTACATTATTCAATTTTCAAAATCATCTTTCAAAGTTCAAGTTCATTCTAAACTACCAAAGGGACAAAGTGGGTATAGATTAGGTCTTTTTTTCATTTTATTTTAATTCTTACATCTTCTTCTTCTATCATTATCTTTTTCTTTTTAGAAGCCTTTAGGATGTAATGGAGAACCCTCATTTATGTCGAGTAGATTGAACCTCAACCTTAGGCATGGAATGCTTGAGGCAGTTTGGTCGAAAGGATGGAGGTTGAAGCCACTTTTAAACCTATTTTCATCTCATGCATCATAATGTACACTATGCACACACACCATACATGCTTGATCGTAATGAAGAAACATATAACTTTCTCGATAGGGTTGAAACACTAAGTTTCTAGCCAAACATGCATGAATTAAGATTGTGGATCTAAGGGAATTCCAACCATGGAATTTCTCTAAAATCATAAACCAGCATTTTAATTCATACAAAAAATGTGTTAACTCCATGGGATATCTTCTTCCATAGGATATTTCTCATGTCAACAATAACATTAAACCATCTTTCAAAGAGGTGCATACTCACCATGTGCACACACTCACTTTATGCATTTTTGTTATATTAATCTTTTAAAAAATGATCAAATCTAAAGGTGGTTAGATAGAGAGAATGGGATGCCTAACACTTTTCCCATTCTCTAATCGAATCCCCTTACCTAGATCTTAGGTATACCATACATTTTTCATTAATGAGAGTCCCTATAATACCATGAAAAAAGATCTTCCAAAAAAATCGATTCGGGTGTCCATTCACACCCATTTCTAAAAAAGAATGATGGCAACTCCAAACAACGTAGCATTGAAGTCAAGGATGAACATCTCATGTCTACATAACCGACCATTCACAGGGCACCATGTGTGTACAGCGCATAAATACGCCATATCGAATAACAGTCGGAAGCATGATTCACTAGAGCAATCATAATGTTCACCACCCTCGAAACACGTACAGTCGGACATCATAAGTTAATGCAATCAATGAGTCAAGTCAGATCAGCGCCTAATGGAAATCTGCCACATGCTCCCCATCACTATCTCGGGGTCTCGGATCTAGATCCGAGGCCATGAGAGGGGGTATTTGGAGGGTATTTCTCATAGATACTGACACGTGGCAATTTAGGGAATAACGCCCGACTCACCGAATCGATGGGAAACATGTCGAGTTTCGTTATACCAAGCTTCATAAATATAAGTTGGATACACTTAGAACTTGACATGATAGGAGTGACAGTGTTGCTACTGATAAGATAAATGTGACAACTCCTAACCTGACAAAACGGTTGAAATTGCCATTGCCCTGACAGGGCAGGTGTAGCAACACCTATAGCTATCAGGCCAGGTAGTAGGTACAATAACTCCGACAAAGATCATTAGAAATTTCTCGGGAAATCCACCAATTAAGAACTCTATTAATACCAGTTTGCAACTCGCATAAAATGTTAGAAAAAATCTTCCCAAAGAACTTCTTTTTAGCTCGGCACTAATCTCTAACTTGATCGTCAGAGTGGTCCTGTTGCAGGCCGTCTACCGAGCTTGGAGTTTTCGAGGGATATCTCAAGGTAGAGCAAAAAATTGCATCTACAATTTGGAGATCTTGAGGTAGAACAAAACATTGCATCTAAAATAACTATTGATGAAAATTTAACCATGAAAAGGGGCTGCCTCCCAACAAGAAAATCTCATTTTCCACGTCTCTAACTCATTGACACACTTGCTTGCTTTTTTTTATCGCCAAAGCCTGCAAATTCCATTTTCAACGAACATTAGAAGGAGAAATGACTATATCTAGTAAAGAAAATAAAATAATGGATGGCCAATACTAACATGCTTTTGTTTATGGAAAATATAAAAGAAAATGGATAATTCCAATGGGAAAGAGTAATTATTCTAATGCTTTCTTAAAGCTTTCAACCACAGCATCTATATCATTAAAAGCCATGTGTTCCTGATAGATAAACAATAGCACTAATATTAGGAAGCATTAAAGCTGAAGATTTTTATAATGTTAAATGATTTTGTGTGATCACAAACTCCCCAGGCTTTTGGACAGCCTTAAATGAGTTTGTGTCATCTCAATATTGGAATAGAAATCCACACATGATGCAATACAGACTTGGGCAGCTAAGAAAGACCCTGCAATTACACCAACAAGCACTTAAATAACGATAACACTATCTTTGATCCTATAAATTGGAAAACCAATATTAAATGGAAATGGTTCAAAAGATGATTAATGAGAAATTCTTTGTAAGAAATAAATTGTAATTAAAACTTAAAATAATGCAGCCTGCATCGTCAGAAATTAGGGAAAAAATGCAGAGGAAGAGGAAGAAAAAACACATGGGAGGGTCTATGGCACACTATGTAACGAGTTATGCCTTAAATTCCTTTAACTACGATATTTTCTTGGAATGAGATCCATAAGTCTTTGGATCATTTACCCACACACGAGCGCAGCCAGGATTTTCTTGTAGTGGGGGCAAACTATGGTTAGTTGTATAGTTGAAGAACTTGAAGATGAATGTTTTTAGGAAGAAATTCAGAGGTTTTTAGTTAGAAATTGAAGAAAATGATATTTAGGTCATTTCCAATTAGTATATGAGAAGACCTGGTCAAGAGACAATGTCATCAACAAAAAATTGAAGGGGGGAGGGGGGGTTGGCAAAAATTGGAGGGAGCTGAGGGTATGGGGGCAAATGAGGAGGGAGGTGAGGAAGTGGGGACAAATGGGGCTTGTAATTAGTTGAAAATATAGTGGTGTCTCAATGTTTTGTGGGGGCAATTGCCCCCTTTAACTATTTCATGGAATTCGTGAGATACATGCATAAGTTCATCACACTCCTTATGAAACAAACAGTTAAACCATCTAATCCTCGAGCTTTATCACTATTTTGAGGCCTTAATATCCAAGAAAATCTCCTCATCGAACCTCCTTTCCTACCACACAACCTTACCCAACTTCAGTGAAGAAAAGTCAATATTATTGATCAAATGTCTAAAGAATATCTCTGAACCCAACTCTACTTTTCCTCGTCAATTAAATTTATCCACCTTATTTAATTCACTCTACTCCTAGAATTTTCAAATAGTTGAAAATTTTTAGCTGGGACATTACATACAAGAATGATTGATTGTCTACAAACACAAGATGACAATGTGAGATGCACATGAAAATGTCGGACGCATCAATTAGTGAGCTACTTTTTTTTAACCATCCAATGAAATGCAACATAACTGATAGGTTGAATACTCTGATCCTAATCCCTAGCATTTGTGCCACATATGCTAATATCATGGAAGCTTGCTGGAAATTGCGAAGCTCTAACGCTGGATTTTCGTCATATCCTCCTAAAATTTTCTAGGAAAACAAACATGATTTCGATTTGGCTAAAGGAGAGGATCTCTATCGATGGCTTTATGATGAGACTTTTTAATTGGACTCCTCTCTTCCATCTGTCGGAAAGAGATGATGCATCAATTCCTACTTGGATATCTTTCCCCAATATTCCTTTATTTTGCTATGAGGAAGTGAATCTTCGAAGTCTAGCCTCGGTGGTGGGTGAAGTCTTAGCTATTGATAGAGCGACCAGGCATGGCATGCGCCTAAATGGGGCTTGAGTTTGTGTGCTTTTGGACTTGCTCAAGGAAAATCCTAAAAGAGTTAGGATTACTAATGGGCAATTTGGATTATGGCAACCAATTGCTTATGAGTCTATCCCTCATTATTGTACCAATTGCTTTAAACTTGGTTATCAAGATTCTCATTGCAAGTTCAAGGTAGGATCGATCTCAGATGCAGTCTTAGGGCCTAAGATTGGGTAGCAGTTAAAAGTTTCTAAGGTAGGTAAGGTATACAAAGAGATAGCAAAGAGAGTGGATCATGATGTCAACAAGGCACTGGTCATTCATGAGGGACCAAAACAGAAGGAGTTCGATCAAGCCATTATTGACAAAGGGAAAGCCACTGCTATGTCCCAGATTTCTTCGGAGAAGGAAAGTGACATGGCGATCACTATTGCTGATGTGGAGAAAGCAGAGTGCTCAAAATCCAACATGAGAGTCGATGTGGCTGTTGAATTGGTACCTTTAGAAAAACAAAATCTTGAAATTCAAATCCAAGATGTTATGAAACATGCTATTTCGCCGAATCCAATGCCAAATCCAGCGCATCAATTAGTTGCTTTAGTGCGAGAGCCAATTCAAAGAGATGCGTTTCCATCCTTGGATGTAATAAGGAGACTGCTGTGGACCCAATCTTGGAGAATCAATATCTTGAAGAGGGGGAGAGTTTTGTGCAAGATTTGGAGGAGTCTCTTTCATTACAACGATCTAATCTTAGATTGGATTATCTAACGCTAGCTTTGATTATAACACAGGCAGTTTTGATTAACGGATCCCAATCGTTGTTCTCAGACAAACAGACTCCTTCTGATGATGCAATTGGTGATGAAGATTCAGAAGAGGACGCAGATGAACAATCTTCTAGCAATCCTACGGAACTAGAGTATTCCTCTGATCATGGAAATACTATAAATAAGAAGTCTATTATTCGCAAACGTCAATCGTGGTCCAATTTAGGTCCTCCTAAACGGACTAGATCGAGGAAAAATCTCTAATAAATCATTTTTTATGTCTGCTCTCATCTGGAATATTAGAGTAATCAGTAATTCCTCTACTCTATGAAGACTAAAAAATATGTTAAAAAATTTAAATCCCCTTCTATTGGCTGTGTTGGAACCAATGTCTAGAAAAGACGTTAATTTCAAAAGGATGCAATTCACTTTTAAATCTCGAATTGTTGTTTCTAATGAAACTAATGGTTGTGGATCTATAAGGGTGTTTTGGTTCAGTGATCCATCAAAGTTTCGAGTACTGCATCAATCATCTCAATTTATTCATGTTGACGTCGAAGTAGAGCAGAAAAAGATAGTTATTTGCATTCTTAGAGCTTCGTCGTTAATTGATGAACGTAGAGAGCTTTGGTATGAATTGAAAGAATTGTTGGATGCTGATGGGAATTTACTTATTGTGGAGGACTTTAATATAATCTTATATCCTGATGAAAAGAAAGGTGAGAGGTTTCCAAACCGTGCTTCAATGGAAGATTTAGGTGATTTGGTTGATGTTCTACAATTAGTTGACGCTGGTTTTTCGGGGAACAAGCTTAGCTGGTGTAATAATCGACAAGGAACAAATCGAATTTGGGCTAGATTAGAAAAAGCATTGGTGTCTTCTTCCTGGATTTCAGAATTGGGTTCTCCAATTATTTCAAATGTACCTAGATTGTCTTCTGATCATAGTCCTATTCATGTTCAATTTTTTAAATCGATCCAAGGGCCAAGAAAATTTAGATTTTTAAATTTTTGGGCTGAAAGGGAAGATTTTTTACAAATTGTGAGGGATTCTTGGATTTCTAGAACGGAAGGGACTCCATTGTTCCGGTTCTTTTCTAAGCTCAAAAGATTAAGGGGGTTCTGAAAGCTTGGAACAAGGAGGTTGTAGGTAATATCCAACAGAAGATGGAGGAAGCTGAAACTAAAGTCCAAGAATATGAAAATGTTCTTGCTACTCAAGGTTGGGATCATAACCTTTATCTAGAGTGTCAAAAATCTATGGTGGAGTATGCGACATAGGGAAGCAATGAAGAGTCATTTTGGAAGCAAAAATCAAGAATTTCTTGGCCCAAGGAAGGTGATAGAAACACAAAATTCTTTCATCTTTCTGTTATGATTCGAATTATGAGAAATTCGATTAGAAAAATAAGAAAACCTGATGGGTCTATTATAGAAGATACAAAAGAAATTAGTTGTGAGGCAGTCCATGCTTTTAAAGAGCTTCTTAATTCTTCTCAAAGATGCGATTACAGTAATTTGTTGGAGGGGTTGAAATGTAAAGTAACTTCTCAACATAATCTTTTGTTATGTGCTATCCCTACTGAAGTTGAGGTTTTGCAAGCTGTTCAAAGTATGAATGCACAAGGAGCAGCAGGTTCGGATGGTTTTTCGGGATTGTTCTACATCAAATGTTGAGACATCATCAAGAAAGACTTGTTAAAGGCGGTTACAAATTTTTTTTCTGGAAGGCATCATTCCTAAATCTGTCAATGCCACATCTATAGCCTTGATTCCCAAGGTTGAGGTACCCTTTTCCTTTTCAGATTTTAAGCCTATTAGTTTATGCAAATTTTTGTATAAAATTTTATCCAAAATTTTGGCTTCTAGATTAGGAGAGATTCTTCCTTCCCTGATTTCTCCTGCAAGGTGTTTTTGGGAAGGGAAGGAATATTTATGATAACATTGTGCTGGCTCATGAAGTGTTAGATGACTTTAACTTGAAAGCAAGAGGCAACAATTTGGCATTGAAAATTAACATGAAGAAATATGATAGGTTGGAGTGGCCTTTCTTGTTGGCAGTCCTCTCCAAGATGGGGTTTTCAGAAGATTTTCTTAAACTAATCAACGGGTGCCTGCGGAGTGTTTCTTATTCGGTGCTAGTCAATGAGTGCTCTTATGGATTTTTTAGAGGTAGTCATGGCCTAAGACAAGGAGATCCATTATCTCCTAGTCTTTCCATTATCTCCTAGTCTTTGCAGTTTCAAAAAAAGGAGTAGCTCCAAGCCATCTATTATTTGCGGATGATTTAATTATTTTCTCTAAAGCTACTATAAAATCTCTTAAGTCTATCAAAGATTTTTTAGAATCTTATGAACGAGCCTCGGGTCAGCAAGTTAGCTTAGAGAAAAGTTGTTTCTTTGTGCCAGATCATATGGAAGAAAGGCGAATAGATCTTATTAAGACAATTCTTTGTTTTACTAAGGGATCTTTACCAACTAATTATTTGGGTGTTCCGTTGTTTTATGGTAGAGTAACGAGAGAAATGTGTAGTGGCTAGGTTTCGAAGATATCGAGGAAGATGATGGATTGGGAGTCTAATCTTCTATCCGAGGGAGGATGTTTAACTTTGCTCTCACATGTACTTTCCTTCATTCCAGTGTACCTTATTTCAATCCTTCCTATCCCAAATTATATTTCAGATTCTTTGGAGTCATGCTTCGCAAAATTCTTTTGGGGAAGCACTGAGGGAAGGAGGAAGAATCATCTTGTGGCTTAGAATAAAATTTGCAAACCGAAGTTAGAAGGTGGGCTGGGTGTTAAAACTCTCGCTGAAAATGTGTTGGAGATTGACTAATGAGAAAGGGCTGTGTGGATAGACTATCTCAAAAACAAGTATGTAAATGATGGAAATTGGTGGACTCCTTAAAAACACAAGGTTCGAAGATTTGAAGATCTATTAGGAGTTTTCTTCAATCGAAAATTAGCCTTTCAAAAAGGTTGATTGGAGACGGTGCAACAACTTCTCTCTTTTTACACAACTAGCGAGGATCCACTCCATTATTTGAAAACTATCCGGAAGTAAATAAAGAAATTATGGTAAAGGAGGTATGGAGTAGAAAGGGTTGGAATGTTTCTAAACTTAGAGAGATTATCCTGGACGACAATGCTGTGGAGGATATAATTGCTTCGAATGTCCAGCAAAGTAGTATTGATAAAACAATTTGGATGACATCTCTATCTGGAGTGTTTTCATCTAACTGGGCAAGGGAATCAGTGAGGGTAAAGGGTACTACTTCTCAAATTTGTAAATCAATTTGGAAGGCTAAGGTTCCCACTAAGATGAAGACTTTGGCGTGGAAAATATATCACAAAGCGTGCCCAGTGGACCAAATTCGAAAAAAATGGGGTATATCCATGGCATCAAGATGTTCGTGCTATGAAGATGAGGAAGAATCCATTGATCACCTCTTCTTTCAGTGTTCTTTTACAATTAAGGTGTGGAATTTTTTCAGTTGCCAACTTCTAGATGAGCAAAATAGATTTTGGTCGTTAGCTTCAATGCTGAAATGGGGTCTATCGGTAAAAACTCAATATGGTATTGTTACTAGTATGATTCCATGGGTAGTATGCTGGAACATATGGTTAGAAAGAAATGGGTCCATTTTTGATAGCAGGAAGCCCGTTGCCCAAGGAGTTATCAACAGATGTCTTAAATGGTTAATGGAACTCGAGAAGCATCAAGTGATCAACCTTCCTACCTCAGATACAACAATTTGTAAGCTGAAAGATATTGGAATAGATAGGAAACTGATTTCTCGTAAAAATATTATTAGAATCTGTTGGAAAAAACCGCCTCTAGGCTGGTTTAAACTCAATACAGATGGTTCAGCTAGAAGTAATTCAGGCCTTTCATGAGGAGGGGCTATTCTTCGTGATGAAAATGGTGATCTTGTGGAAGTGGGGCATTGGTTCTTCGGAGCAACGACAAACAATGTAGCAGAAATTCGAGCTTTGAATGCTGCATTGGAAAGTTTCGATTTAGCAAGGAAAAAATTAATTATAGAAATGGACTCAGCAATAATAGTAACGGGTCTAGTACATCAGGTCGTCTCTTGGAGACTGGACCATTGGGTGCATAAGGCAAGAATAACGTTATCGAAACTTGAAGTACGAGTAAATCATGTCTGAAGAGAGGCGAATGCTGCAGCAGATGCCCTTGCTGCTGCAGCTCTCCATAACCAACATTCTTTGATAGTTAAAAGAATAATGGATTTTCCTCTAAATGTAAAACATGCTTATTTTGGAGATAAGCTAGATCTTCCACAATTCCGATCTGTATTTCGTTAGGGCTAGCCCTATGTATCAATTTTTACATATATAATATATCTCCCCTTGCTTGCTTAGCAAAAAAAAAAAAAGTTTAAAAATAGTCATGACGCATCCATAATATTGATCAATGCTCTAATACTTTAACTAAAATAGAGATCCAGACGTGCTATCATACTCCAATTAATCATTCAATAATACGTCTAGTGTCAAATTCTACAGAGTAACTCTTTATGTGTTTGAATCATCAATTGTTTGACGATTTAAGATCTTAATAGCAACCTTGTGTCCGGTCAACAAATGTTAAGCACCATATATCCCAAGTTCCAATATTGCGTGGTCTTGATGACAAATTCCGTCTCGGACCACATTAGGAAAAATACTTTGCATGAGGATATAAGCAGCAAATTCCTCACTCCCCTCCTTTTGCCATTTCAGTATGGTTTCCCTCACATTGTCTCCATAGATGTTGTTCCCTAAAGTTAGATGATGACCAATCATTATCAATGTAAGTAAAGGAAGAATGAGTTTAGAGAACTAGATGATGACCAATCATAGTCATCGTAACAATAAAGGCACAATAAGTTTTGAGAGAATTAGACCTCCTCCTTCTCGTTGGGGTTTTAGAACAAATAATTCGGGTCTTTCGATGGCCTTTTTCATGACATCTGAATTGTCCAAACTCCACAGCTCTGCAAAGCACTCACATAGCTTCAGAACATCATCCTCATTCTTGATGAATCTGCTCAAATGACAAACAAAAATTCAGTGAAAATTGTGAAAAATCCTTAATTAAACGATGGAGGTATTGCTTCTTTAGATTTCATTTTTTTTTCCTATAGGTCAAATTTCACCTAGTTGAAAAAGTTCAACGAGTTCAACTAGAAATTCAACTTGGATGAGAAAGTTCCAGATAAAGAAAATTTTTCATCTAGTCAAAATGGAACCCACTTGACTATTAAGGTTTTGTATTTATAGTGGAACGATCAATTGGGTTGTTATTTCATTTTGAGTTGGCTACCCTCCCATCTCACTAGGGTGCTATCTTATAGAGTTGCATGTTCTGATTGTTTTCTCTAAGCAAACTTATTCACAATAACAAAGAAAGAAAGAAAGCAGAATTATTTGTTTATTAAAACTTGGTTGAATTTTAATGTACAAATATTTGTGACCAAAAATAGTTATAGTTTATTTTAAGTTCTTTTACATTCAAGGGACTTAATTGGTAGGACTATAAGCCAAATACACGACTCAGATTAAAAGATTCACAAATGATTTTAAAAAACATAAGAGCTGGAAAAGCTGACCTATTACAAAAGGTGAATGTGTTACCTTTCAAGAACATTTGGCTTAGCCAGATCTTTTTGAATCTTCTTGGTTCCTACCAAATGGTAGGAAATAGATGGGCACTTAATAGCTGAGGATTGTTCCATTGGTAGCCTTGCATTCCATTCTTACTTGATAAATAAGAATTAAGTATCTTATTGGGATAAATACATCAACAGAGAATAATAGAAAAGAAGAATTGCCTACTGATTCTGACAAATAATCTCATTTAGGGTATATCCAACTCTGAAATATATGACTGCGATTGCTTGGTCACCTCTGTATGTAAAAAAAAAAAAAAGCTTTAAAATTATCAAATTTAGAGCCCAAAACCACACAAAACACATAAGTACAAGGAAAAGAAGAAACATACACAAGAAGTGTTCCATCTGGCAGTAATGGACTCATTCATCCATCGATTCTCCTCTAGTAGATGCCCGGTCACAATGCAAGCACAAAGAAGTGCCACAAACAGGCTGAGTGAAACCACATTACCGTATTTTGAGGTCGAAACCATCTCCAATTTGGCCAAAACAGAACTAAACTCAAAAGCTATTACCAACACCTCTATCAATCGAAACAAACAAAACAGGATGATTCTATTTTCCTGTAATGCGAACTCTACATTTCTGACGGTCCATCCTAGATACTTCTATACAAAATCTACAACATTCCAGATCAAAATCAAAGTATTTTTTTCTTAGTGGTACATGTTTGAGTGGGAATCATAGTATTGTTTTTCTATTCCTAGTAATCAAACAAGACTTCTATGAAGTTTCAAGAATGTTAGCCCCAATTGGTTGCAATCATCAAGTATAGAAACTGTCCAATCACAATTTATGATACCAACTGAATAGCTAACCAACCAACCAATTGACGAATCAGTAATGAGAGACATGGGCAACATACATCGGTGAGGAAAGAATATATATAAAGTTCAATTGGTAACAAGAAACAAAGCTCAAACATCATCCAAAATATGATCTACCCATATTTTTTTTGCAAGTGACACTTCCAAAACAACACTTGATGTCAATGAGTCAGCAACATGATTCAACCTTTAAATATGATGGGCTCTACTTTAGCTCTACTTCAACATGTTTAAAAAATTGACCTTTTAAATGGTTTTGTAAGATTATAATAGTATAAGGTCTTATACCTGATTTCAATTTTATAGCAGACTGTCACTGTTGATTTGTCACTAGATAGACCATCTTCCAAATGGATCCTCCAAGAGAAAGAAAATGCCTCAAAGTAGCCCTTAATCTCCTTGCTTATCACCTATAGAAGAAGGTGATGATGTTAAGAAATTTCGACTTGTACATGAGATTAGCAAATAAAACATGAAAACATATAGATATATATATATATATATATATATATATATATATAAGAAGAGATGAGCCATGATATAAAAGAAAATTTGAGTAAGCAATTCATTCAAAATAATGCGTAGGATGAGCAGATTGCACATTGTCATACAATTTAAATACTTAAATAAGGAAGCACACCAAGGGAATCTAGGAGGACCCAACACTACCGAAGTACTTGGTATTAAACTCTTTGCTGAAATGCTTCTTGTGCTCACAATTGAATAAATTGTGTGTCCCTTTGATGCATATCAATGTCATAAGCTATAACAATGATTGTGCCATTGTCAACTATCAATAAGATTCAAAACATTAACTTCAATCTATTCCTATGCTCATGTTGACAAGTATTGGTCCCTTATAATATCTCAATTTTTGTTATCAATGCACAATTTTTCCTGAAAGGACTAAGGTTTATTTATTTGCTCGGCGTTGCTTGTAGATGCACAAAATAGAGAACAAAAAAAGATGAACAAACGGGATTTGGTGAACATTAACAAAAATATGGGAGAGTTACAAAGCCTTAGTTAGTTAGGAAAGTTTTTTTTGTTTTTAAAATCTAGGTCAATGATTGGAATCCTTCTATTCATTATTCAAAAATGTAGGATGCTAAAGAAAGAGTTGAAGAAGTGATAATCCGAGTCATTATCTATTCTGCTTTAGGAATGGAACTTGTTAAGGCTATATCTTGATACCCTTGTCGCACAAGATTACGTAGAAGCAATAGGAAAAGAAAAGTAATTGATCCATCTTTGCATGCACAATCACTACAATTATGAGGCTTTTCCTAACTTTCATATCAGCATGTAACTATGCTGGGAAGTTGAGATACCAAATATCATATAGTATAAAAAAAAAGGAGATCACGAAATACCCTGCACCTCCCTAATGGTTTGGGCACCAGAGAAACCTGCAGTAGTAGTCACATCGCCAAAATTCTACAACCTGACTGTAGTTCCCTGTCATGGTGACAATAGTGACATTGCAAGTTAGTGAGGATCCAGGCCAACATATATTGGCCTGCAATCTTAAGAATCTCATTCAAATAGGAACACCCTTCATATTAAGAAATAAAAGGTTGTTGTGCATGTGATCATCACCTAAGACTAGTTCTAGTCCTAAATTAATAAACAGGATGTGTTTATTTTTTAAAAATAGAATGGATTAATTGAGAAAAAAGTATCGGTCAAGTCAAAGAATCCATTCTAAACAAAATAGGGACACACAAACAACATTCAACAAAAAGTCAACATTATTTGATTTGAATGGAATTCCCCAATAAAAAGAGGATGACACGATCATACATATTATACAAGAATTAAAAGAAAAAGTTCGCATTGTCTATCCAAAGCTTCAGTAAAGGAGCAGTTTTGTATCTAGAAAATTGGTTAAGAATACAGTTTAGCAAAGTCAAATATCAAAAGAGGATCCATGTTGCCCAATCACACCCAACCCAGAGATAAGGAGTGGGTTTGTATCAGATTAAATGCAATAATAGGGTTCCCTGGCTATATACAAAGACTCATCACCCAACAAACATGAGAAAAAAAAATAATGAGTTAGAATCAATATCTAACCTAGAAAAAAAAAAGGCATTAGAAGTTCATTAAAGACGAGCTTTAGATCAGCCACAACAAACCGGTGAAGTAGGCAAAACACATACCATATATATGAAATGCCTATAAATACAACGCTTCAACCAATACATCAGTTATATAAAAAATATTTGGCTCCCTTTAGGGCCTCCGAACGCCACCCATATATATATCATTTGCTTTGAAAACAAATGAGAAATTAACAATACTAAGTTGATAATGGATATTCGGTTTCCTACCATGCAATCATGGCCACCCGCCTAAATTAAATAAACTGTAGAAATTAAACCAGCGCCTTGTTTCTACACTTTAATTTAAACATGCACTCGAAAATAAATTACCCTTACATAGCCATTCATCACCCGCAAATAGCACAACAATGTAAAATGCAGACATCACCCCTCGGGTATGATTCTAACATTTACTGTTTATCCCTTCTTCCCATTTTTTTGGTATTTTTAGTTTTCAACATTTTCGAACACAAATTCCTTCTTCCGATATTCATCAACTCAATATGAGTTCATTAGATAATAAATTATTTTTCAAACCTTTGAAATTCATTTTATCATTTAATTAAAAAACTATCGCAATTTAGTCAAAGCAAGGTCCCGTAAATGTGCGGAAATCCAACTATCGAAATCAGGGCAGCTAATAGTTGGCCATGGTAGAACCCTATTTCTTGTAGTGGCATTACCAGTCCTACCGAAAAACTGGTATTCTGTGCAAAAATTGGATTATCATCCATGTAGGTCTTGTATGAACTTGAAATAAACGAAAAAAATTTACATTTTAAACACTCATAAGTTTTGTTAAAATCCTAAATGTAATTTTTGCAATCTACGATTGTCAATAGGAATTATGAGTCCCCTACAAATGATCTTGATTGTCAAAAGTAAAGAGTTAACACGGAAGGGGGAGGTGAATCAGTGCAAAAATCAAAAATTGGATGGACTTAGGTATGAAACAATTGGTGGTTTGCAGAGATCTTGATGACAACGTTCTCTTTCCCTTCTATAGTGGAGGACGAGTCCGCTTCTAAATAGATGAGACCCCGAGTGGAATGCGTCGAAACCCACTCCCTGTTTTTTAATGAGAAATAGAGGAGAAGTTCGAAAATGAGGATCAAAGATGGTGAGGACGTAGAGCTCGTTGACGCTATTAACTTTCTCTTCTTCATCGAAGGTCAATGAAATCTCATTCGTGATGGATCTTGATGGGAAGAGGGTTGAAACCCTTGGGTTGAGAGTCGATTGGGTTTTGGTTATTTGGAGAAGAAATGAAAATGAAAGAAAAGAACCATAAATTCTTTTATATAAACACTTGTGGGCATAATTGATATTTCATATCTTGTTTTATTGTTAGCAATATCTCGACTTTCCGAGTTTATAAAATGACAAATGAATACTCCATTCCTTATAATTTTTCGTTGCAAACCTAATGGTATGATCGGATTTTACCAATTTTCGTTCTAACAAAAATCCACCTTTTAAGGTCCTACCCAATATGAAAAACGACGATTTCATAACTTTTTATTCGAACTTGAATTTGAACGTGTTTATTGGCTAAATTATATTTTTCGACCATTTTGAATCCAATGGCGATATCAGATTTCATTAAAAATGATCAGGACAAAATCTAAAAGTTTTACCTTAATTCTCACTTTTGAAAATTTTCCAAAATTTCACTATTTAATTTTTCTCGAGATACAAATTAAAAATTAAGGGTATTACATTGATGTTATAGAAAGCAGGCAAAATAGAGAACAACTTGGGGAATATCTTTGTTGAATGATCTGGTGCGATGCAAATTTTTGATTTTAGATTTTTTATTTGTTCACACTGCCTTACTTTGAATCTCCATCCTCTCCAAATACTAGGAAGTTAGGTTCAAGTGCTTCATAGTTAGATGGAATGAACTTTGTTAAACACCAGCAACTAGTCTGTATTCATAGGTTGTATGGCTGTTTGAGGAGTTAATAATATTCTAATAGGGTATCATTTTCCCCCCTTTTTGAATACTTCTAATACTTCACCAAAGTCGTGTTTTACTAAAAAGAATGTCATCTTTTGTTGTGTATTATTAAGATAAAGATCTATGTGATTTAAATTGAACTTTTTTGTTAACTAAGGGATATGTTTAGAATAGCTTTGGTAATTTTGGCATTTTTTTGGACTTTAATGGGTTTTTATTTTTATTTATTTTCTAGCATGATTGCTCTCAATGATTCTTATTGTGAAAGTGAACCTTGTATTTCTTGGCTTTTTGTTTGGCTTGTGCTATGTATTTTAGCATACCAAGTTAGCCAAACAATTGCACGAGATTGTATGTAGGTAATGTCTAAGTATTGTTGTGGAAACATTTGATTAAGTTCTTTACTCCTTTATTGGCACTTGATTAGTTTTCATTAAAATTCAATTCTCCAAAACAAGAGGCTAGATCCTTAGATTTTAAACTATTGGATCAATGAGATGATCTTTGGCAACATTTTGATGTGAGGAAATTTCTAAGATGTCATTCCCTATATAAACACTAGCTTCAATCTCTCTCAATGCATTTCCATTGTATAGTTTTAAGAATTTGGGAAAATAGAAAGTTATTTCACTTACATTATAGATGATTGAATCAAATAGGTAAAATAGAAGCTTCCTTCCTTAATTTCTGACTTATAGCCATTACTAAAGAAATTAAACCTATGTACAATGTTTGTTTTTTCATTTTTATTTCAAACCAAATCCTTCATTTTTTTTAGGGTGAATTACCATTTCGTGAGATGCAAATGACTTATTTAGGATTCTGGCTAACTGTTCATTTTAATTGCCAAAACATGAATGATCACGTTTTCGTTAAAAAAAATTCAGAACAGTAACAAATTCGGCAGTTTTAAAGTGACTACTTCGCAAGTTTAAAGTGACAATTTCACAGGTTTAAAGTAACTATTTCCAATTAGTCACTTTAAACCTGTGAAATAGTCACTTTAAAAACCTCCAAATTCGTTATCATTCATGTTTTGGTAATTAAAATGAATAGTGAGCCAAAATCGTAAATTCGTCAAAAGTGGATCAATTTTTCTTAAATATCCCTTTTTATATATTTAGAATGACAATTTCATCATGTGTGGTTAGAAAGAGGTTTTGATAGCAGCCCTAGGGTGAATAAATAAATGTCATTTATGTTCTTAGGCTCTTTACAAGAATCTGGAAATTTTATAAGTTTTTACAAAGATGTTTTTATTTCTATTTGAGTTAGCCTAAGTTAAACTAATTCATAAAATTAATGTACAAATTGTTACTATGAAATATGCTCTCAAATCTCTTTTCTCTAATAACATTTAGTGATTGCTTGTGATATGAGAATATCATCCTTCTACCAGAGGAATTGCTAGAAAATAATCTACCTCCACTACTTCATCTGTAGCATTTGAAGCTCTAAAAAATAAGGGCGATGATGAGCTATACAGATGTTTTAATCAGATCACTAAGTCTTTTAGCTCATATAGAGACTCTCACATTAGTATTGGGTTACCTCAAAATTAACTTCAAGGTATAAGTTTCTTCTTAGAATAGTTGTCACATTAAGTACTATTTTAAACTTATTATGAGGAATTTAGGATTTAGAGTGTATTATAATTAAATTTTTCTATCATTTTTCCATCCAGTTTTAACCCATGGACGACTCTTTAGAGATGGAAGAATTTCTGATGCTGAATTGGACTCATTTTTCTTGGGATATTTTTGACTTCGCCTCAAGGAAGTCGAAGTAAGAAATCATAAAGGCAATTACAAGGAAATGGACTTAATGCAGTTTATTGGTGGGGTTGTAATGCTCTCAGATGTTATGTCTGCCCCTTAATCTGATTGCTTCCTTTGGAAAGCCTAAAAAATGGTAAGAAGTCTAATTAGCTAATTGCTAACCAATCAAAATAGTATTTAAGAGAGCATTTATATTATTTTTAAACTTGATGATAATGCCACGGATTCACTAATCTTTGTAAAAACAATTACTCTTATTTACGATTGAAAATTTTCTTTCAACTAATTTATGAAAACACACCGCATTGTTGATGAAAAAATACTTCTCATGTTGGTAGTTTCAGTGTACCACTTTTTTCCTTCATATGGACAATTATTTTTTAGTCCACAATGCCTTTTGATTTCGTCAAAGTAAAGGTACTAAAGTTCTTCCAATCTATGGTTTTTAATAGATTTAATAAGAGGAATTACCATTTCGATCGATTCCATTATACTTTCTTATCTTTTTTATTCATTAGCTTCAATCTGAGAGCCATATATGTGAAGCTATACTATTTCCATGCTCGTTTCTTTTGACTTCTTGACGATCGCTATCGCGTTGGAATTTGTAAGCACTGGATTGATTAAGGATTAGTAGATCTTAATTTTGAAATGTTACTTCATGCACAAATAATGCTTGGAATCATGTTGGCTCTACAAGCCTCAATCATGCTAAATAGCATGTATTTAAGTGGAAGTAAAAATCCTTTGGATTTTGAGGTAAATGGTTTAGGATTCTGGGTTGAGATGGCATTAATAATTAATTTTTTGCTGGATATTATTTCTTTTATATGCTTTTACTATGGAAACTCAAAAGCCCGTCTGGTTGACATAGTGTGGTTATTTAAAATTAGCTAGTGAAATTGTTTGAACAAAGTGTGATAATGTTTTGTAATGTGCATGCTGTGTTTTATTCTAATTATGGTGTGAAAATTAATTGAAGTGTAATAAATAAAATGTGGGATGCCAATATCATTTCTTAAGAATGTGATAAGTGAAATTTGGGGTGCAAATAGTAGCTTCTTATATTTATATATGTGCAGGTTTTATTTTGAAACGAAAATTTAATAAAAAAGATAAACATTAGGGACGGTTTTTAACAGCCTAAAATAGGATTTATTTTTTAATAATAAAATGAGATTAGTGCTAGTTTTAAACCGTCGGGTATTCATTAAATTTTTTTAGTTTTAAAAACATAATTGGACGAAGTTACAAACCACCTCTAAAAATATATAGGAAGAGTCTTGTAGACTATAATCGTTAATGGTTGAAAACTGCCCTTAAATAAGATACATTTAAGGTGTGGTTTAAAACAGCCGTTAAATGGCTAGAATTAGAGGCGGTTTTGTAACCGCCGTTACTTGGCCACTAAAAGTTATTGGTGACACCACTATAGTGGGCATATGACTAAACTGCCCCTATATCTAAGTGATGAGTGTCTCGAAACACTGAATTATACGCACGTTTCCCGGACATTTATCTTGATTTTTGTCCCTATTTCTCCTTATTAAGGTAATAATCATGATAAGCCTTAAAACATCATGTTGCATGTTAATTAAGCTTAATTTTACATAAATAAATTCAATTACTAGATAAATCTAATTACGTGTGTTTCTTGCACAGAAAATCAACATTTTGGAATCAAGCCCTAATCCTTAACTCATGTTCTCATCTTTTGTCTTTTTCTGCAAAGAAAATTGGAGGCTACTTTTAGACTCTTCTACACACATTTTTCTCTATAAATAGAGCTTCAATCTTTAGAGAAACCCTCCATTCTTCTTGGTTCTCTCATCCAAGACTCCTTTAATCTAAGGCTCTTAGCCTCTTCTCTTATATTTTTATATTTTTATCTTCTAGTTATTTTCTTTTTGCTTAAATAGTCTTGTAAGAAGTAAAAGAAGAAGAATTTATAAGTTTATCTATGAAATGAAGAAAAGTTTTTTCATCTCTTATCTTTTCTCTCTTGCAATGACATTAGGTTAAGCTCCTTTTCATTGGAGAGTGGAAAAGCCTAGAGCAAGTTCTTGTGTTGTTTCTAGTTTCATGCCTTTCTTTTATCTAAAATGCTCATGAGTTCTCTTTAAGATTTCTTACACCTTTTATTTTTAATATAGATACTTTATGCTTAGATTAGATCAAGATAAAATGTGTTTAAACTAGATAATTGGTAGTAGGAAGTTCACGAAATTGTACTTTGTTTATGTTCCCTTATATGATTTTATTTGTTAAACTTTTCGATCTAAGAAGCTAACACCAAGCCCTTACGATTGAGTTATAAAAAGGCTGAAGACTAGGAATTGCTCATCAACATGTTCTAAGTAGATCCACCTCCAATGGTGCTTTAATTTCATAAGTTTACTTGCTTTTAATTTCATTTACTTTGGTTAATTTTCTACTAACTTTAAATTTTCTTGATAAGTTCAAAAATACAAAAAAAAAATAGTTTTAATTCCTTTTAGTTAATTTGAATTTTATCCTCTTAGGTTAACTCTACGCCCCCTTTCTATTGGGTTCGATCTCCTAGTTGCCCTACAAGTAAGGTAAAAGTAAGATTAATATTAACTCCAATGGGATGAACAACGATAGTTCCACCACTATTAGAGGCGATTGTCATGATTTTGGAGTCAATTTAAAACCGCCT
>NC_141381.1:15233854-15392071 GCF_017979445.1 Akebia trifoliata | reverse complement strand
CTGAGCAAGGGTTTTCTACTTTAAAGTTATGTCATTCGGTTTGCAAAATGCAGGAGCGACTTGACAGAGGCTGGTAATTAAAATGTTCTAAGATATGATTGGAAAGACAGTCGAAGTGTACATCGATGACTTGCTAGTAAAGAGCAAAAGAACGGATGAACACATGAAGGACCTCGATGAGACGTTTGAGCTACTAAAGGGGTTTCAGATGAAGCTAAATCCAAAGAAGTGTGTGTTCAGAGTATCTTCCGAGAAGTTCCTCGAACATATCATCACCTAGAGAGGCATTGAAGAAAATCCCATCCAAATTCGATTCTTGATTGAGATGCCGAGTCTAAAGAATTTTAAGCAAGTACGTATTTAAGCATAGAGGATAGCAGTGTTGAACAAATTCATTTCTCGAGTCTCAAACAGATGGTACCCATCGTTCAACTTACTAGAAAAGGGAAAGGGATTCACATGGAGTGAAGAATGCGAAACAGCCTTCCATGACTAAAAGGCATATTTGAGACAGTCACCCATTTTCAGCACTCCGAAGGAAGGAGAAGAGTTGGGGATTTATTTAATAGCTATGACACCGTCAATAAGCTCGGTGTTTTTTAAGGTGGACCTTGGACAAGAGCACCCTATCTATTATGTTAGCAAGACACTCGGCTCATCAGAGGTCAAGTATACAAAAACTGAGAAAGTCAGTATGTAATTGGTTTACTCGGCTCATAAACTCCGACCTTACTTTCTATTTCACTGAATCCGGATAATAACTGACCACCCATTGAAGGATAATGTACAAATCAGATAAGTCTAGGAGGATGGCCAAATGGGCAGTAACCTTTAGGGAATACGATCTGCAGTTCGAGGCATGAACAACTTGGAAGGGACAAGTGCTGGAAGATTTCCTAGCAGACTTTCTAATCGACAATCCAGACTGGGAAGAGGAAGAAGAAGAAGATGAAATGGTAGAAGAGCTCGACGCATGGAGCAAACAGGTAGGATGAAGGATGTTTGTGGATGAATCATCAAACTATACAAGGTCGGGCATCGGAATAATGCTGGTAACACCGAGCAACGATAGGCTTGAGAAGGTAATAAAACTCTGATATGAAGCCTCGAACAACGAGACAGGGTATGAAATATTTATCAATAGGCTCAAAATGGCGAAAAACCTGAAGATCGGCTGACTTACAGTGTTTATAGACTCCTTGCTAGTCACAAATCAGTGCAATGGAGATTATGAGGCTAAGGATGAGCGAATGGCGAAGTACTTTGTGGCGGTAACACGAGAGTTTGGCTGGTTCATAGAGCTAAGAATATGTAGAATCCCATGAGATGAAAATAGGCATGTAGACTCACTAGCGTTCATTGGCTCCATGCTCAGAGATTCAGAAATTCGAGCTATACTTGTGGAATACCAGCAGAAAGCATGCATTGGCTACCAAGAGGAAAAATGTATGCAGATAGGTTAGACGCTAAGGTGGATGCAGAAGTACATGGAATACCTCAAAGTGAAGATTTTTCCTCAAGATAAGAAGGAAGTCAGAAACCTCCTTTAACAGATTAGGAGGTATACACTGATCAAAGGAGAACTATATAGAATGTCATTTGGAGGACCCCTTTTGAAATGCCTAAATGCAGAAGAGCCCAAGCTTGTGATGGCAAAAATACACGAAGGGATATGTAGAAATCATTCGGGGGGACGGTTGTTGGTGAGCAAAGTAATAACTTAGGGCTATTTTTGGCCGAGGATGCAAGAGGATTGCAAGAAGTATGTCAAGACGTGCAACAAGTGTCAAAGATATGCGCATATGAATCTGCAACCTGCTAGCGAGCTTCACTCGATAAAGGCCCCTTGGCCCTTTTTTATTTGGGGAATGGGCATTGTCGAAGCTCTACCTCGGGGAAAATGGGGTAAATTATTTATCTTCGTGACCATTGACTACTTCACCACGTAGGTAGAAGCCATGCCCTTCACTTGAAATAGGGAAGAAGAGGTTATCAGGTTCACATGGGAGTATATCATAACCCACTTCAGAGTCCCTCACACACTAATCTCAGATAATAGGATGCAGTTTAAGGTAGGCCAAGTGCAGTCATACTACAGGGAGTACAGGATCCACTTACTCCAATCATCTCCGAGGTATCCACAGGGCATGGGCAGGTGGAGGCTTCCAACAAGACTATCCTCAACAACTTGAAGAAAAGGTTAGCCAAGCATAAAGGAAAATGGGTGGAAGAATTACATAATATACTGTGGGCTTACCGAACAACATCTAGAAGGGCCACGGGGCTGACACCGTTTGCATTGGCATATGGGACGGAAGCTGTTATCCCAACCGAAATGCAAGTCCCTACCACTAGGACACAAGTTGTCGAAACAAGCATGAATGAAGAAATGATAGCACAGAATTTGGATTGGCTTCATGAAACTCGGGAAAGAGTAGCAGAGAGGCTTGCACGGTACTAAAAACAGTTGAAGAGCTCATACAATAGGAAGGTATGGAGAAAGGAGTTCAAGATTGGGGATATGGTGTTAAGAAAAGTATTCGCCAATGCAAAGTAACTTAACAGTGGAAAGCTTAGAGCCAATTGGGAAGGGCCCTATCTTGTCAACAAGATTGGGGAAGTGGGGTTATATTATCTAAAAACAATAGTAGGGAATGTAATCACGGCACCATGGAATGCCTTCAATCTCAAAAAATACTATCAATAAAGCATTGTTCTCCAAACTCTACCACATTCAGTTATTCAAACAAAGCCTTGGCCCTTCACTAGTGTCGAGCCTAACCGAGGGGTTGGCATAACGAAAACCCTTGGCCTTAACCAATGAGATGGACTTGCGGAAAGCCCCATATCTTCACTAATATGAAGCCCGTTTCGAAGAATAATGTGATTCAAACCCTTCAAAAGCTCAATAATATTAGTTAAGTTGAGTCGGCCTATTTTAATTAAGCTTTTTAGGTTTGAGCTTTGGAAACGAATTGGTTTATACATAAGGCTTGGAGACCTACAACGAGGTGACATTTAAATCAGTAAATCAATTCAGCAAATCTATAGGTAAAGTGTAAAGTCCCTAAGGTTTCTCGATTCGAAATTAGAAAATAAAAGTAAAAAAAGAGTAGAACAAGCAAAAATAAACTTTTCATTAATAAAAAAGTTGTCAGTACATAAATTGAAAGCATCTATTCAAAGCCAAAGATTACAAGATCGGAACAAAAGTAAGAAACTAAGCATTGGTCAAGGGGTCGACGTCATCAGGGGTTTGATTCAAAGTTTGCTCAGTAAGGGCAGAGGTGCTCTTCTCTGCCAACTTAGCTTTCCTCAACTTGGCCTTGAGCTAGTTGTAGGCCTTCTCCCGAGACAATTCTGAAGCATCAAGTTAAGACTAGAGAGAGGCATGTTATTCTTCAAGAGCTTTATCTTTCTTCTTTTTTTTGACCTCGAGCTGCTTCTTAAGTGAAGCAATTTCCTTTTCAACCGAGGTAAAGCTCACCTTCGCCCTGTCTAGATCCCCCTAGACCTTCAAAAGGTTGGATATGGTGGCATCCCTCTCACTTCTGAGTACCTTCGCTGCCGCATCAGCTTTATTGCAGTCAATTAATGCCGCGTCCCTCGAAAAGCTGAGTTTAGCCACGACATGTTGGACCTGAAAAATACTTGTTAAACCTCGATAAAAAGGAAGTACAGAAGCTAGGGAGCAAGATATCTTATCATGGCCAGAGCTTGAAAGGTATCGTTGAAAAAACGTGTTGGGTCCTCAGTAAAATGTTTGTTGGTGATTGCCATATCCCTCAGGAGACTAGTGGAATCAAATAACGCACATGCAACCTGGGTGTTAGTAAGCACAAAGTCTTGATCCGTGACCAGATAGGCAGCCAAGGATGGGTTGGCGACCCATAGAGAGATTGGGTGTTCTTCTTCCTTAGGTCCTGACCCTATGGGCGAGGCAGACGCTTGAGATAGGTCGGAATGAGTTGGAGGAGGCTCGACATCTGAAGCTTGAGGTACCGCACCTCCAATCTTCACAGGACAGGGGTCACTTCCCCACTTAAGCCTTTTGGGAAGGGGTTGTTTGTCCTCTTCATCTTCATCCCTTAGGTGGGATAGAGGTACATCCATTACCTCGTAGTTAGAGTTGTTAGAGTCAGAAGCCAGCACTGGATGTTTCGACTTGAGTGACATATGCACGTCTTCTTATGTTCAAGAAGTAAAAACAACCCTTAACACCGAGTCAACTGGCTGGAGGAAGTCGGTGGCCAGGTGATATAATTTCAGGTTGGAAAGGAGGTGAGTTATGATTACCGAGTCGCCAACACCTCTATCTTTACTCGGATCTATAGAAATGAAAGGCATATGTCAGACCTCAAAAACATAACGAAATGAAAGAATTGAGAGGCAAGGGAACTCACCATGTCTATTGAAAGAGTTGTACATCAGAGAGGGAGACTCTTTTCTAGCAACACTCTCTCATCGTCCCTTAATTCTATTGGGAACAAAAACCACTCCTTTTCCGAGTTAAAAGCTCAAACAAGGACGGCTTCCCCCTCCTCTTGGTTAGGTAAAAGTACCTCTGTTTCTTGGGGCACCTCTTTAAAGCAAATTGGGCCTTTATATCGGGAAGGCCAAGCTGAAGATCTTCATCTAGCCGAGCATCCATTTTCTCTATGGCATAGATTAAGCGAAAAAAGTTACCGCTCATCTGCCTTGGGGCTCTCTTGTAGAAATTCAAAACCTCCCAAGTTAACCTACTTAAGGGAACTCGGAGACCAGCCTTGAGATGCCTCCAAAAACCATAGTGGTCTCAGGGGGTAGTCGCAAGATGACGAAGGCTCGTCCGTGAAGGACATTTCCACGTCATTAGGGATACCATGCACAACCCTAATCTTTACCAAAGAAGGGCATGTGGGGGAATAGGTCTTCCCCCTAGCCATGTTAAAATCATAAGAGAAAAGTCTATTAGAGGGAAGAGGAAAGAGTCTAGATCTCTAACCTTTACAAAGGGCTATTGGGAGAGGAAACTCGAAACTTGAAGCTTGTAAAAAATTTCGGTGTAGTCGAGTTATGGGAGAAGTAGGAGTAGAAAAAAAGGAAGAGCAGAGAGATAGCAAAGAGCAAGAGTAGAAATGAGGAAGAAGGGGGTATTTATAGGTTGAGAAAACTTCGAGATGCGTGGCAAAATTAAAGGTCAGGATGCCCTCGAGAAACAAAATAATTTTGAAGATGAAAGTGCATTAAATGGTGCTAGAAACGAGGCGAGAGTACGAACATGCGTGTCTAACCTATAGACACCCCAATTTGCACGAACCCCTTTTGAAAATCCAATTTTCCTCGAGATGACTCCAATGGGGAATGTAAGCCTTTCAACAAGCCCGCATTACCACTTGGCATCATCCTCATGCATACATGCATCATTTTATATCATTTTGCATACTCAAACATTGTCCCTAACCTATCCATACAAGCCCATCTAATTCATATCCACTCTCTATTAACCAACTCATTATCCATAATCTAAGTCCATAAGCCAAGTTCATACTAAACCCATTATCCATAACCTAACTCCATAACCCATTATCCATAAACCAAGTCCATAACCATAATACCCATAGTTCATAGCCCAAGTCCATCCCCTAAGCCCAATACTAAGTTCATTATAAGCCCATTCTCTCACACCCTCTCAAAGGTGATACATGTTGATCTCCCATAAGTCCTTAATACCCAATGTTCCAACCCCATTGGAGAGTCAACTCCCCCTTGTGAAAATCCAAGAATACCCTTTCCAAAAAGTATGGTCAAACCAAAAAGGTGTTTTGGTCTTTGGTAATAATCCATAAAGTTAAGAGAACTTCCAATTATACCCTCAAAAGGTGAAAATCTTCAAGTACATATATGGAGTTTTCCCATTAGTCCATTTCAAATATATATATATCCACCCTTACTTTATGAGTTATTTACAAATGAACTAAAGTCTACTTTTCACCTATCACTCCACCTTTACACATGTCACTCCCTTACTTACCTTTTCAAAAGTACTTTTATTCTCCCATTAGTCCATTTCAAAAATATGCTTCCACCCCTTGCTTTATGAGTTATTTACAAATAAACCAACGTTTACTTTTCACATACTACTCTACTTTTACACTGTCACCCCCTATTTACCCTTTCAAAAGTACTTTTTGTTCTCTCACTTCTATTTACCAAAAAATCAAAGATCAAATAATGTATTTTGGATTTCTTTACAAATGTCATCTTTACTCTCATACAAATGAAAAATCCAAAAAGAAATAACCTAAACCTCATGTCCATTCTCTTTATTTTTAGGGTTGGAGCACTTTATCCCCAAAAATTCTCTAAAAACTCTATAAATACCCTCATTTTCTATAAACAATTCATGCTCTCAAACCCCTATCTTTCAAGCTAAAACTCTACCAAAATCCCTACTCATTCTCTCATGTTTTCGAGCCCCCATCTCTCAACTTAAAACTCAGCCAAAATCCCTACTCATTCTCTCATGCTTTCAAGCCCCCATCTCTCAACCTAAAACTCTACCAAAATCTCTACTCATTCTCTCATACTCTCAAACCCCATCTCTCAATCTAAAACTCTATCAAAATCCCTACTCATTCTCTTATCTCCCAACCTTCAACTCACTTAACCTTCAATTACATTATTCAATTTTCAAAATCATCTTTCAAAGTTCAAGTTCATTCTAAACTACCAAAGGGACAAAGTGGGTATAGATTAGGTCTTTTTTTCATTTTATTTTAATTCTTACATCTTCTTCTTCTATCATTATCTTTTTCTTTTTAGAAGCCTTTAGGATGTAATGGAGAACCCTCATTTATGTCGAGTAGATTGAACCTCAACCTTAGGCATGGAATGCTTGAGGCAGTTTGGTCGAAAGGATGGAGGTTGAAGCCACTTTTAAACCTATTTTCATCTCATGCATCATAATGTACACTATGCACACACACCATACATGCTTGATCGTAATGAAGAAACATATAACTTTCTCGATAGGGTTGAAACACTAAGTTTCTAGCCAAACATGCATGAATTAAGATTGTGGATCTAAGGGAATTCCAACCATGGAATTTCTCTAAAATCATAAACCAGCATTTTAATTCATACAAAAAATGTGTTAACTCCATGGGATATCTTCTTCCATAGGATATTTCTCATGTCAACAATAACATTAAACCATCTTTCAAAGAGGTGCATACTCACCATGTGCACACACTCACTTTATGCATTTTTGTTATATTAATCTTTTAAAAAATGATCAAATCTAAAGGTGGTTAGATAGAGAGAATGGGTTGCCTAACACTTTTCCCATTCTCTAATCGAATCCCCTTACCTAGATCTTAGGTATACCATACATTTTTCATTAATGAGAGTCCCTATAATACCATGAAAAAAGATCTTCCAAAAAAATCGATTCGGGTGTCCATTCACACCCATTTCTAAAAAAGAATGATGGCAACTCCAAACAACGTAGCATTGAAGTCAAGGATGAACATCTCACGTCTACATAACCGACCATTCACAGGACGCCACGTGTGTACAGTGCATAAATACGCCATATCGAATAACAGTCGGAAGCATGGTTCGCAAAAACATTCATAATGTTCACCGTCCTTGAAACACGTACGGTCGGACGTCATAAGTTAATGCAATCAATGAGTCGAATCAAATCAGCGCCCAATGGAAATCTACCACGTGCTACCCATTACTATCTCAGGGTCTTGGATCTAGATTCGAGACCACGAGAGGGGGTATTGTGGAGGGTATTTCTTAGAGATACTGACATGTGGCAATTCAAGGAATAACGCCTGACCCACCGAGTCGATAGGAAACATGTCGAGTTTCGTTATACCAAGCTTCATAAATATAAGTCGGATACACTTGGAGCTTGACATGATAGGAGTGACAGTGCTGCCACTGATAGGATAGATGTGACAACTCCTAAGCTTACAAAATGGTTGAAATTGCCCTTGCCCTGACAGGGCAGGTGTAGCAACACCTGCAACTATCAGGCCAGGTAGCAGGTACAACAACTTCGACAGAGATCATTAGAAATTTCTCGAGAAATCCACCAATTAGGAACTCTATAAATACCAGGTTGCAACTCGCATAAAATGTTAGAAAAAATCTTCCCAAAGAACTTCTTTTTAGCTTGGCACTAATCTCTAACTTGATCGTTGGAGTGGTCTTGTTGCAGGCCATCCACCGAGCTTGGAGTTTTCAAGGGAGATCTTGAGGTAGAGCGAAAAATCGCATCTAAAATTTGGAGATCTCGAGGTGGATACAATAACTATTGATGAAAATTTAACCATGAAAAGGGGCAGCCTCCCAACAAGAAAATCTTATTTTCCACGTCTCTAACTCATTGGCACACTTGCTTGCTTTTTTTTAATCGCCAAAGCCTACAAATTCCATTTTCAACCAAAGTTAGAAGGAGAGATGACTGCATCTGCTAAAGAAAATAAAATAATGGATAGCCAATACTAACATGCTTTTGTTTATGGAAAATATAAAAGAAAATGGACAATTCCAGTGGGAAAGAGCAATTATTCTAATGCTTTCTTAAAGCTTTCAACCACAGCATCTATATCATTAAACGCCATGTGTTCCTGATAGATAAACAATAACACTAATATTAGGAAGCATTAAAGCTGAAGATTTTTATAATGTTAAATAAGTTTGTGTGAACACAAACTCCCCAGGATTTTGGACAGCCTTAAATGAGTTTGTGTCATCTCAATACTGGAATAGAAATCCACACATGATGCAGTACAGACTTGGGCAGCCGAGAAAGTGCAATTACACCAACAAGCACTTAAAGTAATGATAACCTTATCTTTGATCCTATAAATTGGAAAACCAATATTAAAAGGGAATAGTTCAAAAGATGATTAACGAGAAATTCTTTGTAAGAAATAAATTGTAATCAAACCTTAAAATAATGCAGCTTGCATCGTCAGAAATTCGGGAAAAAATGCAGAGGAAGAGGAAGAAAAAACACATGGGAGGGTGTATGGCACACTATGTAACGAGTTATGCCTTAAATTCCTTTAACTACGATATTTTCTTGGAATGAGATCCATAAGTCTTTGGATCATTTACCCACACACGAGCGCAGCCAGGATTTTCTTGTAGTGGGGGCAAACTATGGTTAGTTGTATAGTTGAAGAACTTGAAGATGAATGTTTTTAGGAAGAAATTCAGAGGTTTTTAGTTAGAAATTGAAGAAAATGATATTTAGGTCATTTCCAATTAGTATATGAGAAGACCTGGTCAAGAGACAATGTCATCAACAAAAAATTGAAGGGGGGAGGGGGGGTTGGCAAAAATTGGAGGGAGCTGAGGGTATGGGGGCAAATGAGGAGGGAGGTGAGGAAGTGGGGACAAATGGGGCTTGTAATTAGTTGAAAATATAGTGGTGTCTCAATGTTTTGTGGGGGCAATTGCCCCCTTTAACTATTTCATGGAATTCGTGAGATACATGCATAAGTTCATCACACTCCTTATGAAACAAACAGTTAAACCATCTAATCCTCGAGCTTTATCACTATTTTGAGGCCTTAATATCCAAGAAAATCTCCTCATTGAACCTCCTTTCCTACCACACAACCTTACCCAACTTCAGTGAAGAAAAGTCAATATTATTGATCAAATGTCTAAAGAATATCTCTGAACCCAACTCTACTTTTCCTCGTCAATTAAATTTATCCACCTTATTTAATTCACTCTACTCCTAGAATTTTCAAATAGTTGAAAATTTTTAGCTGGGACATTACATACAAGAATGATTGATTGTCTACAAACACAAGATGACAATGTGAGATGCACATGAAAATGTCGGACGCATCAATTAGTGAGCTACTTTTTTTTTAACCATCCAATGAAATGCAACATAACTGATAGGTTGAATACTCTGATCCTAATCCCTAGCATTTGTGCCACATATGCTAATATCGTGGAAGCTTGCTGGAAATTGCGAAGCTCTAACGCTGGATTTTCGTCATATCCTCCTAAAATTTTCTAGGAAAACAAACATTATTTCGATTTGGCTAAAGGAGAGGATCTCTATCGATGGCTTTATGATGAGACTTTTTAATTGGACTCCTCTCTTCCATCTGTCGGAAAGAGATGATGCATCAATTCCTACTTGGATATCTTTCCCCAATATTCCTTTATTTTGCTATGAGGAAGTGAATCTTCGAAGTCTAGCCTCGGTGGTGGGTGAAGTCTTAGCTATTGATAGAGCGACCAGGCATGGCATGCGCCTAAATGGGGCTTGAGTTTGTGTGCTTTTGGACTTGCTCAAGGAAAATCCTAAAAGAGTTAGGATTACTAATGGGCAATTTGGATTATGGCAACCAATTGCTTATGAGTCTATCCCTCATTATTGTACCAATTGCTTTAAACTTGGTTATCAAGATTCTCATTGCAAGTTCAAGGTAGGATCGATCTCAGATGCAGTCTTAGGGCCTAAGATTGGGTAGCAGTTAAAAGTTTCTAAGGTAGGTAAGGTATACAAAGAGATAGCAAAGAGAGTGGATCATGATGTCAACAAGGCACTGGTCATTCATGAGGGACCAAAACAGAAGGAGTTCGATCAAGCCATTATTGACAAAGGGAAAGCCACTGCTATGTCCCAGATTTCTTCGGAGAAGGAAAGTGACATGGCGATCACTATTGCTGATGTGGAGAAAGCAGAGTGCTCAAAATCCAACATGAGAGTCGATGTGGCTGTTGAATTGGTACCTTTAGAAAAACAAAATCTTGAAATTCAAATCCAAGATGTTATGAAACATGCTATTTCGCCGAATCCAATGCCAAATCCAGCGCATCAATTAGTTGCTTTAGTGCGAGAGCCAATTCAAAGAGATGCGTTTCCATCCTTGGATGTAATAAGGAGACTGCTGTGGACCCAATCTTGGAGAATCAATATCTTGAAGAGGGGGAGAGTTTTGTGCAAGATTTGGAGGAGTCTCTTTCATTACAACGATCTAATCTTAGATTGGATTATCTAACGCTAGCTTTGATTATAACACAGGCAGTTTTGATTAACGGATCCCAATCGTTGTTCTCAGACAAACAGACTCCTTCTGATGATGCAATTGGTGATGAAGATTCAGAAGAGGACGCAGATGAACAATCTTCTAGCAATCCTACGGAACTAGAGTATTCCTCTGATCATGGAAATACTATAAATAAGAAGTCTATTATTCGCAAACGTCAATCGTGGTCCAATTTAGGTCCTCCTAAACGGACTAGATCGAGGAAAAATCTCTAATAAATCATTTTTTATGTCTGCTCTCATCTGGAATATTAGAGTAATCAGTAATTCCTCTACTCTATGAAGACTAAAAAATATGTTAAAAAATTTAAATCCCCTTCTATTGGCTGTGTTGGAACCAATGTCTAGAAAAGACGTTAATTTCAAAAGGATGCAATTCACTTTTAAATCTCGAATTGTTGTTTCTAATGAAACTAATGGTTGTGGATCTATAAGGGTGTTTTGGTTCAGTGATCCATCAAAGTTTCGAGTACTGCATCAATCATCTCAATTTATTCATGTT
Source organism: Akebia trifoliata (assembly GCF_017979445.1). Lineage (NCBI taxonomy): Eukaryota > Viridiplantae > Streptophyta > Magnoliopsida > Ranunculales > Lardizabalaceae > Akebia > Akebia trifoliata. The sequence continues at coordinate 15,380,489 of NC_141381.1, read as the reverse complement.
GACGTCGAAGTAGAGCAGAAAAAGATAGTTATTTGCATTCTTAGAGCTTCGTCGTTAATTGATGAACGTAGAGAGCTTTGGTATGAATTGAAAGAATTGTTGGATGCTGATGGGAATTTACTTATTGTGGAGGACTTTAATATAATCTTATATCCTGATGAAAAGAAAGGTGAGAGGTTTCCAAACCGTGCTTCAATGGAAGATTTAGGTGATTTGGTTGATGTTCTACAATTAGTTGACGCTGGTTTTTCGGGGAACAAGCTTAGCTGGTGTAATAATCGACAAGGAACAAATCGAATTTGGGCTAGATTAGAAAAAGCATTGGTGTCTTCTTCCTGGATTTCAGAATTGGGTTCTCCAATTATTTCAAATGTACCTAGATTGTCTTCTGATCATAGTCCTATTCATGTTCAATTTTTTAAATCGATCCAAGGGCCAAGAAAATTTAGATTTTTAAATTTTTGGGCTGAAAGGGAAGATTTTTTACAAATTGTGAGGGATTCTTGGATTTCTAGAACGGAAGGGACTCCATTGTTCCGGTTCTTTTTTAAGCTCAAAAGATTAAGGGGGTTCTGAAAGCTTGGAACAAGGAGGTTGTAGGTAATATCCAACAGAAGATGGAGGAAGCTGAAACTAAAGTCCAAGAATATGAAAATGTTCTTGCTACTCAAGGTTGGGATCATAACCTTTATCTAGAGTGTCAAAAATCTATGGTGGAGTATGCGACATAGGGAAGCAATGAAGAGTCATTTTGGAAGCAAAAATCAAGAATTTCTTGGCCAAGGAAGGTGATAGAAACACAAAATTCTTTCATCTTTCTGTTATGATTCGAATTATGAGAAATTCGATTAGAAAAATAAGAAAACCTGATGGGTCTATTATAGAAGATACAAAAGAAATTAGTTGTGAGGCAGTCCATGCTTTTAAAGAGCTTCTTAATTCTTCTCAAAGATGCGATTACAGTAATTTGTTGGAGGGGTTGAAATGTAAAGTAACTTCTCAACATAATCTTTTGTTATGTGCTATCCCTACTGAAGTTGAGGTTTTGCAAGCTGTTCAAAGTATGAATGCACAAGGAGCAGCAGGTTCGGATGGTTTTTCGGGATTGTTCTACATCAAATGTTGAGACATCATCAAGAAAGACTTGTTAAAGGCGGTTACAAATTTTTTTTCTGGAAGGCATCATTCCTAAATCTGTCAATGCCACATCTATAGCCTTGATTCCCAAGGTTGAGGTACCCTTTTCATTTTCAGATTTTAAGCCTATTAGTTTATGCAATTTTTTGTATAAAATTTTATCCAAAATTTTGGCTTCTAGATTAGGAGAGATTCTTCCTTGGTGTTTTTGTGAAGGGAAGGAATATTTATGATAACATTGTGCTGGCTCATGAAGTGTTAGATGACTTTAACTTGAAAGCAAGAGGCAACAATTTGGCATTGAAAATTAACATGAAGAAATATGATAGGTTGGAGTGGCCTTTCTTGTTGGCAGTCCTCTCCAAGATGGGGTTTTCAGAAGATTTTCTTAAACTAATCAACGGGTGCCTGCGGAGTGTTTCTTATTCGGTGCTAGTCAATGAGTGCTCTTATGGATTTTTTAGAGGTAGTCATGGCCTAAGACAAGGAGATCCATTATCTCCTAGTCTTTGCAGTTTCAAAAAAAGGAGTAGCTCCAAGCCATCTATTATTTGCGGATGATTTAATTATTTTCTCTAAAGCTACTATAAAATCTCTTAAGTCTATCAAAGATTTTTTAGAATCTTATGAACGAGCCTCGGGTCAGCAAGTTAGCTTAGAGAAAAGTTGTTTCTTTGTGCCAGATCATATGGAAGAAAGGCGAATAGATCTTATTAAGACAATTCTTTGTTTTACTAAGGGATCTTTACCAACTAATTATTTGGGTGTTCCGTTGTTTTATGGTAGAGTAACGAGAGAAATGTGTAGTGGCTAGGTTTCGAAGATATCGAGGAAGATGATGGATTGGGAGTCTAATCTTCTATCCGAGGGAGGATGTTTAACTTTGCTCTCACATGTACTTTCCTTCCTATCCCAAATTATATTTCAGATTCTTTGGAGTCATGCTTCGCAAAATTCTTTTGGGGAAGCACTGAGGGAAGGAGGAAGAATCATCTTGTGGCTTAGAATAAAATTTGCAAACCGAAGTTAGAAGGTGGGCTGGGTGTTAAAACTCTCGCTGAAAATGTGTTGGAGATTGACTAATGAGAAAGGGTTGTGGATAGACTATCTCAAAAACAAGTATGTAAATGATGGAAATTGGTGGACTCCTTAAAAACACAAGGTTCGAAGATTTGAAGATCTATTAGGAGTTTTCTTCAATCGAAAATTAGCCTTTCAAAAAGGTTGATTGGAGACGGTGCAACAACTTCTCTCTTTTTACACAACTAGCGAGGATCCACTCCATTATTTGAAAACTATCCGGAAGTAAATAAAGAAATTATGGTAAAGGAGGTATGGAGTAGAAAGGGTTGGAATGTTTCTAAACTTAGAGAGATTATCCTGGACGACAATGCTGTGGAGGATATAATTGCTTCGAATGTCCAGCAAAGTAGTATTGATAAAACAATTTGGATGACATCTCTATCTGGAGTGTTTTCATCTAACTGGGCAAGGGAATCAGTGAGGGTAAAGGGTACTACTTCTCAAATTTGTAAATCAATTTGGAAGGCTAAGGTTCCCACTAAGATGAAGACTTTGGCGTGGAAAATATATCACAAAGCGTGCCCAGTGGACCAAATTCGAAAAAAATGGGGTATATCCATGGCATCAAGATGTTCGTGCTATGAAGATGAGGAAGAATCCATTGATCACCTCTTCTTTCAGTGTTCTTTTACAATTAAGGTGTGGAATTTTTTCAGTTGCCAACTTCTAGATGAGCAAAATAGATTTTGGTCGTTAGCTTCAATGCTGAAATGGGGTCTATCGGTAAAAACTCAATATGGTATTGTTACTAGTATGATTCCATGGGTAGTATGCTGGAACATATGGTTAGAAAGAAATGGGTCCATTTTTGATAGCAGGAAGCCCGTTGCCCAAGGAGTTATCAACAGATGTCTTAAATGGTTAATGGAACTCGAGAAGCATCAAGTGATCAACCTTCCTACCTCAGATACAACAATTTGTAAGCTGAAAGATATTGGAATAGATAGGAAACTGATTTCTCGTAAAAATATTATTAGAATCTGTTGGAAAAAACCGCCTCTAGGCTGGTTTAAACTCAATACAGATGGTTCAGCTAGAAGTAATTCAGGCCTTTCATGAGGAGGGGCTATTCTTCGTGATGAAAATGGTGATCTTGTGGAAGTGGGGCATTGGTTCTTCGGAGCAACGACAAACAATGTAGCAGAAATTCGAGCTTTGAATGCTGCATTGGAAAGTTTCGATTTAGCAAGGAAAAAATTAATTATAGAAATGGACTCAGCAATAATAGTAACGGGTCTAGTACATCAGGTCGTCTCTTGGAGACTGGACCATTGGGTGCATAAGGCAAGAATAACGTTATCGAAACTTGAAGTACGAGTAAATCATGTTTGAAGAGAGGCGAATGCTGTAGCAGATGCCCTTGCTGCTGCAGCTCTCCATAACCAACATTCTTTGATAGTTAAAAGAATAATGGATTTTCCTCTAAATGTAAAACATGCTTATTTTGGAGATAAGCTAGATCTTCCACAATTCCGATCTGTATTTCGTTAGGGCTAGCCCTATGTATCAATTTTTACATATATAATATATCTCCCCTTGCTTGCTTAGCAAAAAAAAAAAGTTTAAAAATAGTCATGACGCATCCATAATATTGATCAATGCTCTAATACTTTAACTAAAATAGAGATCCAGACGTGCTATCATACTCCAATTAATCATTCAATAATACGTCTAGTGTCAAATTCTACAGAGTAACTCTTTATGTGTTTGAATCATCAATTGTTTGACGATTTAAGATCTTAATAGCAACCTTGTGTCCGGTCAACAAATGTTAAGCACCATATATCCCAAGTTCCAATATTGCGTGGTCTTGATGACAAATTCCGTCTCGGACCACATTAGGAAAAATACTTTGCATGAGGATATAAGCAGCAAATTCCTCACTCCCCTCCTTTTGCCATTTCAGTATGGTTTCCCTCACATTGTCTCCATAGATGTTGTTCCCTAAAGTTAGATGATGACCAATCATTATCAATGTAAGTAAAGGAAGAATGAGTTTAGAGAACTAGATGATGACCAATCATAGTCATCGTAACAATAAAGGCACAATAAGTTTTGAGAGAATTAGACCTCCTCCTTCTCGTTGGGGTTTTAGAACAAATAATTCGGGTCTTTCGATGGCCTTTTTCATGACATCTGAATTGTCCAAACTCCACAGCTCTGCAAAGCACTCACATAGCTTCAGAACATCATCCTCATTCTTGATGAATCTGCTCAAATGACAAACAAAAATTCAGTGAAAATTGTGAAAAATCCTTAATTAAACGATGGAGGTATTGCTTCTTTAGATTTCATTTTTTTTTCCTATAGGTCAAATTTCACCTAGTTGAAAAAGTTCAACGAGTTCAACTAGAAATTCAACTTGGATGAGAAAGTTCCAGATAAAGAAAATTTTTCATCTAGTCAAAATGGAACCCACTTGACTATTAAGGTTTTGTATTTATAGTGGAACGATCAATTGGGTTGTTATTTCATTTTGAGTTGGCTACCCTCCCATCTCACTAGGGTGCTATCTTATAGAGTTGCATGTTCTGATTGTTTTCTCTAAGCAAACTTATTCACAATAACAAAGAAAGAAAGAAAGCAGAATTATTTGTTTATTAAAACTTGGTTGAATTTTAATGTACAAATATTTGTGACCAAAAATAGTTATAGTTTATTTTAAGTTCTTTTACATTCAAGGGACTTAATTGGTAGGACTATAAGCCAAATACACGACTCAGATTAAAAGATTCACAAATGATTTTAAAAAACATAAGAGCTGGAAAAGCTGACCTATTACAAAAGGTGAATGTGTTACCTTTCAAGAACATTTGGCTTAGCCAGATCTTTTTGAATCTTCTTGGTTCCTACCAAATGGTAGGAAATAGATGGGCACTTAATAGCTGAGGATTGTTCCATTGGTAGCCTTGCATTCCATTCTTACTTGATAAATAAGAATTAAGTATCTTATTGGGATAAATACATCAACAGAGAATAATAGAAAAGAAGAATTGCCTACTGATTCTGACAAATAATCTCATTTAGGGTATATCCAACTCTGAAATATATGACTGCGATTGCTTGGTCACCTCTGTATGTAAAAAAAAAAAAAAGCTTTAAAATTATCAAATTTAGAGCCCAAAACCACACAAAACACATAAGTACAAGGAAAAGAAGAAACATACACAAGAAGTGTTCCATCTGGCAGTAATGGACTCATTCATCCATCGATTCTCCTCTAGTAGATGCCCGGTCACAATGCAAGCACAAAGAAGTGCCACAAACAGGCTGAGTGAACCCCCATCACTGTATTTTGAGGTCGAAACCATCTCCAATTTGGCCAAAATATAACCAAACTCAAAAGCCATTACCAACACCTCTATCAATCGAAACAAACTAAACAGGATGATTCTGTTTTCCTGTAATGTGAACTCTACATTTCTGATAGTCCATCCTAGATACTCCTATATAAAATCTACAACATTCCAGATCAAAATCAAAGTATTTTTTTCTTAGTGGTACATGTTTGAGTGGAAATCATAGTATTGTTTTTCTATTCCTAGTAATCAAACAAGACGTCTATGAAGTTTCAAGAATGTTAGCCCCAACTGGTTGCAAGCATCAAGTATAGAAACTGTCCAATCACAATGTATGATACCAACTGAATAGCTAACAAACCAACCAATTGATGAATCAGTAATCAGAGACATGGGCAACATACATCGGTGAGGAAAAAATATATATAAAGCTCAATTGGTAACAAGAAACAAAGCTCAAACATCATCCAAAATATGATCTACCCATATATTTTTGCAAGTGACACTTCCAAAACAACTCTTGATGTCAATGAGTCAGCAACATGATTCAACCCTTAAATATGATGGGCTCTACTTTAGCTCTACTTCAACATGTTTAAAAAACAGACCTTTTAGATGGTTTTGCAAGATTATAATAGTATAAGGTCTTATACCTAATTTCAATTTTATAGCAGACTGTCACTGGTGATTTGTCACTAGATAGACCATCTTCCAAATGGGATCCTCCAAGAGAAAGCAAATGCCTCCAAGTAGCCCTTAATCTCCTTGCTTATCACCTATAGAAGAAGGTGATGATGTTAAGAAATTTCGACTTGTACATGAGATTAGCAAATAAAACATGAAAACATATATATATATATATATATATATATAAGAAGAGATGAGCCATGATATAAAAGAAAATTTGAGTAAGCAATTCATTCAAAATAATGCGTAGGATGAGCAGATTGCACATTGTCATACAATTTAAATACTTAAATAAGGAGCACACCAAGGGAATCTAGGAGGACCCAACACTACCGAAGTACTTGGTATTAAACTCTTTGCTGAAATGCTTCTTGTGCTCAACAATTGAATAAATTGTGTGTCCCTTTGATGCATATCAATGTCATAAGCTATAACAATGATTGTGCCATTGTCAACTATCAATAAGATTCAAAACATTAACTTCAATCTATTCCTATGCTCATGTTGACAAGTATTGGTCCCTTATAATATCTCAATTTTTGTTATCAATGCAATTTTTCCTGAAAGGACTAAGGGTTTATTTATTTGCTCGGCGTTTGCTTGTAGATGCACAAAATTAGAACAAAAAAAGATGAACAAACAGGATTTGGTGAACATTACAAAATATGGGAGAGTTACAAAGCCTTAGTTAGTTAGGAAAGTTTTTTTTGTTTTTAAAATCTAGGTCAATGATTGGAATCCTTCTATTCATTATTCAAAAATGTAGGATGCTAAAGAAAGGAGTTGAAGAAGTGATAATCCGAGTCATTATTCTATTCTGCTTTAGGAATGGAACTTGTTAAGGCTATATCTTGATAACCTTGGTCCACAAGATTACGTAGAAGCAATAGGAAAAGAAAAGTAATTGATCCATCTTTGCATGCACAATCACTACAATTATGAGGCTTTTCCTAACTTTCATATCAGGCATGTAACTATGCTGGGAAGTTGAGATACCAAATATCATATAGTATAAAAAAAAGGAGATCACGAAATACCCTGCACCTCCCTAATGGTTTGGGCACCAGAGAAACCTGCAGTAGTAGTCACATCGCCAAATTCTACCCTGACTGTAGTTCCCTGTCATGGTGACAATAGTGACATTGCAAGTTAGTGAGGATACCAAGGCAACATATATTGGCCTGCAATCTTAAGAATCTCATTCAAATAGGAACACCTTCATATTAAGAAATAAAAGGTTGTTGTGCATGTGATCATCACCTAAGACTAGTTCTAGTCCTAAATTAATAAACAGGATGTGTTTATTTTTTAAAATAGAATGGATTAATTGAGAAAAAAGTATCGGTCAAGTCAAAGAATCCATTCTAAACAAAATAGGGACCACAAAAACATTCCTACAAAAAGGTCAACATTATTTGATTTGAATGGAATTCCCCAATAAGAAAGAGGATGACACGATCATACATATTATACAAAGAATTAAAAAGAAAAAGTTCGCATTGTCTATCCAAAGCTTCAGTAAAGGAGCAGTTTGTATCTAGAAAATTGGTTAAGAATACAGTTTAGCAAAGTCAAATATCAAAAGAGGATCCATGTTGCCCAATCACACCCTAACCCAGATAAAGGAGTGGGTTGTATCAGATTAAATGCAATAATAGGGTTCCCTGGCTATATACAAAGACTCATCACCAACAACAATGAGAAAAAAAAAATATGAGTTAGAATCAATATCTAAACCTAGAAAAAAAAAAGGCATTAGAAGTTCATTAAAGACGAGCTTTAGATCAGCCACAACAAACCTGTGAAGTAGGCAAAACACATACCATATATATGAAAATGCCTATAAGATACAACTCTTCAACCAATACATCAGTTATTAAAAAATATTTGGCTCCCTTTAGGGCCTCCGAACGCCACCCATATATATATCATTTTTCTTTGAAAACAAATGAGAAATTAACAATACTAAGTTGATAATGGATATTCGGTTTCCTACCATGCAATCATGGCCACCCGACCTAAATTAAATAAACTGTAGAAATTAAACCAGCGCCTTGTTTCTACACTTTAATTTAAACATGCACTCGAAAATAAATTACCCTTACATATCCATTCATCAACCCGCAAATAGCACAACAATGTAAAATGCAGACATCACCCCTCGGGTATGATTCTAACATTTTACTGTTTATCCCTTCTTCCCATTTTTTTGGTATTTTTAGTTTTCAACATTTTCGAACACAAATTCCTTCTTCCGATATTCATCAACTCAATATGAGTTCATTAGATAATAAATTATTTTTCAACCTTTGAAATTCATTTTTATCATTTAATTAAAAAACTATCGCAATTTAGTCAAAGCAAGGTCCCGTAAATGTGCGGAAATCCAACTATCGAAATCAGGGCAGCTAATAGTTGGCCATGGTAGAACCCTATTTCTTGTAGTGGCATTACCAGTCCTACCGAAAAACTGGTATTCTGTGCAAAAATTGGATTATCATCCATGTAGGTCTTGTATGAACTTGAAATAAACGAAAAGAAATTTACATTTTAAAACACATCATAAGTTTTGTTAAAATCCTAAATGTAATTTTTGCAATCTACGATTGTCAATAGGAATTATGAGTCCCCTACAAATGATCTTGATTGTCAAAAGTAAAGAGTTAACACGGAAGGGGAGGTGAATCAGTGCAAAAATCAAAATTGGATGGACTTAGGTATGAAACAATTGGTGGTTTGCAGAGATCTTGATGACAACGTTCTCTTTCCCTTCTATAGTGGAGGACGAGTCCGCTTCTAAATAGATGAGACCCCGAGTGGAATGCGTCGAAACCCACTCCCTGTTTTTTAATGAGAAATAGAGGAGAAGTTCGAAAATGAGGATCAAAGATGGTGAGGACGTAGAGCTCGTTGACGCTATTAACTTTCTCTTCTTCATCGAAGGTCAATGAAATCTCATTCGTGATGGATCTTGATGGGAAGAGGGTTGAAACCCTTGGGTTGAGAGTCGATTGGGTTTTGGTTATTTGGAGAAGAAATGAAAATGAAAGAAAAGAACCATAAATTCTTTTATATAAACACTTGTGGGCATAATTGATATTTCATATCTTGTTTTATTGTTAGCAATATCTCGACTTTCCGAGTTTATAAAATGACAAATGAATACTCCATTCCTTATAATTTTTCGTTGCAAACCTAATGGTATGATCGGATTTTACCAATTTTCGTTCTAACAAAAATCCACCTTTTAAGGTCCTACCCAATATGAAAAACGACGATTTCATAACTTTTTATTCGAACTTGAATTTGAACGTGTTTATTGGCTAAATTATATTGTTCGACCATTTTGAATCCAATGGTAAAGTCAGTTTTCATTAAAATGATTAGGAAAAAATCCAAAAGTTTTACCCTAATTCCCACTTTCGGAAATTTCTCAAAATTTCACTATTTAATTTTTCTCGATATACGAATTAAAAACTAAGGGTATTACATTGATGTTATAGAAAGCAGGCAAGACAGAGAACAACTTGGGGAATATCTCTATTGAACGATTTGGAGCGTTACAAATTTTGGATTTTAGATTTTTTATTTGTTTACACTGTCTTACTTTGAATCTCCATCCTCTCCAAATACCAGGAAGTTAGGTTCAAGTGCTTCATACTTAGATGGAATGAACTTTGTTAAACACCAGCAACTAGTCTATATTCATGGGTTGTAGGGTTGTTTGATGAGTTAATAATATTATAATAGGGTATCATTTTCCCCCATATTTGAATACTTCTAATACTCCACTAAAGTTGTGTTTTACTAAAAAGAATGTCATCTTTTGTTGTGTATTATTAAGATAAAGATCTATGTAATTTAAATTAAATTTTTTTGTTAACTGAGGGATATGTTTAGGATAGCTTTGGTAATTTTGGCATTTTTTTGGATTTTAATGGGTTTTTATTTTTATTTCTTTTCTAGCATGATTGCTCTCAATGATTCTTATTGTGAAAGTGAACCCCATATGTTTGGCTTGTACTATGTATTTTAGCATACCAAGTTAGCCAAACAATTGCACGAGATTGTATGTAGGTAATGTCTAAGTATTGTTGTGGAAACATTTGATTAAGTTCTTTACTCCTTTATTGGCACTTGATTAGTTTTCATTAAAATTCAATTCTCCAAAACAAGAGGTTGTATCCTTAGATTTTAAATTATTGAATCAATTACATGATCTTTGGCAACATTTTGATGTGAGGAAATTTCTAAGATGTCATTCCCTATATGAACACTAGCTTTAATCTCTCTCAACGCATTTCCATTGTATAGTTTTAAGAATTTGGGAAAATAGAATGTTATTTCACTTACGTTATAGCATGATTGAATCAAATGGGTCAAATAGAAGTTTCCTTCCTTGATTTCTGACTTATAGCCATTAATAAAGAAATTAAACCTATGTACAATGTTTGTTTTTTCATTTTTTTTTCAAACCAAATCCTTCATTTTTTTTTTAGGGTGAATTACCATTTCGTGAGATGCAAATGACTTATTTAGGATTCTGGTTAACTGTTCATTTTAATTGTCAAAACATGAATGATCACGTTTTCGTTAAAAAAAATTCAGAACAGTAACAAATTCGGCAGTTTTAAAGTGACTACTTCGCAAGTTTAAAGTGACAATTTTGCAGGTTTAAAGTAACTATTTCCAATTAGTCACTTTAAACCTGCGAAATAGTCACTTTAAAAACCTCCAAATTCGTTATCATTCATGTTTTGGTAATTAAAATGAATAGTGAGCCAAAATCATAAATTCGTCAAAAGTGGATCAATTTTTCTTAAATATCCCTTTTTTTATATTTAGAATGACAATTTCATCATGTGTGGTTAGAAAGAGGTTTTGATAGCAGCCCTAGGGTGAATAAATAAATGTCATTTATGTTCTTAGGCTCTTTACAAGAATCTAGAAATTTTATAAGTTTTTACAAAGATGTTTTTATTTCTATTTGAGTTAGCCTAAGTTAAACTAATTCATAAAATTAATGTACAAATTGTTTATGTGAAATATGCTCTCAAGTCCCTTTTCTCTAATAACATTTAGTGATTGCTTGTGATATGAGAAGATCATCTTTCTACCAGAGGAATTGCTAGAAAATAATCTACCTCCACTACTTCATCTGTAGCAGTTGAAGCTCCAAACAATAAAGGCAATGATGAGCTGTACAGATGTTTTAATCAGATCACTAAGTCTTTCAGCTCATCTAGAGACTCTCACATTAGTCTTGGGTTACCTCAAAATTAACTTCAAGGTACAAGTTTCTTCTTAGAATAGTTGTCACATTAAGCACTATTTTAGACTTATTATGAGGAATTTAGGATTTAGAGTGTATTATAATTAAATTTTTCTATCATTTTTCCATCCAGTTTCAACCCATGGACGACTCTTTAGAGATGGACGAATTTCTGATGCTGAACTGGACTCATTTTTCTTGGGATTATTTTTGACTTCACCTCAAGGAAGTCGAAGTAAGAAATCTTAAAGGCAATTACAAGGAAATGGACTTAATGCAGTTTATTGGTGGGGTTGTAATGCTCTCAAATGTTATATCTGCCCCTTCATCTGATTGCTTCCTCTGGAAAGCCTAAAAAATGGTAAGAAGTCTGATCACCTAATTGCTAACCAATCAAAATAGTATTTAAGAGAGCATTTATATTATTTTTAAACTTGATGATAATGCAACGGATTCACTAATCTTTGTAAAAACAATTACTATTATTTACGATCGAAAATTTTCTTTCAACTAATTTATGAAAACACCGCATTGTTGATGAAAAAATACTTCTCATGTTGGTAGTTTCAGTGTACCACTTTTTTCCTACATATGGACAATTATTTTTTAGTCCACAATGCCTTTTGATTTCTTCAAAGTAAAGGTACTAAAGTTCTTCCAGTCTATGGTTATTAATAGATTTAATAAGAGGAATTACCATTTCGATCGATTCTATTATACTTTCTTCTTCTCTTTTTTATTCATTAGCTTCAACCTGAGAGCCATATATGTGAAGCTATACTATTTCCATGCTTGTTTCTTTTGACTTCTTGACGATCGCTATCGCGTTGGAATTTGTAAGCACTGGATTGATTAAGGATTAGTAGATCTTAATTTTCAAATGTTACTTCAGGAACAAATAATACTTGGAATCGTGTTGGCACTACAAGCCTCAATCATGCTAAATAGCATGTATTTAAGTGGAAGTAAAAATCCTTTGGATTTTGAGGTAAATAGTTTAGGATTCTGGGTTGAGATGGCATTAATAATTTATTTTTTGCTGGATATTATTTCTTTTATATGCTTATACTATGGAAACTCAAAAGCCCGTCTGGTTGACACAGTGAGGTTATTTAAAATTAGCTAGTGAAATTGTTTGAACAAAGTGTGATAATGTTTTGTAATGTGAATGTTGTATTTTATTCTAATTATGGTGTGATAATTAATTGAAGTGTAATAAATAAAATGTGGGACGCCAATATCATTTATTAAGAAATTGAAGTGTGATAAGTGAAATTTGGGGTGCAAATAGCAGCTCCTTATATTTATATATGTGCAGGTTTTATTTTGAAACAAAAATTTAATAAGAAAAATAAACATTAAGGACAATTTTTAACAGCCTAAAATAGGATTTATTTTTTAATAATAAAATGATATTAGTGGCAGTTTTAAACCGTCGGGTATTCATTAACTTTTTTAATTTTAAAAACATAATTGGAGGCAGTTACAAACCACCTCTAAAAATATAAGAAGAGTCTTGTAGCCTATAGTCATTAATGGTTGAAAACCGCCCTTAAATAAGATACATTAAAGGCGCAGTTTTAAAACAGCCGTTAAATGACTAGAATTAGAGGCGATTTTGTAACCACCGTTACTTGGCCGCTAAAAGTTATTGGCAACACCACTATAGTGGGCATATGACTAAACTGCCCTTATATCTAAGTGATGAGTGTCTCGAAACACTGAATTATACGCACGTTTCCCGGACATTTATCTTGATTTTTGTCCCTATTTCTCCTTATTAAGGTAATAATCATGATAAGCCTTAAAACATCATGTTGCATGTTAATTAAGCTTAATTTTACATAAATAAATTCAATTACTAGATAAATCTAATTACGTGTGTTTCTTGCACAGAAAATCAACATTTTGGAATCAAGCCCTAATCCTTAACTCATGTTCTCATCTTTTGTCTTTTTCTGCAAAGAAAATTGGAGGCTACTTTTAGACTCTTCTACACACATTTTTCTCTATAAATAGAGCTTCAATCTTTAGAGAAACCCTCCATTCTTCTTGGTTCTCTCATCCAAGACTCCTTTAATCTAAGGCTCTTAGCCTCTTCTCTTATATTTTTATATTTTTATCTTCTAGTTATTTTCTTTTTGCTTAAATAGTCTTGTAAGAAGTAAAAGAAGAAGAATTTATAAGTTTATCTATGAAATGAAGAAAAGTTTTTTCATCTCTTATCTTTTCTCTCTTGCAATGACATTAGGTTAAGCTCCTTTTCATTGGAGAGTGGAAAAGCCTAGAGCAAGTTCTTGTGTTGTTTCTAGTTTCATGCCTTTCTTTTATCTAAAATGCTCATGAGTTCTCTTTAAGATTTCTTACACCTTTTATTTTTAATATAGATACTTTATGCTTAGATTAGATCAAGATAAAATGTGTTTAAACTAGATAATTGGTAGTAGGAAGTTCACGAAATTGTACTTTGTTTATGTTCCCTTATATGATTTTATTTGTTAAACTTTTCGATCTAAGAAGCTAACACCAAGCCCTTACGATTGAGTTATAAAAAGGCTGAAGACTAGGAATTGCTCATCAACATGTTCTAAGTAGATCCACCTCCAATGGTGCTTTAATTTCATAAGTTTACTTGCTTTTAATTTCATTTACTTTGGTTAATTTTCTACTAACTTTAAATTTTCTTGATAAGTTCAAAAATACAAAAAAAAAATAGTTTTAATTCCTTTTAGTTAATTTGAATTTTATCCTCTTAGGTTAACTCTACGCCCCCTTTCTATTGGGTTCGATCTCCTAGTTGCCCTACAAGTAAGGTAAAAGTAAGATTAATATTAACTCCAATGGGATGAACAACGATAGTTCCACCACTATTAGAGGCGATTGTCATGATTTTGGAGTCAATTTAAAACCGCCTCCAATAAGTTCAGATTTTGTAGCGGGTGATGATGATTAGTAGCTTTTATTTTCTTTAATCAGTAAATTGAGTTGTTCAAGGAATAGGATGAGATATCATTTTCTCTATGTTGTGAATGGCTATTGTCCATCAAACATGCCGCAATACTTACAATTTTTTTGGGGAATTCTATATCAATTGTGCACATTGCGAGCAATCTCTGTCAAGTGAACAAGCCACAGTATGGCATTTCTTATCTCAAAAATAAGTTCAACTAGGTTTTCTTATCAATCTGAATATTAGGGGGGAATGGTCTAGGAAACATGTCTGTACTAAATTGGATTTAAATTTTTCTTCGTTTACATAATGGGATCTATGAAAAGGCCAAGGAAGGGTTTTATGCCCATTAAAAAGATGTTTGAATCCAATGATTGGTGTGGGTGTTGAACTACTCCATTCACTGGTGTTTGTGAATAACTACCATCTAGAAACCCCTTTCATTTGTAAGTATTAGATATTGAAGATATTTGTTGACACGCCCCTACAATCTAACGCCATAATGTTTCATCTATTTGTTGACACGCCACTATAATGTAACGCCTTCATATTCCAGTTAATGTAATGGTCGCGATGTCACAAACAATGAGATTTCTGCCTATAAAAGCTTGAAGTAGAGAAACTCATTCTCACCCTAGTAGTGAGTGAGTCCTTCCTTTCTTTATTTCTCAAGTTATGTCGAGCTCTTCAATCTCCATCCCTTACAATCATGATATATTTATGGATTTGAAGTCCTTGCTTAAGGAAGACAACCTCCTACAACCTTCTGAAGCAGAAATCAATGTGACGATTGTTGGGTTTGATCATTATGGTTGTTCCTCAATCACCGATTATGGGTTGGTGGAGTCGCCACTAATGGTGGCATCTGATTCTCTACCGAGAAGGAAAGGGAGAAGTTTGTTGGATAGGCCTTATTACTCTTTTTTACTTATATACATCCCTAAATATTAAAGAGTTTTCTTTGCCACTTGAATACCTACTAAGGGGATAACCTAAGTGCAGTGCCTTGTTAGCAATCTCTCATTTAATTTTGGAAAAATTCACGAATTTGTTATTTTTTTCAATGGAAGGATTATTCTCCAAATTATAAAACTATTCTGAATAATCCACGGATTTTAAGTTTGAAAAGAATAAAACACGTTTTTTACGAATATTATGACTTTTATGAATTTTTATAAAACTCAGTGGAAAAAAGAAGCTACTATAACTTGTTATATGTTGCAATGTGTAAACTTGTAAGTTGTGACATGTAACATAAGTCGACATTGAAGCAGCCATGCTTCAAAATTTTGGAGGAATCCACCTTCTTATGTGAAAAATGTCCCTTTTATCTTTAAAACAAATGACATGGCCCTCTACATTTATTTGTTTACACCTTAATTTCCCAAATTGATGATTTTTCCCTTGACTTTGGTCTTCTTTTAAAAATCAATGGAACAATAACCTCATTGTCCTCATTATCACCACCATCACCATTAACATCACCAATTTCATCATCACCATCAATATCACCTAACCAATGAACGGATAATACACGGATGAAGCATATCTTTCATTTATTGAATTTTAGAATGGATTTTTGCTATTCAAAATCGAATAGAACTCGAATTTTTCACGAATTGAATTTTTGTTGTATTTCGAATAGCTAACAACGGTGCAATGTTAAACTTTTACACATGCCTATCGAATTGCAGTAGAATAATAAATAATATACTCATAACTTTGAGGTGAATGAGGAACCCTCCCCTGACTTTTTTTAATTAATTTTATTAGAATCATATAGAAAATGTTATCGGCTTTTGTCCTTTTTTTCCTTGAGAATTGTTTATCTGAAATTGTTATCACGTTTGAGACTTTAGAAATGTTTAGATCTTATTAATTTTCCTTCACAGTTATTTATATGTAATGGTTAACATAGTTAAGAATCTTATGAAATGTTTATAATATTGTGTGCAATTTTATTATGATTCAATCGAAGGTCACTAATTTAGATCATTAAAAGAGGTATACCTTTACTTGAAAATTGGAAGTCGTCTATGTAAATAATAACCTATTGTTTTTAACTACATGTGGTTGTGTTACTTTTATAGGCTTTTGACAGTTTTGAACCATGTTAACAAAGTGGATCTAATATGAACATCGAGAGGGTAGAAAATCTGGCTTCAATCTTTGACTTTCCCAAAAAGGTAAAATGGGTTTTTACTAGTGATGGGGAGAGATCAAAGTTGGCATTTGTTGGCGATGAACAGGTGCTGAAATCCTATCTATATGAATGAGCTACAACTTCTGCATCTTTGGCCCATTGAAGTTTGGCACGTTGTTTTGAAGGTATCTTAATTATCTTGTACTATTTTTGTAACTGAGTTAAATTGATGCAATATCTTTTTAGTTTAACTTGTTTGGAGTGCATATAACTTAAAACTAGATGAATGACCACTCAAGTTTCTTGGGTTTAACACGTTTTTCTTTTTTGGTTGGTTGTCAATATATTTCATTTTAGAGCCACCCCCCCTCCCCTCCCCCCCCCCCCCCCCCCCCCAAAAAAAAAAATTTAATAATAATAATAATAATAATAATAATAAAAGTAAAAAAATAAAGAAATAAAAGGGAGAAAGATGCTCTAAACAGTAACTATTAGACTTTAAGCATACAAAATCTTTAATGTAACCATTAATCTATTACTCCCAATAGGATTTGGAAACAGACATATGTCTCAAGAATACTATTCATATTATCAAAATCAAAGTTAGGGTACTTACCTTGTGCCATAATGATATCGTTGATTCAACAATTTGTTGGAGGTGTGCCTTCCACAATCTACTTGTTTGACGAAATGCTTGAACCCCAAATTGTAATTTCCTTTAATTCTAGGCTCACCTTCTCTCTCCCTTCTATTTTGACCAACTAGGGTTTTAGTGATTGATGGAGATCACTATAATAGAATTCAATTTCTTATGTGTGTCTCTCAATATCTCTTATTATGGGGTTACCAATCCTCTTTTATAGATGGAGATAGAGGGCTTTGAGTTCCTCTCTTAGTAAGATTCTTATCCATCATGGTTTCCTACTAAATTTAAAAAGAGTACTTTTTAATTCCAAACGATATTGGGAATCCATTTCCATATTTACATATTTTATTATAAAATTATTGTGCAATTAAATCACTAAAATTGTGAGGTTAATGGGCGACATGTTATTTAGTTTTAACATTCTCCCAATTAGTCAATTAGACCGATTATGCTAAAGTGAATTTTCTTTAACAAAACTGTAGACACCCCATTTTTGCATTCACCTGATTAATCAAATCGTCAACCCGATCGCGACGGTTCCCAATGATGGGCGATATTCCAATACTCTACTTTGTTACTAGACATGTTTCAGAAATTCGGATGAGGTATCTCAAACTAACAAAACTGTAGAAACCACGCTACGCTAGGAAAATATAATCCCAAAAACATATAAATCATCATTTCATAGACAAAAAGAAGCTTTACGATAAAAATCACTAAAAAAATGATCAAATTACCAAATTACCCCAAACATTAAAACATCTTTAGAGACCCCCTTATGCTTAAAAAACCCCTTTCGAACACATAAAATAACAAAGTGAAATCAAATAAACTATTTAGCCAATTTTCACCAGATTCAACATAATTATGAAAATACCCCTCATAGGGTTTGCGATAATTTTATGCCAAAAAACGTCATAAATAAACACAAACCAATAATCCCATTGAATTCTTTATGAAAAATCAATTTCAAAATATCCCGGAATATTGAAAATCGACTTGAAATGCAAAGGTTCTCTTTGGGGGCAAAACAGTAATTTTTAAAATTTTAAAATTTTAATTTTGAAATTAATAAATAAAATATTAATTAACGTAAAGTAAAATCTTAAGAAAATTAATTTAAAAATCTGAACCAAGTCAATCTCATAAGACTTAAGTCAAAATCCTAATTAAAACATAATCTAAAGAAAACAAGTCAATAAAGAAATCAAGTCAATCTCGTAAGACTTAAGTCAAAACCCTGATTAAAACCCTAATCTAAAAAGACAAAGTCAATCTCATAAGACTTAAGTCAAAACCCTAATTAAAATCCTAAAAGAAACCTAATTAAACACTAACTCTACCTAAAAAAGTCTATAAATAGGAGCCTCCACAGCTTAATCTCAGATCCAAGAGAAGCCCTTAGAAAAAGTAGGTCAAGGAGCCTCCCCAACCTTCCCAAAACCCTAATTTTGAAGCCCTAACCCCTTACCTGTCATCCAACCCTAACTTTTCCTCAAAAAACACCCAAAGACCCTTCAAAAACACCCGAAAATCTATAAAAACTCAAAAAATTCATAGATTTAAGAAGAAGATACCTCAACTTAGATATTAGAATCAGATCCGGTGACGGGTGAATAGCAAGGAAATACATACGAGGATACTCCCTGCTAGTGCTAAGGAAATCGTTGTAATCCGCAATGTAACTTTCTTTAATTTTTTTATTATTATTATTTGTTATTTTTTGTCTATTTTGCAATGTAATCATTTTTGGGAAGTAGTAGAGACCAGCGTTTGCAGGGCGGGGTTGGTACCTAACACCTTCCAACCCCATAACATGATCTCCAGATCTAGTTTTTTTTGTAGACTAGTTTTCCTTATCTGTTTAAAGTCGATGTTTGGTTCCTAGATCGTAATAACTAGATGGCGACTCCCAAACCTCGAAAATCAAAAGCGGATGCACACACCCCACGGATCGATGGCACTTTCAGTGGCAACTCCACTGGGGATTATTGAGGATCAGACTTGAAAAGCCCCAAGTATAGAAACATTGCCATTTAGACCTAATTTTTTATTATTATTTTTATTTTATTTATTTTTAGTTTATTTGACTCATTTATTTCTGGGATTGTATTATATTCTCTCGGCATCATTTTTAGCATATTATTATGGAATATTATTTGTTATGATTCAATTTAGGGTTGTTTGGGATGACCCTAAATAATGCAGGATATTGAGAGGATGATGATGTAGAAAAATGGGTGTTGACCCATTTTTATTTGGATTATTTTTTGGGTTTGTATTATCCTTTATTGGTATCCTTTCGTTCGATTTTGGATACTTTGTTTTAGCACAATTTTTTTTATAGTTTAATCTAGGGTCATTTTGGGATGACCCTAAACAATGAAAAATTGAAATTGACATATGAATTGAGGACAGAATGATGGTGGTTGGGGTGAGAATCATGGAATTTTATTTTTGTTTTAGAAAATTTTTGGATAAAAATTTTTAGCACGTTACTATGCATGGGTGATGCATGGGTGATAAGTTGTGAAAATAAATTATTTGTGAGTGATGGGATAAGAAATAAAAAAAATTATTTTTTTAATATTGTTCCTGATGAGGAGATGATTTCAAGAAAAAAAATCAAAAAATAAAATAAAAAATATGTATTTTTTTCGCATGGTGTGCCGTTAGCAGAAAATGGTTTTTGCTGTTTTATCTTCTTCTCCATATGTTCAAAAACGAAAAATAGCAAACAAGGATCTCTCTCTCTCTCTCTCTCTCTCTCTCTCCTCTCTCTCTCTCTCTCTCTCTTTTCTTTGCTAGGTTGTCTCCAACGATTTCAAAACTCTCTTATTGGATGCCTTCAACCCAAAGAACGATTTTTCTCATTTTTTACCATATCTCATTGAAGGGTTAAGCATCCTTCGTTTTTCAACTCGCTTCAATCTTATTGTAGAGGTGTTTGTGATGTGCAATTCTAAAGTATTTGAAGAAATTGATGTCCTCTATTTTCTTGAACGTTTTTCTAAAAAAAAAAGGAAAGAAGAAAAAGAAAATAAAAATAGAAGTTGTTGGCTACTGTGAAAGAAGAGGAAATTTTGGCTTGATTGTTTTTTATATAAAGAAAATATTTGCTGTCATTCGTGGGACCAAAGAAAAGAAAGAAATATATAGAAATGGATTGTTTTTATGTCATTCTGCCATCTTCTTCTCTTCTCTGCCTTTTCACAAACTAGACACTCCAATGGCCGTCACAATTATTGCTTTCAAAGACGACACATTTGAATTCACCATTAAGTCTCCATCAGGCACTTGTTACCTCAAAAAGGCAGCAAGGATTGAGTCTGGTAGTGGCCGACCTGGTCACATTGTTGCGTCCACTTTAACCGTAAAGCATATATATGAGATTGCTAAGATAAAGCAATCTAATCCTTACTGCTAGTATTTGTCTTTGGAAGCAATTTTCAAGTCAATCATTGGAACCGCTAAACACTATGGGGATTAAGGTTCAGAAGGATTTGGATTGAATTTTGAGAATTCTTCTATGAGTTTTGTGTGAATTTTAGATTATTTTCTCCTGTTTCTATTCTTTTTTATTTGATGAGGAGAAAGAATATTGTCACTCTCTTGGATAGATTGTAAGATTTCAAAGACTAAAATTTTAACAAGATTGAACATTGGTCTGTAAAAAAAAGGAGTCCCTTTTGTTTTTAAATTAATTTCTTTAAAATAAAAGTTTTTGTGTGTCACTTGATGAATCAAAAGTCAATTTGTTCAAAAAAAAGAGAAGAAAAAGAGGTTCATTACTCCTTCTCCCTACAAATATCATCCTATGCTTGATTCAATATTCATTAAAATCTCGACTCGTTTAGGGTCACTCAAAGTGATCTTTGATTGGACCATTAAAGAAAAAAAAAGGTTGGATTTTGAAAATCAACCATGGAGGTGTTTTTTTTTTTTTTTTGGGTGAGTCAACCTAGTTGAAACTCGTCTTACGTCATGTGAGGAACTAAGTGTGTGCTATTTATTTTAATTTTCTTTGTGTGATTTTATCATAATGTGTTGCCATGATACCCAATTTTGAACGTAATGAGTTGAGTCAACTCGTTTGAATTTATTGGTCTCATGCAATATATTGCTTGTTCTCATACATTCCATTGATACTTAATGATGATACTTCATGTGATATTTTTTCTATGTTCTATGATGTTGAATGCTATGAGATAAGTTAACTCAATAAATCCACATTTGAATAGGGTGTATGGTGTCCTTTTGATACCCAATTGATATGATTGTATCCTTTGGATATCTCGATTGCCCGAACCATTAAGTCTAACATGTTGATTGTGTGATACTAATTAATTGATTGGTTTTGATTCGATTGATTGATTTTAATTTGCATGCTATGTTTTTGATCTTGGTAATCTTCCAATGCTTGTTGGTGGTCCATTGATGATCTGATCTGGCCCATGGGCCATTTATCTGAAAAATGCCTCGGGCGCACCCTACCCTATCTTGCACAAACCACAGGCATGTTTATTACCTTACACTCTTGCGTGTACCATATAGCCAACGCGACACTAGTGCGTGGCCCGGCCTCTTCGGAGATGCGACGTCATTTATGAAAATCACAACTCCAGTCACGTACCTTAGGGTATATAAAAATGGGGCATCAATACCATTTTATCAGGTGACTCTAAAAGGTATATCGATCACCCAGGCTGGAGCGACCTGAGACTTTGACCTATTGTAAGCCTCACAGTCATTTGTCCCTATTGCCAATGTAGTACTAGTACGTGGTCGGTCCCCTTGTGGGATGCCAAACCATTTATGAAAGCTACAAACCTAGACTCATACCTATAGGTATATCAAGATAATCAAAATTCACCAATTGTATTTCTTAGTCAAACTCAGTGCCTAAGCAAGATCCTGCCCCGTTGTACCCTATTATACGAGGGGGATAGACTACGTTTATTCTAGACGAGAGGTATTTAAGAGGGTCCTTGCTCAGCATTGTGCGCCATCTCTCAACTAGGGATTAAACTGGCTGATTTTGACTTTAGAAAAGTGGGTTGGAGTTTTAAATTATCACCTATATGGTGTAACAAACCAAGCCACCACGTACCGTATGATTGAGTACGCTCGAGAGGTATATAGGTGCACTTCGGCAAGGGTGGCCAGATAAATTGCATTGTACGTAGTAAACCTAGAGTCTAGAAACCTCCTTATAGGTCATGACTCGAATTTCTCATGGGTGTTCCCGGGCTACTTTTCGAAAAAGGACTTTACAAATATTGAGATCATGAATGTACAGTTTTGTCTTCAAGATAACCAAACTTGTTGTTTAATCTGATTCAAGGTTATCATATCACTGGGTGCATCAACCCAATAAAGAATCCATTTTAATAGGCAATGATTCATGATGATCCAGTCTATCTCGATTTAACAATCATGATGGGCCTGATCATTCAAATCAAAATAAAATTCAAACTCTTTTCTAATTCGGGTTTTAACCCAATTTAAAAGAAGAGAAATGTTTTCCAAAATAAAAAAATTTTCCAAAAGAAAAGGAAATGAAGGAAAAATAATTTACAAAAGATCTATTTTTTGCATGGACCTTGAAAAATTATTAAAATATGTTTTTCTAAAAAGAAAATGATTGTAAAAAATAATTAGATTTGTGAAAACTTTTATTCAATGAAAACATTATTTATCAATAATTTTCAAGAATGCCATAAAATTATTTTCCTTCTGAATAATCATTGCATGAATGAATTTTTTAATGGATTGGTGCACATAATTTAATAAATTCTCAGGATTCATTAAAATGTTATCAAGGGGGTAACCCTGAAATTGGTAATCCACCTTTGATGGGGTTACAAGGTTATCATTGCACTTAAGCTCAATCGTTCATCGTTTTGTTAGGGTCACTTGTCTGTTCAGTTAGAATGAACGTCAACACCAAGTGAATCGTCAGAAATGACTCCAAAATCTTTCAAAATTACACAGTGCCTCAGTCCTGTCGGTTGTAAGCAATGTCTCAGTCCTCAGTCCTAATCAAGCCCATTGTGGGTAATTGTCTTGAGTTTTCATGAGTCGTTTGGGTTAGCTCAAGTCCCTTTTTTCAACAAGGTCATGTCTTCTTTAGATCGAGTTTACTCTTTTCCTGTTGAGTCAAGTTAGTTTGTTGAGTCTATAGAGGTTTCTGTCACCCCATCTGAATTTGATTGGATAAAGGAAATTTTTGAATACATTGAGCGCATTAACGGAATAACTAATAATTTGACTTCAAGGATAGATAATGGTCGGGCTCAATCTTTCATAGAGAAAGCAAAAGTTATTGACCACGGAGAAAATAATTCCTAAAGAAATTCAAATAGAAACCATCCTATCCTCCGATGGAACACAAAGGGATAATGGATTTACTCAAAAATTTGAAGGACTTGTTCACGTGGTCCTATGAGGTTATGTTAGGTGCAAACCTGGGTGTTATTCGACATAGAATAGATACTCGATTGATGAAATTGAAATATCAATGAGATCAAAGAAGATGTTTCAAAATGTATCTATGCTGTCCTCACTGTATCTCAAGTTGTAAAGTTCATCAAAGAAAATGCCATAAGTCGATACAAGGTACCTTCGGAATTAGTCTCTAATGATGGGACACACTTCAAAGTCGAGGATTACTCTGTGCTCAAAGTTCAAGATCCAACATCACAAATCATCTCTCTACATTCTCAGACTAATAATGAAGAGGTTGAAGCAGCCAACAAAAAAAAAACTCAAGACAATCATCAGGAAAATGTGTCAATCACACCAGAATAGTTAGAGAAGTTACCATTCATGCTAGGGGCACATCGTACTTCAATACAGTCTTCCATTGGAGTCATTCCCTATTCTTTAGTGTATGATAGGGAAGAAGTATTACCCGTTCAAAAGGAAATCCCGTATCTCAAGGTCTTAATGGAAAATCAATTGTTAGAAATAGTCTGGGTCCGAAGAGCTAAACTTGATTGAAGAAAAACAACTTAGAGTTTTGCACCACGTGCAAACTTATCAAAGAAAAGTCACTCGCACGTTTGACAAAAAGGTCAAAGTTCATCACTTACAAGTCGGGGATTTGGTACTCAAAAAGAATCAGGCACCTATCTTTGACCCCAAAGGGAAGTTCAAACCAAATTGGGGAGGTCCGTTCATCAACAAAGAAATATTACCGAGAAAAGCTGTCAGACTTCAAGATCATGATGGAATCGAATTACCAGAACCAACCAACCTTGACCAGATCAAGCGGTACTACATTTACGGAGGCCATCTTTGGCCAAATCAATTTTTCGGCTACCTAGTTCAATCTCCTTTCTCAGCCCTTTGCAGTCTTTTAAAAAAAATGTCTTTTTGTTTCTCAACTCGATCACCTAACCTAGGGGAGGGATCAATTTAAACTACATTTTTGTTTGATCCCAAAATTTTGGGGTACGTACGCAACCTGAGAAGTTACTTCAGGCTCGACCACATCAAAATAAATAAAAATTTTCCCCACAAATAAAATTCAAATATTGTCAAAATGGGGAACAAAATTCAAAGAAAAAAAAATTTAAGAAAAAATGCCACACAAGGGGCATTCGGGTTTTTGAGCCTTAAAATTCCTTTCTTTTTATACCTAGTCCTAAGCCTACCTATAAAAGTCCTTTTAAGTACCATGCGAAAAGTCAAGAAAGATAGCAAAGCATGATCAGATAGCAATTCCAGAAGTTCAGAAAAAAGAAAAAAGAAAAATGGGGCCTGCTAAGTTGAAAACCCGAAAGGGCGACTTAGGCAAAAATTAAGGCAAGCTTACAAGGTTGAAAATTCGAAAGAACGGTCTTGGTAATAATTAGAGCAAAGAAAAAAAGGCCTGCTAAATTGAAAACCCGCCAAGGCGACTTAGGCAAAAATTAAAGCAAGCTCGTAAAGTTGAAAATCTAGAAGTACGGTCTTGGCAACAATCAGAGCAAAAAAAAAATTTGCTAGATCGAAAACCTAAAAAGGCGATCTAGGCAAAAGCTAAAGCATGCTCGCTAGTTTGAAAACCTGAAAAGACAATCTAGGCAAAAGTTAGAGCAACAAAGAAAAATAGAAGAAAATCTTCATAGAGTTGAAAAGTTAAAAGGCGGTTTAAGCCGAAACATTTGAAGTTTGAATTATCAAGTTCAACACCTAGCTTAAACCAAGCAAAAACTCAGAAATCATAAGCATCGTCTACGATTGATCTAAAATTTTTTGCTTCCCCAAGTGAATCAAGGGGGAAAGGGTGAATTCCATGATGAGTCTCAAAAGGAAATGTTTTGCTCTCTTGAGCCTGACTCAAAATCTTCAATCAAAATTAAATCTTTATTGCGCTTGTGGTAATCAAATATTTTAAACCTTCATACAAGGGGCACTTTCTTTCTTCTTGTAGACACCCCATTTTTGCATCCGCCTGATTAATCAAGTCGTCAACCCGATCGCAAAGGTTCCCAATGATGGATGTCTATTCCAATGCTTTATTTAGTTACCAGATATGTTTCAGAAATCCGGATGAGGTATCTCGAACTGACAAAACTTAGAAACCACGCTACGCTAGGAAAATACTACCCCAGAAACATAGAAATCATCATCCTGCAAGCCAAAAAAGAAGCTTCACGATAAAAATCACTAAAAATGACCAAATTACCAAAATACCCCTAACATCAAAACAACCTTAGAGCCTACATTACGCTTAGGAAAATCTGTTCAAATACATAAAACGACAAATCGAAACCAAATAAATCATTTCGCCAATTTTCACAAAATTTGACAAAATTACGAAAATACCCCTCATAAAATTCACGACCATTTCACGCAAAAAATTTCATAAATGACAAAAACCAACATTCCCATTGAATTCCTTACGAAAAACTGATTTCAAAACATCTTGGAACATTGAAAAATGACTTAAAACGTAAAAAATCCTCTCCGAGGGCAAAATGATAATTTCACAATTTTAATAATTAAAAATTTTGAAATTAATAAATAAATCATTAAATAATGTAAAGTGAAACATTAATGAAATTAATTATTAAAATTTAAACCAAAAAATTTATCAATCAGGTTTTCAAGCAAAATTGTTGAGAGTTCGCAAGATATTTCTTTAAGGACCCCTCCATTTGGGGGTCCAAAGAATTAAAGATATAATAGAGGGGGGTTCTCCAAAAATTTAAAGTCAATCAAGCAAGACTAAGGTCAAGATATTAAAGTCAATCAAATAAGACTAAAGTCAAAATTAAAGTCAATTAAGTAAGACTAGAGTCAAGTATTAAAGTCAATCTCATAAGACTAAAGTCAAAATCCTAAATCAAAACCCTAATCTAAACTAATCGAGTCAATCTCATAAGACTAAGGTCAAAACCCTAAATCAAAACCCTAATCTAAACTAATCAAGTCAATCTCATAAGACTAAAGTCAAAATCCTAAAATCCTAAAGACTAAGTCAAAACCCTAATTGAAACCCTAAAAGAAACCCTAATCAAACCCTAATGCTTCTAAAAAATTTATAAATAGGAGCCTCCACACCCTATTTTCGTATCAAAAAAGTAGGTGAAGAAGCCTCCACAACCCCTCCAAAACCCTAATTTTGGAGCCCCAACTCCTTCCCTAACACCCCTACTCCGATTTTAGCCTAAAAAACATCCAAAAATCTCTCGAAAACATCCCAAAAATCCACAAAAAATTCGAAGCACTCAGATCCAAGAAGGAGATACTTCACCTCGGAGATCAGAAATCAGATCCGGAGATAGAACGAAGTAAGGAACACGGTACAAGGAGCCGTTTTTACCAGATCTGAGGGAATAACACTTTTGCAGATCAAAGGTAAGCTTTTCTATTTTTTATATCTAGGTTTGTCATTAGCGATGTAGATTTATTTGGGATAAGTAGAGACCGGTATTGGCCGGGCGGGGTTGGTGCCTAACACCTTCCAACCCCGTAACATGATCCCCGAATTCAGATTTTTGTGGTAGATTAGTTCTTTTTATCCATGTTAGAGTCAGTTTGGTTCCTAGACCACAATAACTAGGTGGCGACTCCCAAACCTCAAGGGTCAAAAGCGGATCCGCGCACCCCGCGGATCGAGGGCGCTTTCACTTCTCTGATATGTAGTTTTTCCCTTATACTAGGGGTATTTTTTTATTTTTTTATAAGATGTATTCAATACAATGTTTCCTGTCAAACTAAGCGCATTTTTGATATCAAGCCTGATCAATGTTAATCGTAAAGGATAATGGGAACCTCAGATTTAAGGTGTCCCTCTTGATAATAATTTTTTTGAAAACCCTTGAGGTACAAAGAAATTAAAAAATTCATAAATTTTTTGAAAATCTTTAAGGTTCAAACAGAAGCATTTCTGATCTCATATTTGATTTTGCCTAGAGATTAACTCATTACCCTTTCACCTAGAAAAGGAGATAGGCCATTCTCTCTTTCCCAGATTCATTAATGTCTTTCCCATACTTATTCATTATTTTTCCAGATTTATTCATTCTTTCTCAGATTCATTGATTCATTCCTAGATTTATTTATTATTTCTTAGATTCATCCATTCTCTCCCAGATTTATTCTTTTTGCTTAGATGCCGTTGAGGGTTATCTCAGATTTTGCTCAGTTGCCACGAAGGATTTTCTTGGATTTTGCTCAAATACCACCGAGTATTATCTCGGATTTTGCTCAGTTGTTGCCAAGGATTTTCTTGGATTTTGTTCAGATGCCGCAGAGGGTTATCTCGGATTTTGCTCAGATGTCACTGAGGGTTATCTCAGATTTTGCTCAGATGCTGTTGAGGGTTATCTCAGATTTTGCTATGTTGCTGCCGAGGGTTATTTCAGATTTTCCTCAGATGCCGTCGAGGGTTATCTAGGATTTTGCTCAGATGCTACCGAGGGTTATCTCAGATTTTGCTCAGTTGCCGTCGAGCGTTATCTCGAATTTTGCTCAGATGCCGTCGAAGTTATCTCAGATTTTACTCAGTTGTCGCCAAGGGTTTTCTTGGATTTTACTCAGATGCCACTGAGGGTTATCTTGAATTTTGCTCAGATGCCGCCGTGGGTCATCTCAGATTTTGCTCAGATGTCGCTGAGGGTTATCTTGGATTTTGTTTAGTTGCTACGAGGGATTTCTTTGATTTTTCTCAAATGCCACCAAGGGTTATCTCGAATTTTGCTCAGATGCCGCCAAGGGTTATCTCGGATTTTGCTCAGTTTATACTCAAATTATGCTCAATTTTTTACTCAAACCACATGAGATTTATCTCAAATTTCAAATACACACGTGCACATTTGTTCAATTAGTCAAGGAGAATTTTCTAAAATTCAAGGATCTGACACTGCCAGTAAGAGCTCGCACTCGAGGACCTGATAACTTTTAGTTTGAGGAGAGTTTTATGCTCAAGGATCCGAACGCCCCGACGAATTACTAAATCAGGCTGCAAAATAAACTGTTACTAGCTTTGGCATTCGGATATCGCACTATCTACCAAAATAGATTTGATATCTAGTTTGCTTCAACCCTCTGCCAAAGAGGGCATCTGTGAAAAACCCCATTTTTGCACTCAATAGATTAATCAACTCGTCAACCCGATCGCGACGGTTCCCAATAATGGACGATATTCTAATGCTCTACTTTGTTGCTAGACATGTTTAAGAAATTCGAATGAGGTATCTCAAACTAATAAAATTGTAGAAATCATGTTGCGCTAAGAAAATATAACCCCAAAAACATAGAAATTATCATTTCACAGACAAAAAGAATCTTTACAATAAAAATCACTAAAAAAATGATCAAATTATCAAATTACCCCTTACATCAAAACATCTTTAGAGCCCCCCTTATGTAAGGAAAACCCTTTCGAACACATAAAATAACAAAGTGAAACCAAATAAAGTATTTCGTCAATTTTCACCAGATTCAACAAAATTATGAAAATACCCCTCATAGAATTCGCGATAATTTCATGCCAAAAAAATTCATAAATAAATACAAACCAATAATCCCATTGAATTCCTTATGAAAAATCGATTCCAAAACATCCCGGAACATCAAAAATCGACTTGAAACGGAAAAGTTCTCTTTGAGGGCACAACAATAATTTTTCAAATTTTAAAAACTTTAATTTCGAAATTAATAAATAAAATATTAATTAACGTAAAGTAAAATCTTAATAAAATTAATTTAAAATTCTGAACCAGGTCAATCTCATAAGACTTAAGTCAAAGCCCTAATTAAAACATAATATAAAGGAACCAAGTCAATCTCATAAGAATTAAGTCAAAACCCTAATATAAAAGGACTAAGTCAATCTCATAAGACTTAAGTCAAAACCCTAATATAAAGAAATCAAGTCAATCACATAAGACTTAAGTCAAAACCCCAATTAAAATCCTAATCTAAAAAGACTAAGTCAATCTCATACTTAAGTCAAAATCCTAATTAAAACCCTAAAGGAAACCTAATTAAACACTAACTCTACCTAAAAATATCTATAAATAGGAGCCTCCACACCCAAATCTTGGATCCAAGAGAAAATCTTAGAAAAAGTAGGTCAAGGAGCCTCCTCTATCTTCCCAAAACCCTAATTTTGAAATCCTAACACCTTACCTATCATCAAATCCCCAACTTTTGCTCAAAAAACACCCAAAGACCCTTCAAAAACACCTAGAAATTCATAAAAACTCAAAAAATTCATAGATCTAAGAAGAAGATACCTCAACTTGGAGATTAGAATCAGATCCGGTGACGGGTGAATAGCAAGGAAATACATACAAGGATATTACATGCTAGTGTTGAGGGAATCGTTGTAATCTGCAAGGTAACTTTCTTTTATTTTTTTTATTATTATTATTTGTTATTTTTGGTCTATTTTGGAATGTAATCGTTTTTGGGAAGTAGTAAAGATCGGCACTTGCTGGACGGGATTGGTGCCTAATACCTTCCAACCCCGTAATATGATCCCCGGATCTAGTTTCTTTTGTAGATTAGTTTTCCTTATCTATTTAGAGTCGATGTTCGGTTCCTAGACAGTAATAACTAGGTGGCGACTCCTAAACCTCGAAAATCAAAAGAGGATCCGTACACCCCGCGGATCGAGGGCGTTTTCAAAAACATTTTTTGAAAATGCTTAATTTAGGATTCTATAAACAAAACTATTATACACGTGATTGTGAATTTTAGAAACTTGTCAATATTCACAATATTCAATTAGATTCTATAATGTCAAATTTCAATTAGTTACTAATGTGACTTATGGTAGTTGTATGTCATCTATATCATACTTCATTTCATGTCCACACCATGAATACCCTTTCTAATATAGAAGATTGATGCAACTAAAGTTAAAAATAAGACTTAAATCGAGGACATCATTTTGAATAGAGGGACATGATTCTAGGGTCTATGCCACTTTGGATATCTTCGATGGGTAACCTGCACTTGTCAACTTTTACTTTCTACATATTCTGATTATAGCCTGTCATATGCTGAACAACCCTTTGCTTCAATAATCTTTCTATTTTTTAGTTCTGGCACTGCCTTGGTGGGCTCATTCTAGCATGGGGAGGATACATTGCTAAGACCAATTGAGTGAATAAAGGAAACTGGGTCAACTGATTCGGGTTTGGATATGGATATCAGGTTTAGAGCAGGAAGGGGTTGATTTTGAAATATAGGCAAAGGGTTAGTTTTAACATTTGACGTTGTAGAAGCGGATATGGTGACCTTTCCTTACTCAATAATGTCTTTAATAGCATGACGGAAAGTAATGCACCTACCAAGAACATGGCCAGGCATCTAATGGAATTCACAAAATTGTCCATTGTCTAAGTTTTGAGGAAGAAGATTGGGTAAAGACTTTGGTTGTAATGGTGTCAACAACCCCATTGTCATCAACTTTGGATAGGCAACACTAAGGGACATTCCAAGATTGGTGAATTGTCCCCTAGGCTTGGCTTGTAAAGACTGAGTGACTTGAGGAGCTAGTACGAAAGAATTGTTGGCTACTTATAAGAAATTAGCACTGGGTTTAAAATGTTTGGGTTTTGACTCAGACGAGTTACCAAAAAATCCCGAAGAGTAAGCATCTTCAACTTGATTTCTAATCTCAAGGAGGGACTGAAAAGTAGGAAGGTATTCAGGTATCAAGTACTTGACATAATTTGGAGTGAGATTTCAGAGGATGATCTTGACTTGTTCCTTATCTTGAGGTCAATCCCACAATTGAGTGGGTTTAGCTCTCCATAGAGCAATAAACTCAGTGAAAGTTTCCTCGGACTTTTGTTTGGTAG
Organism: Akebia trifoliata; assembly: GCF_017979445.1. Taxonomy (NCBI): domain Eukaryota; kingdom Viridiplantae; phylum Streptophyta; class Magnoliopsida; order Ranunculales; family Lardizabalaceae; genus Akebia; species Akebia trifoliata. The sequence goes on along the minus strand of NC_141381.1, from coordinate 15,348,963 downwards.
TTTCTAAATCTCTTATCGTGAGTTTAATATCCATGTTGAATGAATATCGACCAATAAACTCCTTCATTAATTCATGTTATGTTCTTACCCGAGATGAGTCCAATGACATTAGCCAACGTAAAACAAAACCTATAAGGGTTCTTTGAAAAAGTTGGGCCATCTGTTCTTCACTCAAACCCTGAGATTGTATGATACTAACATATACTTTCAAGTGACACCTAAGACATCCAATCCAATCAAACTTTTCCATGTCTGGCATTGTGAACTTCTCTGGCAGATAGACCATGGGAAATAACGTCATTGCCCCTAATCCAATAGAAAGATCGTCAGGGTTTTTGATATTCTTCAAAGTAGTTTCAACTTGAGTTATCCGATGATTTAGGACAGGGTCGACAGGTAATTAATTATTCTCTTGATTTTTTATGAGGTCAAACACAGCCTGGGGTTCTATAGCTTTATCTTTTTTCTTTTCAGTCTTCAAGGTTTCAATTTGTGTTTGAACAAAAGTAATAATTTGTGTTTGAAAAGATTCTAAAATTTGGCAAAGCATTGTTTCATCCATGGTACTTGTTTTTTTTTGTGGCAAAGACTGACTACTTGGACTTGACAATGGTACTCTGCAAAGATGACTTTTTTCACGGATCCAAAGTGGTACAGATGGTGGTTTAGAACATTTAGGAGCAATTATTCCCTGATTGGAAATAAACCAAGGTTAACCATTGACTCTTACCACATTATTAAAATTTTTATATAGATTAGCCCAAGTTCGGGGGAAATATCGAATCCAAATGCACTATAAGTCTATAGTGACCAAGAAAGTGAAAAACATTAGTCACGAGTCTACCCCTGATTGGGATTGAACCTTTGATCAAACAAAATAATTTGACCCTAGGATCGAATCTTTGGTAAAAATTGGTCTGAATATTTGAAAGTAAAATCAATTGGTCCAATCGGTTTGGTGTTGATCAATTTGTCGATTGGGCCAATTGGTTTAATTGGTTCAAATAGATTGGTACAGTTCACCAATTAGGTTGGATTGATATTGTGGGTTTAGTTTGAACGGTTGGATCAGTTCGCCTACTTACCTGTTGATTGGATTGAATAGAGTAACCCAGAAACACCCATAGTCGGTTCGGGTCGTGACCTATAGCAATGTTCCTCTAGGTTTACTACGTGTAATGCAATTTATCTGGCCACCCTTGCTCAAGTGCACCTATATACATTTCAAGCGTACTCAATCAAACGGTACATGGTGACTTGGTTTAATATACCATAGGTATTCAAAGTGATAATCTAAGACTCCAACCCAAATCCCTAAAGTGAAAAATAGTTAGTTTAATCTCCAGTTGAGAGGTGGCGCACGATGCTGAATTAAGGCACTCTTCAGTCACCTCTTGTTTAGAATAGACATCATCTATCCCCCTAATACATGAGGTACAACGTGGCCGGATCTCGCTTAAGCACTGATTTTGACTAAGAAGTGCAATTGGTGTAACTTAAATTAGCTTTGATATACCATATAGGTACGTGTCTAGGGTTGTAGCTTTCATAAATGGTTTAGCATCCCATGAGGAGACCAACAACGTACTAGTACTATATTGACAATCGGGATATGTGACTTTGTGGCTTATAGTAGGACAAAAGGCTTAGGTCGCTCCAGCATGGGTGCATCGATATACCTTTCAGAGTTATCTGATCAAACAATATTGATGCCCCAGTTTTATATACCCTAAGGTACGTAATTAGAATTGTGGTTTTCATGAATAACGTCGCGTCTCACGAGAAGACCGAGCCACACACTAGTTCCATATTGACTATAAGGGACATGCAAGTGTGTAATGCAATAAAATAAACGTGCTGGTGGTGTGTGCAAAATAAGGTGGGGTGTGCCCTTCGCATTTTTCAAATAAATGGGCCCGTGGGCCAGATCATCATAATATAAATAATGATCAAAAAACACAAAATCCATAACATTAACATTAAGATCAAGGCATGCACATATCATATGTATATCAATTAAGATCATGGCATTTCAGATAGTCAACTAATATGGATAGCACAATAGCAATGATAACTAATCATCGACCAATCACAAGAACAAGTTCTTTTTCTTTTTTTATCTATTTACTTATGGTCCAATCAATGATCACTTTGGGTAACCCAAAATAATTTGAAATTTCAAAGAATATTAAATTGATGATAGAATATTGAATTATAGATAGAATGATGGTTGTAGGGATAAAGAGGAATGAAACTTAAAAAAAAAAACTTTATAAAAAAAACTAAAAACACATCCCAAAAAAAAAAACAAAGAGAAAGATCCTATTGCCACTCCAACTCGTTTGCAATCAAATGCAAAATTAGCATACATCCTAATATGATGTGCTATAAGTAGAAGTTGGTGTGTCAAATTATTCTCTCTTTTAACACCATTGGAGGCTACCAAAAAATAAAAATAAAAAAATTTATGTTGCTGCTAGCAACACTCACGACTAAAAAAAACCTTTTTTTTTTATATAAAAACAAATTACTAAGAAAAAAATAATAACATGGCCTAAACAAAAATCTATTGCCACACCAACTGCACGTTTGGAATCAAACATTCTGATTGTATGTTGTTAGTAAAAATTTTCCTAAACAAAAACTCTTTCTTTTTGCATGATATGCTGTTAGTAACAAACCAACAAATAAAAATAAATAAATAAAAAATTTAGTGTGCTGTTGTGTGTGCGTGATTCACATTATTCAAAGATCCAAAATGTAACACTTTCTTCTTCCATTCTCTCCTCCAAAAGTTACCAATCACCCAATAGCTGCCAACAAAATCCCCATTCACTCTATTTACATTTTTAAAAACACTTTCTACGACACAGCAACAGTACATCCATTGCACTCTCAAATAGATAACATTGCTGGCTTTTCCTAAACTCCGTAAGAATTGGGTATAATTACCATTGCAGAAAGCTTGGGATTATACTCAACATTATGAGCTTGCAAAGCTATGGCCTTAAGATCCAATTTGCAGTCTAAGTTGACTGTAGACCCAATGTTTTGTAGAGTAGGAACAATGCCAGAAAGGAAAAAAAGAAATTTGGAAAAATCAACTGGCTAGTTCCCTTCCAAGACTTGGTCAGCCATGTTCATGTTCATCTTCAAAATCAGAATCAATCACACCTCTTTTTAACACAATCAACGATTAAATCTAAAGAATTTTTGTTTTGTTCCTTTTCTTTCTCAGTCCTCAATTATTCAAAATCAAAGAGTCCATGAGAATTCTGAAACAAAACCGATCACCATCTTTCCTACAAGCATAGATCTCAAAGGGATCTTGTCGAAGAAAAACTTCATAACCATAAAATAACAAATCGAAAAGGAAGCATAATCATCATCGATTACCTCATTCGAAACCCTTTGCAACCAAAATTTCATATCGTTGATTAAGATAAAATCTCATCAGGGACTTCGAATCGTTTCTTCGACAAATCTAAGCTTGGATCTTCTTCAATCTTGATCCTCAAAATCCCATCTTAATAAATTGATAACCTAAGAACAAGATTTCATGATTTTGTTTTTCCTTTTCTCTGTTCTTAGGAAGAAGATTGGCGATGAGATCACCATCATTAATGGAGATATCAGTAGCTATAAGAGAACAAAACCCAGGTTTTCTCGATCATGCTCGCTTGCAGAAAGAGGTGTGATTACAGTTCCTGAACTCTTCTTTCTTCCATGATGAGTTGGAATAGAACCAATAGCAGAACTAAGAATGGAGATGAGAGAGAGAGATGAAGAGAGAGAAAAAAATAGGAGAGAGAAACATCTCTCTCCATTGTTGTTCCCCTCTTTGCACATTGAAGAACAAGATAGAAAAAGAAAAAAAACTCAAAATGCTAACAACACACCACACATAAAAATACTTTTTAGTTGCTAACAACGAGCCAAAATCTTTTTTTTCTCAAGAAATTAGACGCATGTACCTCAAAAAAATAAAAATTAATAAAAAATTTATTTATTTTTAAAATCTTCATGATTCAACAACCATTATTTCATCTTCAATGAAGCTAACCTCATGAATTATTTAGGGTCATCCCAAATGACCCTCGATTGAATCATATAAAATAATATTCCAGGATATCATACTCAAAATCCAATCAAATGATGCCAAAAGAACATAAATAATCCAACCTAAAAAAAGAATAAATAAATAGATAAATAAAATAGAATAAAAACTAGGTCTATTTGGCAATGCATCAATATTTGGGATTTTTCAAGTTTGATCCTCAAAAATATCCCCAACGGAGTCACCACTGAAAGCACCCTCGATCCGTGGGTTGCGGATCTATTTTTTTTTTTTGTGATTGGGAATCGCTACCTAGTTTTACGATCTAACAATCGAAACATGACTCAAAATCGAAAAAAGGTACTAATCTACGAAAAAAAAAGGTCCAGGATCACGTTATGGATCGGAAGGTGTTAGGCACCGATCCCGCCCGACAAACGTCGATCTCTACTTTTCTCAAAAATTATTACATTGCTAAAAATGACCTAAAAATAAAAACTTAACTTACCCAAGTGATTACAACAATTGATTCCCTCAAAGCTGGTAGAGAGCATCTATGTGTGAGTTTTCTTGTTTTTTCTCCGTCACTAGATCCGCTTTCGATCTCTAAGATAAGGTATTTTCCTCCTAGATCTGAGTATTTTCTAGATGTTCTGGGTGTTTTGAAGGTTTCTGAGTATTTTTTTTATGAAATTTTTTATGTTTTTTGAGTAAAAAATGGGATTTAGGTGTTAGGTAGGGAGTTGGGACTTCAGATTTAAGGTTTTGAGAAGACTGGAGAAAGTTTTTGGCCTCTCTTTCCTAAGGTTTTTCTTGACCAGCGAGATTAAGTTATAGAAGCTCTTTTATATAGAGTTTTTGAGAGCTTTTTAGTTTGACTAAGTCTCTTTAAGATAAGGATAATTAGGATTTAATTAAGATTTTGAATTAGGGTTTCCATTCTTACATACAATGAAAAAATATTTTTTAATTTTTTTAGAAAATCCCCTTGATTATACTTTTAATTATTTAGGACCCCAAATGGATGGGCCTTTTAATAAATATCAGGTGGGCCCCACTTTTTAACTCTCTAGTATAGGCCAGAGCACTTTTCCAAAAGAAACATATTAGTGCATCACAACTCAATCAAGGCCTGGAACAAAGGTTGCATTCTCGCCTTGCCCATCATATTGGTTTGAGATGCCCTTGGTGGATGGTTGACTACCCTGTTTTAGGTACCAAAGGATCCTTTTATGTCCGTTTGATTAGGCTGGAGGAGACATCGTTTTACCAACCTGCCTTGATCCAGAACAGTACGGAGTGCTTATAGAGTTTCGCTACCTCAACACAAAGAATTCTTTCCTTCCGAACCATTGATTGAAAAGTTAGTGCTTCTCATTGAAAAGGCTTGGAACAAACGCACCTTAGAATATCCAGATGGACCAATGGAGTTCAAAGAGCTAGTCGTTAGAACCAAGAGAAGCAAGCCTAATGGTCCTAGCAATCCTGATGACGATCAAAACAAAGCCAAGCTCCATGTAAACAAATCTAAGTCAGAGTTATGAAAAGTTGTTTTGAAAATCTTATCTATCAAATAATTTAAATAGTTCAATAAAATTTCCTTTAGTTTATTTGAGAATAATCATTGCATAAATGACTTATTTAATGGGTTGGTGTACAATAAAATCTTAGGATTCACTAAAGTGTTGTCAAGGTAGTAACACTGAAATTGATAATCCACTTCAAAAGGGTTCCATAACCCATATCCATCTCAGATTGGGTCCACGACCCATATCCAATTTCGAATCAAGTCCATGATCCATCAGGGATCTAGCAAGGATGACAACAAATCAAACAACTAAAAAGAATTCAATCTTGTTTCAAAAAAAATAAATATTTCAACTCAACTTGTTTCAGCTAATCTACTTTTACAAAATGTCATTGATTCCGTGTCGATGCCATCTCCGTGCTGTTATAATTTTTTTTTTCAAAATACTTTACCGACTCCGTGTCGATGCTAGCTCCGTGCTGATGTAATTTCTTTTTAAAAAAATATTTTATCGACTCTGTGTTGATGCCAGCTCCGTGCTGATGGAATTCATTTTTCAAAAATTTTACCGACTCTGTGTTGATGCCAGCTCCGTGCATCGATCAATGTGATACATCGATCAATGTGATGGCCAGAGTTTTGATGGATCTCGTTGAACAAGTTAGAGTTGTTTCCAATTGGCAAGAGATTTGATAAAGGTCGGGGTTGGATAGGGGTAAGAAGCCCTTTTTTCATCAATTTGTGAAGAGCTACAGTGAGACTCGTCCCTGGATTGGTAAATTGACACGGAGTTCGAGGTTGACTTGGGTGAACCTGGTTATTAGTTTGGGCTGTGGGTTGAGCTGGGTAGCTGATGTGTTAGCTATGTAGACATGGTTGGTACTGGGTTTGGAAACAAAAGGTTTCTTGGACCTATTGTCTGAGGAGTTAGAAAAAACCCTAGAGACAAAAACGTCCTCAAGTTGACTTTCGATTTGCAATAGGGACTCAAAAGTAGGGAGATATTGGGCAACTAGGTGTTGAGCATATCCTTGTAAGAGGTTCTTTAGGATAGTTGCTACTTGTTCCTTCTCTGAGGGTCTATCCCATATTTGGGCAGCCTTAGCCCTCCAACGACCAATGAAATCTGTGAATGTCTCCCCATTCTTCTGTTTAGTTGACTCCAAATCCCTTCTTGAAGTCTCAATCTCAGTACTGTATTTATACTGATGCTAGAAAGTTTTTGACATGTTCTCCCATGTACCTACTATAGACATCAACCATCATAGAGCTGACCCGGATAGAGTTTGCTGAAATAGCAATGTCATCTGTTCATCACTGAGCCCCATAGTACGTATGTTAGTAACATACACTTTAAGATGCGTTTTTGCACAACCTACACCACTGAACTTGTACATTTCAGGCATTACAAATTTCTTTGGCAAATAAATTCTAGGGATACAGTTCAGAGCTTCAATGCCTAGTGCAATTTCATCGATACCCTTTATACTCTTCATAGTTGACTCTAACTGAGACATCTTGTTGGCTAACACCGGATTTTCATCGAAATATTCTTCATCTCCGTCAAGCTCAAAGACCTCATGTGCACGTCTTATTGTATTTTCTTCTTCTACCATTTTTCTTTTTGGATCATCAAGGGGATTGCCTGTTGATTCTGAAATCTGTTCTAAAACTTCTACTTTGCCTTTTATACTGTTGATATCATTGGCAAGGGTGTTAAAATCTTACGGATCTCTGTAAACTCAGATTCGAAAGCCATTTCTGCCTGTTGACTTGGTACTGTCATTAATTCTAACCAACTAGACTTACGACTCTAACTAGGAGGTGAACGCTTGAGTTTGAGTGCAATGATAATCCTATACACCCCATCAAAGATAAATTTAATCAATTTCAGTGTTACCCCCTTGATAACATTTTAATGAGTCCTTTTATTGAAGTTTGTGCACCAATCCATTCACGCAATGATCATTCAAAAGAGAAATAAATATTTATTCAAAAGAAAATAGCTTTATTGAAAATGATTGACAAAAAAACGTTTTCATTATAACATCTTTCAACAAATCTAACTTAAACTATTTTTTACATGGACGCTTGGCTTTATCTTGATAGTCATCAGGATTGCTATCAGGCTTGATCCTCTTGGCTTTAATAACGGACTCTTTGAATTCTGTTGGTCCATCTGGATACCCTAAGGTGAGTTTGATCCAAGCTTTCTCAATAAGATGTATTAACTTTTCAATCAATGGCTCGAGAGGGAAGAAAGCTTTGTGTAGAGGTAAAGATAACTCTATAGGTACGTCGTACTGCTCTGGGATCAATGCAGGTTTGTAAAAAGATGTTTCTTCTAGTCTGATTAAACGAACATAATAGGATCCTTTGGTTCCTAAGACAGGGTAGTCGGTCATCCACCAAGGGTATCTCAAACCAATGTGTCGGATAAGACAAAAATCCAACCATTTGCTCCAAGCTTTGACTGAGTCATGATGCACTAACAGGTTTCTTTTGGAAAAATGTTCTGGCCCATACTCGAGGTTTGAAGGAACATCCACAATTTTGAGACTATCACACATCCATATATAGAGTAAGTGGGGGCTTCCTTTGAAGCTTTCTCGCTCACCATTCTTTATGGCATCTTGACCTGAGAAAGTTTCAGTTAGGATGAAGGGCTACTGGGTTGGCTTTCCTTGAGAGGTGAGAAGCTATATCTATAAAGGACTAGGGGATAGTTTGGCCATCACTTTTGGAGGTAAGCATGTATTGGATTAAAATTCCTAAACACAGACGATAATCTCTAGTGGCTCGCCAAGTTTCTGGGTTTACATTGATGGGATGACTACGGAAGCGATACGAGCCTAATAGAGGTACTACATCCAATCTCCCATTATGGACTAGGGCCTTGGCTTCTTCCTTGGAAATATTCAGTCTTGTGACGAGGTCACCAGAATATCCTGTCTTCAATGAGGGTCTGACTAGAGGTCCTGAAGTAGATATCCCCATTATGCCACAATAATCCTCATGAATGGGGCACAAATGCATATGCCTCATATAGAATATGTGAAGATAGGGATTCCAGCGTTTAGCTATAGCACATAATAGGTTCCAGTCTATTTCAAACTCATGATAATAAATAGCACTCCTCAACATGAATCTCCCAAAATTGATCTTCTCTACAGGGTGTATCCCTATGATGGTTGTTTTGACTAACTGATCAATTGGGTTATTGTCGGCGGCTAACATCCAGGTTTGACACAGAAGGGTGTCTTAGTATACTTCCAAAGTCCATGTAAAATATCTTTGTAAGTCATTATTCAAACAAATCATTTTGTAAATTATTTCCTTTATTTTCTTTTTGAAAAAAAAAATTTCCTTTGGAAAATCTTGTTCTTATGGAAATTTTTTTTTCTAAAGAACACTTCTTCTGGAAAACACTTCTTCTGGGAAACACTTCACCTGGAAAATACTTTCCTTTTGTAAACCATTTTTCTTTTTTGAAAATGGGTTGAAACCCAAATTTAGAGAATAATTTGATTTCCATGTCCCGGCCTATCATGATTGTTGGATCGAGATGGACTGGATCATTATGAATTATTGCAAAAAATGGATTCTTTATTGGGTCGGTGCACCCATTTTAACCAGGTAAAACAAAAAAACTTTAATCCTGGAGGACAACCATACATTCTGATCTCATCATTTACATACATACTGATCTCATCATTCACAAGGTCCTATTCAATAAACAACCCGGGAACATGCACGATAAGTTCGAGTCGTGACCTATAGGGGAGGTTTCTAGACTCTAAGCTTACTATGTGCAATGCATTTTTATCTGGCCACCCTTGCCCAAGTATGCCTATATACCTCTCGAACGTACTCAATCAGACGATACATGGTGACTTGATTTGATATACCATATAGGTGATAATCTAAAATTTCAACTCATTTCTCTGAAGTCAAAAGCAGTCAGTTTAATCCCCAAATCAGAGGTGGCGCGCGATGCTTGAGCAAATGCATTCTTAAATCACCTCTTTTCTAGAATAGACGTAGTCTATCCTTCTAGTACTGTAGTACATCGGAGTAGGATCTCGCTTAGGCACTGATTTTGACCAAGAAGTGCAACTGATGTACTTGGATCATCTTTGATATGCCTATGGGTACGAGTCAAGAGTTATAGCTTTCATAAATGGTTTGGCATCCCACGAGGGGACCGACCACGTACTAGTACTACGTTGGCAAACGGAACATGTGATTGTGTGGCTTACAATAGGTCAAAGTTCAGGTCGCTCCAGCCTAGGTGCATCGATATACCTTTCAGAGTCACGTGATCAGACGGTACTGATGCCCCAGTTTAATATACCCTAAGGTACGTCACTGTAGTTGTGGTTTTCATGAATGATGTCGCATCTCCGAAGAGACCGGGCCACGCACTAGTGCCACGTTGGCTATATTGGGACATGTAAGCGTGCAAAATAGTAAACGTGCAAGTGGTGTGTGCAAAATAGGGTGGGGTGTGCCTGGGGCCTTTTTCAAATAAATGGGCCCATAGGCCTGATCATATCATCACAACATTGATATCACATGAATATTAATCAAGAAAAATACCAATCATCTCATCACATCAACATTAAGATCAAAATAAGCACATCAAACACTTATCTCAATCAATATTATAGTACGTTAGATAAGCAATCAACACAAGGACTAATAATTGGATTCAATCATTGGAATGAGCACATAATTTCTAGTCCAAACCAAAGAGATTTTTTTTTATATGGTCCAATCAAGGGTCACTATAGGCGACCAAAAATAATTTGAGATTTAAATGAATATTAAATCGAAACTAAAATGAGAGTTGTAGGGATAAGGGGTGACGATTCTCTTATAAATCAAATTGATTTTTTAAAAAAATAAAAATAAAAATAAAATCTAAAAGAAAAGAAATTGACGAAACCTATTATTAACTACTGCGAAATAAATTATTAAGCAAATTGAACAAATTGATTTTAAAAAAAAAAAATATTACTAAAAAAAAATCTATTGCCACATTAATTTATACGTTTGAAAATAGTACCAATACTTCGATGACGTACTATACGTAAAATTAGTGTGACAATAGTGACTCAAAAAGAAAACAACTGAATGACCGCGATGTTTATTAGTAAGAAAAATTATTCAATTATTGTTTCTCATCTAGTCAAATGGTTTTTTATTCAAAACAACCCAATAGTTTAACAGATATCAAACCCAAATTTTCTCAGTCGAATAATGTCCTCAAATTGTGTTAATGCTTGTTGCGTTACAATTCAGCACCATGGAGCCAAACCTTTGAGGGTTCAATCGGTCGAAAACATTTTGAGAAAAAAAAATTTGTCACCTTTACCCGGCGATTTTGAGGATGAAGGCCGTTGGATTCAGAGACAATCTATTTTATTCTCTATTCTCTCCAGCACCATCAACCCTATCGTCATCAATGTTTCGACCAATGAACACGTTTAATTACAACAACATAAGCGATTTACAAAGCTTCCATGATGCAGCCACAGATTTCAGCTGCAACATGATTTCAAGAGTAGCCATGGCCAACATTTCGAAGAAGAAGAAAATCGGAAAAAATTCAACTAAAATCACTATTGATTCAAAAGGACTTTTTTTTAAAAAAAACTTTCAAATGAACAGAAAATCAGAACGTATATCAGAAAATCAAAAAATCAAAATGACCCTCGATTGAAACAAAAAAATAATAAATAAAAAAAATAAAATACAAAATAAAAAAAATGAAAGTTTTGAACAAGAAAAAAAAATATTGCCTAAGGGCAGATTGGCACACCTAAATTTAAAAAAATAAAAAATAAAAAATCTACAAAAATAAAAAACAAAACAAATTAACAAAAATTCATGGTCCAACCATCATCATCTCATTCTCAATTTATATGTCAATATGAATTTTTCATTATTTAGGGTCGTTCTAAATAACCGTTGATTGAACCATAAAAAAACAAAAAATTATATGTCAAATCAAAGTATCCAAAATCGAATCAAAGGATACGAACCCAAAAAATAATCCAAATAAAAATGGGTCAACATCCATTTTTCCACATCATCATCTTCTCAATATCCTGCATTATTTAGAGTTATCCCAAATGACTTTAAATTGAATCATAACAAATAATATTCTACAATAATATGCTAAAAATGATGCCGAGAAAATATAATACAATCCTAAAAATAAAAGAGTCAAATAAAAAAAATAAAAAAAATATAAAACTAGGTCTAAATGGCAATGTTCCCATACTTGGGGCTTTTCAAGTTTGATCCTCAATAGTCCCCATTGGAGTCGCAACTAAAAGCGCCATCGATTCGCGGGATGCGCGGATCCGTTTTTGACTTTGAGGTTTGGGAGTCGCCACCTAGTTATTATGGTCTACGAGCCGAACACTGACTCTAAAAGGCAAATAGCACTAATTTACGAAAGAAAATACGGGTCCAGAAATCACGTTACGGGGTTGGAAAGTGTTAGACACCAACCCTGCCCGACAAATGCCGGTCTCTACTTTTCTCAAATAAAACTACATTGCTAAAAGACCTAAATAAATAATAATAATAAAAAAATAAGAATGAAAAATACCTAGATGATCACAACGATAGTTCCCTCAGAGTTTGTGGAGAGATTCCTTGCTTCATTTCCATTACTGGATCCGCTTCGGATATCTAAGATGAAGTATGTTCTCCTTAGATCTAAGTGCTTTCTAATTTTTGGTGGATTTCTAGGTATTTTTGAAAGGTTTCTAGGTATTTTTTGAGCAAAAGTTGGGGGTTAGATGATATGTAAGGGGTTAGGACTTCAAAATTAAGGTTTTGGAAAGGTTGGGGAAGCTCCTTGACCTATTTTTTCTAGGATTTTCTCTTGGATATGAAAATAGGTTGTAGAGACCCCAATTTATAGATTTTTTAAGACCTTTTTAGATAGAGTTAGAGTTAGATTATGTTTATATTAAATAACTTTAGAGTTTAATTAGAATTCTATTAGGGTTAGGGTTTGACTTTGGTCTTATTAGATTGATTAAGGTTTTGACTTACGTCTCATTTGATTGACTAGAATTTAGGAATTTGACTTAAGTCTTACTTGATTGACTTGATTTTAGGGTTTTGACTTAAGTCTCACTTAATTGACTAGATTTTAGGATTTTGACTTAAGTCTTACTTGATTGACTTGACTTAAAAAAAAAATAATTTTTATTAGGATTTCACTTTACACTAATTAATATTTTAATTATTAATTTCGAAATTTTTACTTATTAAAATTGTAAAATTCTCGTTTAGCCCTAGGAAAAGACTTTTCGCGTTTTAAATCGTTTTTCAATATTCTAGGATATTTTGGAATCGCTTTTTCATAAGGAATTCAATGGGAATATTGGTTTGTCTCATTTATAAAAAAAAATTATGTGAACTTTATGAGGGGCATTTTCGTAATTTTGTCAAATTTTGTAAAAATTGACAAAATGATTTATTTGGTTTTGATTTGTTATTTTATGTGTTTGAAAAGATTTTCCTAAGCGTATTGTGGGCTCTAGGGATGTTTTGATGTTAGGGGTATTTTGGTAATGTAGACACGGGGTTTCGCCATTACGATGACCACATCTACGATGGTTTGGAGTCGCCACCATTCATATTATAAGTGGGTGTGAATGGTCACCCGATGTGTATTTTTTGAAAAAGTGACATTTTTTACGTTTTAGTGACTCTCGATGGATAGGAACTAATCAAACAATGAGATTCGGGGTAAGTGGTTCGATTAGAGAAAAGGGAAGGTGTTAGGCACCCTTTTCTCCCCACTAAAGAGTGGTAACCTCAACTCAACTCGGTCATTTTTTATTTAAAAAGGTGTGGAAGATAACGTGCCACGTGGGTGCATTTGTACCCTAGATAGGGGTTCATTTTCGGCTTGATCATAGGGTCATTCCATTGATGGAAATGACCCTTATAGACCTTTAGCCTTGGGGTCCATTCATCCTAAAAAATAAAATGAAGGGGAGAGGGGTGATAGAAGAGCGAGGAGGAGAGGATGTAGAAGAGAGAGGGGGGGGATTGCCTTGAACCCACCTTGTATCTTCTTTCTTCTTTTCTTCTTCTTCTTTGAGTCTTCTTGAGTCCTTAGTATTTTAAGCAAATACAACTCTTTTTTTTTGTTGAAGGAGTAGAGAAGAGATGATGAGAGAGTTGAGTGTAGTATGTGATTTTTTTTATGAGACTTGGGGAGGATTAGTGTGAGGGAATTGATGAGATTTTTCTTAGTGAGAGGGGTGATAATTGTTAGTAGAGAGAGTTGGGGAGAAATTTTGTAGTGAAAGTTGAGGGCATTTTTGGGAAGAGGATGAGGGTATTTATAGATGTTGAGGAGTTATTTTAGGGATATAATGGGGTGAAGTGAAAAAAAAGGATAGAATGGTTATGAGTTTGAGAGAGAAGTGGGTGTAATTTAGAGGAGATTGGAGGGTATTTAGGGAATGGGGGTTAAATGGGTGAGTTTTGACCCAAATGGTTTGGATCCTACCTAACCCATTTGGGTGGAGTGTTTGGTGAGGTGAGTTTAAGATGATGGTTGAGATTAAATGGTATTTGATTTAAGAGAATGGAGGATTTAAAGAGGTGGTTGATGATATTTTGGGAGGGTGAGGGAGATGATGCCATGTGTCAAAGTGGTTGGAAATGAAGGGTTGAGATAGGTTGATGGGAGAGGTTGAGTGTTTGACTTGAGAGGATGGTGTAGGTTTAGGTTGTAGATGTAGGTTTTGTAGGGAATGATGAGGGTAGATTAGGGGAGGTATAGGTTAGGGGTGTGGGTTGATGTGTTTGATTTGAGAGAAAAGGTGATGGGTTGATGTTTGGGTAGATGGGATTTAAAGCAAATTAATGGGGTAGGTAGTTGGGTAAGGGAGGTGAGATGGGGTGATGACATGTGTCATCTTTGATTATCAAGATGGTGATTGGTTGATGTGGGTAGTGGTTGATGGGTTAGGGTTGTGGGTTGGATATGAATTGGATATGGATTTGGGCTTAAGGGGTTTTGGAGTATTTTGGGCTTGGGTTATGAAATGGTTTTGGATTTTAGGAATTAGTTGAGGGTTATTTTGGAATGGATTTTGAGGGTATAGGTTGGTTTTAGATTTTAGGTGATGTGGGATTGATTTTAGGCTAGGGGTAAGGTGAGAAGTCGATTTAGGAAAGTGTTGAGGACTTGTGGGCCTTAGGTGGGCCTATGGTTTTTACGGACTCGGAGGCGAAGCGGTGTTAGTAGAGAAGGGGTAGGCATCCCAAGTCTCACATTTTTAATTTTTTAATTTTTTTAGATTTTTGCAATCATTAGTTTGATCAAAAATGCCACGTGTTGGCGAATCGGGCTTTTTAGGCCCGTTGGTGAAATTTATCGGAAATTTGACGTTTTTGATTTTGGAAGCGAAGCGGTGAATATTGGAAAGCGTAAGGTAGGCCGAGTCCTTTTGGTGGGCCTCCTAAACCATTGAGAGGTCTTAGGGGCCTCGGTTTGGTAAAAATGTCACTTTTCAATGACTTGGGCCCTTAAGGCCCGTTGGCCCATTTATTTGGAAAATCGATATTTTTGGGCCCTTTCGAGAAGTGGCCCGTTCAAATTGAGGTGTCTACAGGTAATTTGGTCATTTTTTAGTGATTTTTATCGTAAAACTTCTTTTTATTGTGAAATGATGATTTCTATGTTTTTAGGGTTATATTTTCCTAGCGTAGCATGGTTTCTACAGTTTTGTTAGTTTGATATATCTCATCTGAATTTCTAAAATATATCTAATAACAAATAAAGCATTGGAATAATCATCCATCATTGGGAATCGTCCCGATCAGGTGACTGCAAAAATGGGGTGTCTACACTCCCCCATGGATTTCACTTAATACATCTTTTGCTTTTTCGGAGGTAAGCAACGTAAGAGTAGACCCCTATAGACTTCCTGTATAGGGTCCCATCTAGGACCGTATATCTCTCTGCCTTGCTCTTGACCCTTCATGCTTCCTTCGAGTCGTTGGGTAGCTTTTCCTGTTGTAAATAGGCTAAGATTGGACTTATCCATCCTTCGTCTTTCACAACTGCCACTAAACTGGTTTGTCCGGGTTCATCTATAGATGGGCATTCTTGGTAACTCAATCGTAATTTTCTCTTATGCTAACCAGCTAACATCAAAGTAATGTATGCCAGAACATCCGCATGCCTATTGTCTGTTTGAGGTATGTGTTCGACTTTGATATTTCCTACACGATGCATGGCGGTCCTAATTTTCTCCAAATAGAGCTGCATCGGAGGGTCCCGAACCTCAAATGTCCCGTTGATGTGGTTCATCACCAACTATGAGTCGCTATAGACAGTGGCCTTAGATACTCCTAGGCCTACTAAGGATTCAAGGCCGAGTAACATTGCCTCGTATTCTAATTCATTATTCGACGCCTTGAACCCCAGTGTAACCGCATTTTCTATTCTTGCCCCATCTGGGGTGATCAACATGACTCTAATCAATGACCCCCTCAAAATTAGACGATTCATCTACGTATGCTTTCCACCCCGGGCCGCCTTGCAACTCTTGCTCATTGTCTGCCTGCTCTAACTCTTCTACTAACAGATCTGCCTTCTCTTCTACTGGGAAATATGCCAAGAAGTCTGTTATTACTTGGCCTTTTAACAAAACTCTAGGCTTGAACTCGAGCCCAAACTCCGCTAACTGTACTGTCCATTTCGCCCTTTTACCTAATCCTTCCGCTTTTCCCAATACAGACTTTAGAGGGAACTCCAAGATGACCTACACCCAATGTACTTGAAGGTATGGTCACAGGAGTAGTGTCGTATAGACTAAGGCTACCCCCAATTTTTTGAGTTTCGAACAGTACAATTCTAGGTCTATGAAGGTTTTACTCAGAAAATAAATGGGTTGCTCTACTGCTACTCCATTTCTTACCAAGACTGAGCTGAAAGCATGCTCTAAAGTAACCAAATACAACCCCAATACTTCCCCTACCTCTAGTTTGGAAAGTATGTGTTGTTTGCCGAGGTATCTTTTCAATTCTGAGAAAGCTTGCTCACATTCTTCTATCCATTCGAACTTGGAGTTTTTTCACAGTAACTGGTACAAGGGCCTACACTTATCACAGTAACTGGTACAAAGGGCCTACACTTATCAGAAGATCTAGCTATAAAATGGTTTAATACAGCAACTCTCTCCGCCAACTTTTGAACTTGTTTCTAGGTTCTCTGAGACGGCATCTCCAATAACGCTCTAATTTGATTTGGGTTGGCCACGATCCCTCGTTTCATAACTAGATAACCCAAGAATTTCCCTGAAGATAATGCAAAAGTGCATTTCTCCAAGTTAAGTTTCATCCCCACTTTCCTTATCCTGGAGAAGACCTCTTTCAAATCACTAATGTGATTTTCCTTTCTTTTGTTCTTGACTAGCAGGTCATCTATGTACACCTCTGTTGTTATGCCCAGCAAATCTTGAAAAGCTCTGTCTCCAATCTCTGATATGTAGTTATTGCATTCTTTAAATCCAAGGGCATCACCTTATAGCAATAAAGCCTTGCTCTGTAATGAATGTTGTCTTTTATTGATCTTCCGGGCTAAGTTGTATTTGATTGTAGCCAGAATAGCCATCCATGAAGGACAATCTCTCGTAGCCAGAAGTTGCATCCACAAGCTGGTCTATCCTTGGCATTGGGAAGCTATCCTCGAGACAGGTTTTATTTAAGTTTGTGAAGTTTATACAGACCCTGACCTTCCCATTCTTCTTGGGTACTGCCAAAATATTCGCTAACCACTCTGGGAATTGCACATTTCTTATGATCTCAGCCCTGATCAACCTGTTCACCTCGTCATTCACCACCTCTCTGAATCATGGTGTTAATCTCCTTGGATTCTTCTTGACCGAATTGAAAGTTGGTACATTGAGATGGTGACAAATCACCTCCGGGTTGATCCCTAACATCTCTTTGATAAAATAGGTGAAGACATCCCGATTTCTCTTAAAGCATTCTGTAAACTCCGTCAACTCTTCTGGGTCTAGTTCGGCCCCTACTCCGATTTACTTCCCTTCACCCCACATCTATCATCCAAATGCCCTCTAAGCATGGAGGTCCACCAAACTTGGCCTTCCCCCACTGGAATGGCTATTGCTATACTTTCTCCTCGAAAAAATCTTCCCAGCTCAATGTGCATACTTGAGTTGCTACTTGCTCACCTCGCACATCAAACATTCCCTGCAGTGTGGGGAATCGGAAGACTTGGTAATATATGGATGGGTCTGCTCGCGTCTCATGCGTCCAACACCTCCCCAAGAGAGCATTGTATGGGGAACTTGCCTAGACGACCAAGAACCTAGTCATCAAGGTTACCGGTCTTGCTTGCAACGATAACACAATCTCCCCTATGACTGATTGAATCTCCCGTCAAACGTAATCAACGGTGCTCCAGCCGGGGTGAGCACCTTCCTATTGAGGCCCATCTTCATGAAGGCTGAAACATACAAAATATCCACTGAGCTACCGCTGTCGATCAACACCCTCTTAAGCGTAAAGGTGCCTATTCGCAGGGTTACGGCCAATGCATCATAATGGGGTCTCGCTACCCTTCCAAGTCCTTCTCGGTGAACGCAATTGTTTGTTCACCAAAGGGTTCTTCCTACTCTGTGGGTCCACTCCCTTTTGTAAAAACATGAGCAAAATGCTCAGTCCTTCTTAGAGAGGTACTGAGTAAGATAAACCAGTCCCTTGATTAAATATCCGAGAACTTTTATCGTCTGGTGGAGGCTATGGAAAAGATGAGTGTCACCCCCAATGACTTCCTCTCCTGGTACAACTTGAAGGTGCTTCCCAATCGGTCGAGTTTCTACTCACTGTCCCCCAAGAGTGTAACAATGGTTCAGACCCCTTTTCTCCCAAGTTCTGATAAATAGTGGCACAAAGACCCCCTCTACTTTTTTGGGGACTCGAAATTTTCTCCTAGCACTCCCCATGAGGGAGTCAGAGTCCCTCAAACCTTCCAGGGTAATGTTACTTTTAAGTTATTGGCAGAAGTTGCCTCTTTCATTTACTCTATCCATTCTCAGTACTACTTTCTCAATTGTTTTTGTTCTTCTCGTGCAAAATCCTCCGCTTTGGTGGCTACGGAGGCTAGGAAGATACGGCGCAGAGCATCTGAAGACCAGAAGCCAAAGGTAGTGGACCTTCGAACCAGGGCTGTGAAGAGAGCGCTGGTGAACAATCTTCTAGGTGATGTCCCTCGACTACCTGCATGACGAGCTCCTTCTAGCTGTACCGTAGAAGCTCTTGATCCACTTTCGTCAACTCCACGAGAAGGGATCCCAATAATCTAGTCCTTCCCTCCAACGTGCTAGGTCCGGATTGTTTGACCCATTTGGAGTGGCACGGTTCTACTTTTGAGGTTCTGTCTGGGCCCTCCGATGTCATGAATATCGACATCTTGGAGTTTTCTCTTTCCTCTACATCGGGGCTGCTTCGCTACCTGTCCCAACCAAGGTGTGAAGGAAAAAGAAAAGCCACTCCTCCCATGGTACTAACCTTTTTGGGGAGGCTGTGCTGTCTGGGGAGCCTGCTGCCCTTGCTCATGTCCTTATTTCTGTTTCTAGTGCAGTTGTTAATAGTGCTATAGTAGTGTCATTGCTATCTCTACAGAGCTTCATAGAAAGGTTCAGGAGGAGGCAGGGCAAAGTTTTACCATCACCAGGGCGGATAGCCTTGTTCTTCCTCTTTGACCGTGGAAAAGGAACCAACTGGTCAAGAAGAGTCTAAGAAACCCTTCCCCTTCATAGCGGTCTGAGGATGAGGACCCCCTTCTGCGTAAGACCCCTTTGGAGGAGGCTGCCTTTTCTTGGATGGGCCATGAAGCCTATCTCCTGGATAGGAACGAAGGCAACCTCTTCCGTCCCCCTTGCCACGTCCACAATAAAGGTTGCAGGATTAAGGATCCTGTAACCGCTGCTTCCCTGCTCTCTCAGTCCATTTTCCCTATGGATTGGGATGTTGCTGATTAGGCTAACGCTGACCTATGTTTCGATCGCTTCGTCTACAGCCTTCATCAGGTAACTACTGCTCTAATTGCCATGCTCAACTACTTTTCAATATCTGTGTTCTTACATATTGTTTCTTACTCTATAGGGTCACGTTTATGGCACCGTGGCCTTCGTGAAGTGGCGTAAGGTTGAAAATAGGACAGTTGCCCTAGCTAGAGACTAGGATGAGAAAATAACTATGTTTCAAGCTGAGTTGGCATCTTCTAGCCAATTTTTCCAAGAGGCTAGAGAGGAGATGGAGGCTAAGCTAGCCCAATTCTCCAAAGCCAACCTAGATTTGGAGACATCCAATAAAATGCTGACAGATCTCCAAGACATTCTACAACTGGAGCTAGCCAGCTACAAGGAGAGATGCAAAGCTAGCAGAGCTCTATGACAAGGTTCAGTAACAAGAACTCAAGTTAAACTCCCTGAGAATAAGTGCTGATTCAGTCAAGGCTGCTCAGGCTAAAGAGGATGAGGCTGAGACAAGGAAGCTGCTGGGGCAACTACAGGCCCAATAGTCTCAGTTGGTAGAGGAATCTTCTGCGAAGGCCTACCATGAATGCTTCAAGGCCACTTGACTTTAGTATGAGGATGAAGAAGAAGACATGGATGATGAAGAAGACCTGGTTGATACACCCGAGGTAACTCCTATTTGGGATACTCTTTGGATTGGACGCTATGGGCCTCCCCCTTCTAGTTGGACGAGGAAGGGAATCTTATTGCCATCCTCAATCAAGCCCCTGGTAATCTTATGGAGGCTGGTGCTACCTTAAAATTGAACCTTGCCCAAGCAGCAAGTTCCTCATCCCAGCCTATCGATCCATCCCCTGTCCAATCGTCCATTCTTATCATCAATGTAGACCAAGAAGAAGTCGTTGGTCCCTCTCGCACCACTGTTGAAGTAAATCCTTCTGCTGCCCCTACTCAACCTTCTACTAATCTACCAACCTCCTCTAAGTGATAACTTATTTTCTACTATTGTACTTATGTTTTCTGTACTTATCCCGTCGTACGGGATCTCTTTTTTGTACTTTCTCTTAACTATTAATAGAAAAATCTTTTGCACTTACTGTGACTTTTTCAATTTCTTCTTTGTCTCATCACTTCTACTTTGCTGACTATACTGTTTATATGAAAGCTGATTGAAACAACCCTTACATACATTAAGCTGTTAAGGGACTCACTACTATTTTGCTTTAACAATTAGCCCATTCAACTGCAAGATTGCTTATACATGTTCACATAATGCAAACTGTTCTATACACTGTAAACTGCTCAAGCATGCTTGCACACTGCAAATTGCTCCGCATATTGCAAACTGCTCAAACATATTGTAAATTTTAAACTGTTTCAAACATACTTGCACACTACAAATTGCTCAAACTACTCTATACACTGTATACTACTCAAACATACTGTAAACTACAAACTGTTTCAAACATACTTGCACACTGCAAATTGCTCAAACTGCTATATACACTATACACTGCTCAAATATACTTTGTTCAGTACTGCAAGCTGCTCAAGCACACTTTCCTTCTGCTTTACTTCCTCTCAGGTTCTACCTAAAGTAAAGTTTACTTTTGGTGGAACCTTTTTGGTCTAATGTTGTCAATGGTTCTCGAGCCACTGCTAT
This sequence comes from Akebia trifoliata, assembly GCF_017979445.1. Taxonomy (NCBI): domain Eukaryota; kingdom Viridiplantae; phylum Streptophyta; class Magnoliopsida; order Ranunculales; family Lardizabalaceae; genus Akebia; species Akebia trifoliata. The sequence continues at coordinate 15,327,658 of NC_141381.1, read as the reverse complement.
TGAAGAAGGTTCTGACTCTACTTACTTTCCTGACTATAAGCTAACCTTGTAAACAGCTATCTGAGCCATTGTCCTTGAAGAAGGCTCTGACTCTTCTTATATTCACAATTGTAAAACAATCTATGATGAGCTAAACCTGCAGATGGCTACCTGAGTCATTATCCTTGAAGAAGGCTCTGACTCTGTTCATATTTGCAACTATAAAACACTCTATGTTGAGCTAACCCTACAAACGACTATCTGAGTCACTGTCCCTAAAGAAGGCTCTGACTCTACTCATATTTGCAAATGTAAGACAATTTATACTAAGATAACCCTACAAATAGTTATCTGAGTCACTATCCTTGAATAAGGCTCTGACTCTACTTATATTTGCAATTGTAAGAAAATTTGTACTAAGCTAACCCTATAAAAGGCTATTTGAGTCACTGTCCTTGAAGAAGGCTTTACCTCTGCTCATACTTTTAGCTATAATCATTCAGCTAACATTTTGATTAGTGAGCTCGTGGTAAAGTAGAACCCCGACCAGCTTCTGCTCTGCCAACGGGGACAGAGCAAACCTACCTAGGTCTGAACCCCAGCTGGATCTACACGGCTATTATTACTAATACCAGAGCTGAACCCTGACCAACAATCTTGCTCTACCAATGAAGGTAGAGAAGACCCACGTAAGCTCGAATCCCGACTAGATTCCACTAAAACATTCTTGAAGCTCATGATAGAGTAGGACCCTGACCAGCCATCTTGCTCTGCCAACGAGGGCAGAGAAGACCCACGTAGGTACTGATCCCGACTGGATCCACACGGCTATTATTACTCGTGTCAGAGTTAGGCCCCGACCAGCTTTTTACTTTGTCAATATAGACAGAGAAGACCCACATAGGCTATGAACCCGGCTGGATCCCTCTTTTTGGCTTAGCCCTACAAACACATCTAAAAGGCAACACATAGCAAAACATTTATTGATAATATCTTTTTAAATTTCATGCATTCTATTGTCTAGGTAGTTCCTGATCGAACATTGTGAGTATGTAATATACACCCTTCTGGCGTACGCTTGCCATTCTATAGGTCCTTTCCCAATTTTCTCATAGCTTACCACTATTAGGTTCTTCCGTGTTTTGGAATACTCGTCGTAGCACTAAATCACCTTCCTGAAATGGCCAAGGATGAACCTTTTTGTTGAAGTAGTTCTGCAGCTTCTTGTGGTAATGCATTAGTCTAACTAATGTTGCGTCTCATTTTTCTTCCAACAGATCCAATTCTACAGCCAGTTGTTGGCTATTTCCTTCATATTATACTACCTTGGACCTCACAGTGGGAAAGTTATTCTCCGTAGGGATCACAACTTCTATCCCGTAAGCCATGGAAAATGGAGACATTCTCGTGAACATTCTAACAATTGTCCTGTAAGCCCACAAAACTCCATGCAAGATTGACGTCCACCTACCCTTGGCTTCCCCTAATATCTTCTTCAAAATATCTAGCACACCTTGTTCGTTGCTTCGGTTTGCCCATTACCATGGGGGTACTGAGGTGTAGAGAACACCTATTTTATCCCATATTCACTGCAAAACTCTCTTATCTGCTCTCTAGTAAACTACCTTCTATTATCGAAGACTATGGTACGCGACAAACCGAATCTACAAATAATATTTTTCCATATGAACTTTTCAATTTCTTATTGTCAGATTCTGACCAAAGGGAACACTTCCGTCCACGTAATGAAATAATCCATCGCAACTAGTAGGAAGACAAGATTGTCTAGTGCCTTAGGCAACGGACCTACGAAGTCAATCCCACACTGGGCGAATGGCCACGGACTGATAAGGGAGTGAAGCTACACCGTTGGCTTCCAGATTATCTTCCCATGCCTCTGGCAACTATCATAGTACCTGACATATAATACTACATCTTTCTACAAGTATGGTCAGAAGTAATCTTGAGAGAGTACCTTATATGGCTACTGAATAGTTCCCACAGTCGCCCTCGTGGATCTCTCTTAACATTTCCTTTGCTTCCTTCTGAGCTAGATAACGTAAGAGTGCCCCCTTACAGACTTTCCATACAAAGTTCCATCTAGAATTGTGCATCTTTCTGTCCTACTCTTGACTCGCCAAGCCTCCTTCGGGTTGTTGGGCAGCTCGTCGTACTGCAAGTAGGCTAGGATTGGACTTATCAATCCTTGGTCTCTTTCATTTACTACAAAACTAGATAGCCCAAGCTCATGTATTGACGGGCATTCTTGGTAGCTTAATGGTAGTTCTCTCTTGTTCAGCCCAGCCAACATCAAAGCGACGTAAGCCAGAGAGTCTGCATGCCTGCTGTCTGCCTGCGATTTGTGTTCAACCTTGATGTCTTCTGTTCGATGCATAATAGTATGAATCCGCTCAAGGTAGAGCTGCATCTGACGATCCCGAGCCTCAAACATCCCCTTGGTGTGGTTGACCACCAACTGTGAATCGCTATAGACCATGGCCTCAGTTACCTCCAGACCTACTCAGGACTTGAGGCTGAACAACATCGCCTCATACTTTGCCTCATTATTTGAGGCCTTGAATCCTAGGGTCACCACCTTCTCTATTCTTGTCCTATCCGGTGTGATTAGTACTACTCCAATGCCTGGCCCCTCAAAGAAGTTAGATGATCCATCTACATAGGCCCTCCATCCCAACTTACTTTGCAACTCTTGCTCGTCCTCCACATGTTCCAACTCTTTTACATAGGGATTTATTTTCTTTCCCATAGGGAAGTCTGCGAAGAAGTCAGCTATTGCTTAGCCTTTCATAGAAATTCTGGGCTTGTATTCGAGGCCAAACTCCGCTTGCTGTACTACCCACTTAGCCATTATACCTACATTATCTGCTTTCCCTATCACAGACTTCAAAGAAAACTCTATGATGACCTGTACCCAATATTCCTAGAAGTACGGTCGCAGGCGCAATACCGTATAGACCAAGGCTAACCCTAATTTTTAGAGCCTTATATAACGCATATCTGCATCTATAAAAGTCTTACTCAAAAAGTAAACAGGTTGTTCTCTTGCTGTCCAAATTATGACCAGAATTGAGCTGAGTGCGTGCTCAGAAATGGCCAAATACACCCGAATTCTTTTCCTACCTCTGATTTGGAGAGTATGGGTGGCTTGCCGAGATAGCGTTTCAATTTTGAGAACGTCCGCTCACAATCTTCTGTCCATTCAAACCTGGGGTTCTTTCGCAGTAACTGGTACAAGGATCTATACTTTTCGGAAGATCTAACTATGAGCGACTCAAGGCAGCACTTTCCCTGTGAGCTTTTGGACTTGTTTCTGAGTCTTTAAGGAGGGAATCTCTAATAGTGTTCTGATCTTATCTGGGTTGGCTTTGATTCCTCTATTTATAACTAGATAACCTAGAAATTTCCCTGATGTTAATGTAAAGGTACATTTTCTGGGTTAAACTTCATTCCAACTTTCCTTATCTTGGAGAAAACTTCTTCTAGATCTCTAACATGGTCTTCCCTTCTCTTACTTTTAACTAGCAGGTCATTTATGTACACTTTTACTGTTCTACCCAGGAGATTCCTGAATAGCTTTGTCACTAGTCTCTGGTAGGTAGCCCCCGCATTCTTTAATCAGAAGGGCATCACCTTATAGCAATATAGCCCTTGCTCTGTAATGAACGTTGTTTTCTCTTGATTTTTTGGGCTAAGATGTATCTGGTTGTAGCTTGAGTAACCATCCATGAAAGAAAATCTCTCGTAGCCAGAAGTCGCATCTACGAGTTGGTCTATCCTTGGCATCGGATAGTTGTCCTTAGGATAGGCCCTATTAAAATTTATAAAGTTTATGCAAACTTTGACCTTCCCATTCTTCTTGGGCACTGTCACAATATTCACTTTCCATTCTAGGAACAGCACCTCTTTTATAAATCCAGCCCTAATCAGCCTTTTCATTCACCACCTCTCTAAACCGCGGAGCTAGTCTCCTTGGTTTCTGCTTAACCGGTTTGAAGTCTGGTTCGACATTTAGATGATGACAAATCACATCTGGGCTAATCATTTGCATCTCCTCGATGGACCAGGCAAAGATGTTTCGCTTTCTCCTTAAACATTCCACTATCTCCCTCAACTCCTCCGACTCTAGCTCTACCTCTACACCTATCTACTTTCCCTCTCCTACGTCTACCATCTGAATACCTTCCAGACATAGGGGTCTACCAAGCTTGGTCTCCCCCCATTGTAATTTTTATTGCTACACACTGTCCTCGGACGATTCTTCCTTGATCAACGCACACACTTGCGCTACTACTTGGTCACATCGTACATCCCACATGTCCTGCAACATGAAAACTAGAGAACTTGGTAATACGTGGACGGAACTACTTTCATCTCGTGTATCCACCATCTCCCCAAAATGGCATTCTATGGGGAACTTGCTTCAACGATCACGAACCTGGTCATCAAGGTCACTGGTATTACTTTAACTGGTAACACTATCTCCCCCTTAGGCTAACTGGATCTCCCATCAAAGTTGATCAACGATGCTCCAACTAGGACAAGCATATTCCTATTAAGTCCCATTTTTAAGAAAGCTGGTACGTACAAGATATCCACAGAGCTACCGCTATCTATCAGTACTCTCTTAAGCGTGAAGGTGCCCACCTGTAAGATTACTACTAGTGTATCGTAATGGGGTATTGCCACCCTTCCAAATCTTTTTCAGTGAACGCCATCAAAAGGGTTCCAATTTGGTAGGTCTACTCTTTGTCGTAAAAATATGAGCTAAATGCTATGCTCTTCTCTTATTTACTCTTTCGCTGGTTCTGGTCTGCCCAAGCTTGCTGCTCTCCTTTCTAAGGACAACTGCCCTTCCATCATGTCTTCCTACTAGTGGATATTCTGCCCTGGGATCCCAGTCCTATAGCAGACCCTCCCTCTGTCTTTTGGGCAACTCTTAACTTGTCCTACTCTGCCAACTTCTGTAGGAATCTTCTCAGAGCCTGGCATCTATTGGTGGTGTGGGCCCACACCCTGTGATACTCATAGTACCTCTCGCCTTAATTGATCTAATCTTTAGAAAATGACGCAGACCACTCACAAAATGATTTACGAGCAAAATGGGGCAATATTTTACTATGAGGCATAGCGAAATATGTCCCAGTCCTCCAACTCTTCCCATCTTGCTCGAGCGGTCTCTTCATGTCTTGTCGCTGTGACTGGTACTGTTTGCTAGGCTTTTCAATAGCATGTATGACCTTACTCTTCCCTGCTGAGCTCCGGGGATCATCTACTAAGCAGATATACTTCTCTACTCTTTTGAATAATTCATTCAAAATCCCCAACCTCTTCTTTACAAGGGATCTATACAACCCCGAGTTAGAGGTTAGGGAATTTCGGAATGCCACTACTGTCATTCGCTCGTTACAACTCTCTAGTGACATCGCTTATTCCTTGAATTTCCTAGTAAACTCCCTGAGGCTGTCCCTTGGTCCCAGCCTCATGCTAAGTAGTGCATCAACTTCTCCTCTACCATTCCTCTTGCCAATGTACCATGAGACGAAGGTAATACAGAGCTCTTCAAACAAGCTAATGAATCCACATGGCAATTTGTGGAACTAAGTCAAAGTGTTTCCCTGCAAACTTGAAGGGAACAACCTACACATCAACCCCTATTTCTCTTCACATAATGCAAGCATTAGCCGAAATAAAATAAATGCTCCTTGGGTCCTTCGTCTTGGAATAAAAGGTAAATCATGATGGTGCAAACTTTTTAGGAATTTCTTCGACTAAACTTTCTACTAAAAATAGAAACTTCTGAATTTCTCGAATGGCTTGCGCTACTGTTGTGTCCACGTCAACATTCTTCATCATCTCCTTCTCCTTTCTAATCATCTCTCTAACTTCTTCTCAAGTTAAACCTACTACTGGTTTAGTTCGAGTGGCTGCCATGGCAACCTCCGTTCCATTTTTCCCTGTGGGGATTAATAATGACATGTGATGCGTATGATTTATGCTAGCAAGTACACTAATCGTTTCAAGTAGTAATATAAGATATCGTTCCCACGAGGATCAAGTTACTAAGTACTAAAAATAATCACCTAAATTACTATTTGATGAATCGAGAATTGTAGAATTGCAAATTGAAATAACAATGAAATAAGAAAGAATGGATTCTTATGGATTAAAAACCTAGGGCTTTCAACTTCACTACAGCTACTCCTACGTAATTGAATATTCAAAGTAATACCTACTTTGCCTTATTTGGAGGTTTAATTCCCTAAACCAACTAGTGTTTTCTCTCGAAATACACTAGATTACTCCTTAAAATATTAACTCAGCACATCTCTATGTGAATTTAAATACCAAAGAGTCATAAAATCTGTGGAATTATTGTAAATTGAATTACTAACCTCTTAGAACATGCTAAAGTACCTCTACCGTTCATTCATTCTAACGTGATCTATTTTATTGATCTAACCTAGATTCTAATTCTCATTATAAACCTAGATCAATAAATCAATTAAAACTTTGGCCTTCAGATTTGAAAGCATTAAACTCAAAATAGACACACAAATAAGTAATTGCAAAACAAGGAATTAAATTTGAATAAAACAACTACGAAATTGTATCTAAGTTACATTTCAACCCTAGAAATGAAATTTAGTTCATAACAAAATACGAAACAATCATCTTGAAGTTAAACATAGAAGAAAGGAAGAATAAACCTGTAAAATTCGAGATTGCCGTAGCAATCACTTGATCTCCTCTCCCTCTTCCTCTCTAACCTCCAAGATATCCATAAACCCTAAAAAATCAACTACTTATAGCCTCCATACGTTCTGAATACAATTAGGGTTCAATCCCCTTTAAATCGGATCTAAACGATATAATAACAACACGAGACGAAGTGCAGAAAACGGGATTGAGCCGCGCGCCGCGGCAAGAATGTACCCATCGCTGCGGTGGCTAGCTTCTGTATCTGGGGGCTTTTGTTGATTTAAATAAGAGCGCCGCGGCGGACATGTATCCACTACTGCGGCGGCCTCTGCCTCTTGTACTCCATTATTCAAAACTTCATCTTTTCTTCCGATTTCACCCCGAATTACTTCCTTTTCGTATTCTTGGCCATTTATTACCTAAAACAATAAAAAGAACGATTACTAAATAAAAGCACTCTCAAATAAGCAAAATGTCAAGTAAAATTACATAGTATAAGTAGTTACAAACCGACTTATCAAATTCCCCCAAACTTAACATTTGCTAGTCCTCAAGCAAAAACAGAAATAAACTTAACCTAAAATGAACTGAATCAAAACTAACTTCAGATTCTTCGACTTTCAAGAATAAGTTTCATTTAACAAGCACAATTCACAGTAGTGTCTCAAAAATCACTGATAACATAAAACGTCAAGAATCTATTGGACATTACAAAAGCTAGAAAAATCACCCGAACTTTCATCCCATTCAAATCATCAATTCTCTGAAAAATCCAAGTAAGCAATCTCTAAAACAATCAATTCTACCACCCAGATAATTTTATAAAAATAATGCAAACAAATTTGACCTCTAAATAGTTATGAAACATCAAATCTCATAAGCTTGGCTTTCTTGTCACTCTCCACTAATGTAAACTCATCATGCCACCTCGGATCAAAAGGTCTTAATTAAGCTTGTAATGTCAGGTTTAGGTATTGGCTCAAAAAGAATAGATAGGATAATTCAAAGAATGAGAATACTCATAATCGAACAAAATGTATCATTCTAAAGAGCTTAAGAATACTAACATCACAACTTCACTTTTCATACTTTCCTTCTTTCTTTTGTGCTATAACACTTTCGCACACTTTCACCACTACTACCATCAAATTCTTTTTTTTTTTTTTTTTTTTTGAATTTGTAAAATAAAATAAATAAATGAAGAACATTTTTCTTCAAACTTGTATCCCTCCTTCATCTTTCTTCAAGACCCACTAACTTATCTTTGATTATCACCAGGGTCAACAACATTCTTTTATATCCTTTTCTCCCTTAATAATAGATTTTTGCTCTTCAATCTCAACAAATCACACACAAGTGAATATTCTCATTAAAGGTAAGGATAAGTGTTTAGGCTCAAAACTAGGTAGGAAAATAAGTTTAAAGAAAGAAAATTAAAGTTAAAAATTAAATAAATGGCTCAAATGGGTAACTAACGGATAAAAATAATTAAGGTAGGCAAGAAAAGCTCAAACGGTTTAAAGATAGCCTAAATCATTTCCTAAGCAACATGAAAGTCTAGGATTTCGCCTCGAGCGACAATCAGCCAAGTTCTAAAATTTGTTGAGGACTATTTTTCATTCACAAATGTCTAAATAAAATGTCTCTAAGTAGCAAAATAGGATCATTATTCAAAATTACCATACTAGACCAACATTGAATATCCAATTCAAACAAAACAAATGTCTAAGCTATCCTCAAAGTCTAAGTAATATCGAATTCCAACTCAACAGCCACATATCACAGTAATCAAGTTATCATCATTGACTTTATGAATTGACTCGAAAACAAAAGAAATGCTCAAAAGTTGAAAATCTCAATGCAGAAAACAAATAAAAGAATAGAAAAGAATAAAAAAAATTGAGAAATAGAAGAATGAAAAAAATGATAGTATGACTTTAATGCAGCTAACAACTCAAAGAATAAAAGAATCAAATTATTTTCTCCCCCCCAAACTTAAGTATCTTCATTGCCCTCAATGAACAAAATCAAACAAACTAAAGTAAGGAAATTAGAGGATAGAATAACTCCCTTCTCGATTTATCTCGGGTACAATGACATTTTCTCCTTTCTTTTCAAGCAGTATCCTAAAAAGAAAAAGAAAAAAAAACCACACTTGCAACCAATGTTAAGTTGTTAACTCACACCAAGAAAGCTAATACTTAGTTCAAATATCCAAAATAAAACAAAACATCACTAATAAATCCAAAAAATAAAACTAAAATCTAAAACTAGAAAAATAGACAGAAAAGTAAAACAAAATAAATATAGAGACTACATCTCCCCCTCCTCAGCTGCTTCATCATCCTCATCTCTATCTAAGTCGTCTGCTCGAGAAGACTCCAGTCCCTCTCCATGTGACTTTCCTGGATAAACTGGCATGTTAGGAAACTGTGACATGTCCACTGCTATCCCCAGTGCTAACTACCTCATCATCAACTCAAGAGTGCTGTTGCAGGCATACTGATACTATGTAAACTGCTGGAGCTGCTCACCTTGCTGATTAACCCTTTCTTCCAACCTCTCCATCCACTCAGCCATAGTGAGAGATCTGGAAGACTGTGGTCTTGCCTGCTGACTCTGAACAACTGGTGCCATTCTGTCAACCCTTTTCATACCTTGCACTTTATTGTCAGAAAGTGCAATCATAGGAGCTAAAGTCTCCTCATCTGCCCCAGATTGGACCCCAGCAGCAACACACAAAGCAGTGATCAAGGAAGGATAAAATAATGACATGGAAGTGTGCTTATAACACTGTATAATATGAGAAGATATGAATTTCCCCACATCAATAGATTTTCCTGTCACAATGCAGTACAAGAGAATTGCCCTTTCCTTATTAATATCACTAATACTGGCATCATTCTAGCCGTCAGAAAATAGTACCAAGCCTTACAGTCCCTAGTGTGCCCAATGCTCAGAAATGTCACAGGTTTTTCTTCTATTAGCTTCCATTGGGTACCTGGTGCAGCAATCTCTTGCAATATCTCTTGATAATCTATTTGTCTCCCATTGAATCTATTGTAACCATCTTTTGTAATATCAGGTAAATTGAAAATTTTGTTGATAGCCTGCCCACTAAAATCGACTTGTTTTCCTCTAACAAACACATTTCTATTATTATTTTCAGGAGCATTGGCATAGAATTCCCTCACAACTGGTACTATTGCAGCCTTAGGTACTTCACAAAACATTTCCCATTTCCTCTCTTCTATAATCCCCCTAATACGAGGATATCCTACAGCTGTGACAGTTAATCCCCTTTCCGCTATGGGATTTCTACCAGTTACCGATTCATAGAACCTATTCTGTGCATCTTCACTAACAAATTTCTTTTTATCATAAACAACCCTAGATTTCCTCTTCTTAGAAGTACTTGATGAAGCCATTATAACCCAAATAAAATTCTTCTAATCAGAAATCAACTAAACACAGAATTTCAATCAAGAGAGAAGAAAACCCTTACCTCTTTTGCAAACCTCAAACCTCTTCTTCAAATATCGAATCCAAACTTCTATGCAATCACCTTCCTTTCCCCAAACTTAGTAGCAATCTTTCATTTTTCTAAGAAGAAACAAGAATAGTGAGAATGATTTGAACAAATGAAAGAAATTTTGTGGATTTAAATAGAGTTAGGGGAGGTAGAAGGTTGAGGAAGATGAAGAGGTGAAGGAAAATGAGAGGTTTTTGAGAAAAAAAGAGAAAGAGGCGGAGATAATGTGAAAGATTTGGACCAAATGACGGGTTTAATCCCTTAAAATTCCGACTTTGAGACTCGCGCCACGGCAGGTAAGTCATTTCTGTCGTGGCTAGTGCCCTAATTCCTTTAATTTGAGCTTGGCGTCTTTTCTGTTTTTGAGAAACCGCCACGGCGCACATGTACCCACCGCTGCGGCGGAATTGACTGGACAGCACTGAAATCGTTTATTCACCTGAAAAATAAAACCAACATAATTAAAATCAAAATAAATAATCATAAAATAAATCCTAAACTACCTAATAAAATAAAATAACAACTAAAACTAAAATAAAATAAACTAATGAAATACTAAATCCTTGAAATTTTAGTTTTGAAAATAAATCGGATTGCCTCCCGAGAAGCGCTAAAATTTAAGTCCTTAGTTAGACTTTCTTGAATCTTCACTTTGGAATTGAGAACAAAATGGACACCCGCTCGGTATTAAAGTTCCCTCTGAAGTAGTGCTTCAATCGCTGCCCATTTACTGTAAAAATCCCTTTCGACGGATGCTTGACTTCTATTGCCCCCGATGGTAAGACCTTGTTGACAGTGAAAGGACCGGACCACCGTGATCTTAATTTTTCCGAGGAGAACTTGTTGTCCTTCTTTGAATTCCCGTTTGTGAATGTGCCTATCATGCCATCTCTTCGTCTTTTCCTTATAGATCCTAGCATTCTCATAAGCATCGTTTTGGAACTATTCCATCTCATTTAGCTGTAATAGTCTCTTCTTCCCTGCAGCCTGTAAATTGAAATTCAAGAACTTAACAGTCCAATATGATCTATGTTCCAACTCAACTGGGAGATGACAAGATTTGCCATAAACCAATTGATATGGAGACATTCCAATAGGTGTCTTAAACACTGTCCGGTAGGCCCATAGAGCATCATCCAATTTGCTTGACCAATCCTTCCTTGAAGAATTGACTGTCTTCTCTAGAATCCTTTTTAGCTCACGATTGGATACCTCAACTTGACCACTTGTCTGCGGATGATAAGGTGTAGCCACCCTATGTGTCACTCCATATTTGCTTAGAAGTGAATCAAATTGTTTGTTACGGAAGTGTGATCCTCCATCACTTATGATAGCTCTTGGTGTTCCAAATCTTGCAAAAATATACTTCTTCAAAAATCTCACCACCACCCGAGCATCATTGGTTGGCAATGCTACAGCTTCAACCCACTTAGACACATAATCTACAGCAACCAAAATAAAACGATTAGAAAAAGAAGATGGAAAAGGACCCATAAAATCAATACCCCAAAACATCAAACAATTCAATTTCTAAAATATTTGTTAGAGGCATCTCATTTTTCCTAGATATATTCCCAACCCTTTTACAATTATCACAATTGGCAACAAAATTATATGAATCTTTAAAAAGAGTAGGCCAATAAAATCCTGATTGTAAAATTTTTACTACTGTCTTGGTTGCTCCAAAGTGTCCTCCAACTTCGCGGGAATGACAATGTTGAAGGATACTCTCCATCTCCTCTTCCGGCACACATCTTTTAGTTATACGATCACCACACATCTTGTAAAGGAATGGATCATCCCATATGAGATACTTAATATCTGAAAAGAACTTCTTCCTCCTTTGGTGGGTGAGTTCGGTAGGCACAATCCCCCTAGCCAAATAGTTGACAAAATCAGCATACCATGGGGCTTCTCCAACTGCAAACAGTTGCTCATCCGGAAATTTCTCATTAATATCTCCATCAACTTCTTCATTCAGCTGCAAATGGTTTATCCTAGAGAGATGATCTGCAACTACATTTTCGATTCCTTTCTTGTCCTTGATTTCCAAGTCAAATTCCTGTAAAAGTAAAATCCATCTTAGCAACCTTGGCTTTGCATCTTTTTTAGCAAATAAATACCTCAAAGCCGAATGATCGGTGTAGACAATCACTTTAGAACCTATTAAATAAGACCAAAATTTGTCAAAAGCATAAACAACTGCTAAAAGCTCTTTTTCGGTAGTTGCATAATTCAATTGAGCCTCATTTAAAACTTTGCTAGCATAGTAAATCACATGAAAGACCTTATCTTTTCGCTGCCCTAAAACAGCACCTATAGCATATTCACTAGCATCACACATCAAAGTAAAAGGCAATTCCCAATCGGGTGCAGCAATAACAGGAGAAGATATCAATTTCACTTTAAGAATTTCAAAAGCATCTAAACATTCTTTGAAAAAATAAAAAATTGCATCTTTTACCAACAATTCACAAAGAGGTTTAGCAATTTTAGAAAAATCTTTAATAAATCTCCTGTAAAATCCTACATGTCCAAGAAAACTTCTAACTCCCTTAACATTGGTAGGAGGTGGAAGCTTCTCAATTACATCAATTTTTGCTCGGTCCACCTCAATTCCTTTAACAGAAATTCGATGTCCCAACACAATTCCTTCTTTTACCATAAAATGGCATTTTTCGCAATTTAAGACCAAGCTTGTGTCAACACATCGCTGCAAAACCAAAGAGAGATTAGAAAGACAATTATCAAAAGAAGAACCAAAAATAGAAAAGTCATCCATGAACACTTCAATGTATTTTTCAACCATATCGAAAAAAATTGACATCTTGCAACGTTGAAAAGTAGCAGGGGCGTTGCACAATCCGAATGGCATTCTTCTATAGGCAAAGGTTCCATATGGACATGTAAAAGTGGTATTCTCTTGATCCTCCGGTGCTATTGGAATTTGATTATAGCCCGAATATCCATCTAAGAAACAATAATAGTCATGTCCGGAAAGTCTCTCCACCATTTGGTCAATGAAGGGCAAAGGAAAGTGATTCTTTCTTGTGGCATCATTGAGTTTCCGATAATCTATACAAACTCTCCATCCGGTTACCGTTCTTGTGGGTATAAGCTTATTGTTGTCATTCTTCACTACGATCATACCACCTTTCTTAGGAACCACTTGGACCGGACTTACACATGAACTATCCAAGATTGGATAAATTATACCTGCATCCAGAAGCTTCACAGCCTCCTTTTTCACCACTTCTTGCATGGAAGGATTTAATCTTCTTTGAGGTTGCACCAATGGCTTGTAGTTCTCTTCTATCAAAATCTTGTGCATACAAATAGATGGGCTAATTCCCTTGATATCATCGATAGTCCATCCAATAGCTTTCCTATGCTCCCTTAAAACCCTCAATAACTTTTCCTCCTCCAAATCATTCAAAGAAGAGTTAATAATAACAGGATAATAACAAGACTCTTCTAAGAAAGCATACCTAAGATGTGATGGCAATTGTTTAAGTTCAAGTTTAGGAGGTTCCTTTTTAGATGATGGTTCATTAAAATGCACAGCTCCCAACTCTTTAAATTTAAGCCTTTTTGAAAAATCACAAGGTGGCAAAGCATCAAGATTATTCACACATTCAATTATATCTTCATCATCACTTAGAGTTCCTAAAGTTCTACCATTTAATATGTAATTTTTCGAAGGTAAGGGGGGAAAAGATTCATTAAAATTTTCAGCTACTACCCTATCCAAAACACTTATTGCAAAACATGCATCAACATCGAAAGGAAATTTCATAGCCTCAAAAACATTAAAAGTTACTTGTTCATCTTTAACCCTTAAAATCAACTTACCTTGATGAACATCTATGAGAGTTCTACCTGTAGTGAGAAAAGGTCTTCCCAATATGAGTGGAATATCCTTGTCTTCTTCCATATCCAAAATGATAAAATCAGCAGGAAATAGGAATTTGTCCACTTTTACCAAAACATCCTCAATAATGCCTCTAGAATGCTTGATAGATCTATCTGCAAGCTGCAAGGATACCGTAGTAGGCTTCACTCCTCCTAAACCAAGTTTCCTGAAAATTGACAGAGGCATCAAATTAATACTTGCACCAAGATCACTTAAAACTCTATCAAAATTAAAATCACCAATAGTGCAAGGAATAGTGAAACTCCCTGGATCTTTTAGCTTTTGAGGAAGCTTTCTTTGAAGAATAGCACTACATTCTTCCGTGAGCATAACCTTTTTATTATCCACTAATTTCCTCTTATTTGATAGAATCTCCTTCAAGAACTTAGCATATTTCGGCATTTGCTCCAGCATATCTACAAAAGGAAGATTAATATGTAAGCTTTTAAAAATATCAATAAATTTAGAAAATTGCTTATCTAAATTTAACTTTCGCAATCTTTGAGGAAAAGAATGGGATTAGAAGTTAGTTGTGGAATAGGTTGTTGAGTAGGAGCGGTAGCATCTTGATCTTTAGGAAGAGCAGTTTCATCCTCGTTTGCTTGCTTGCTACCCCCCTTTGATTGTTCTAACTCCTTCCCACTTCTAAGAGTTATAGCTTTCACATGCTCCTTAGGATTCTTCTCAATATTACTTGGGAGTGCTCCTTGAGCTATTTCCGTCAATAGCTTGGAAAGCTCTCCAACTTGATGTTCAAGGTTGCGAATACTTGCACCTTGATTTCTAAAATTGGCTTGGGTATCATAAATGAATGCATTGGTCTTTTGCATAAATTGGGTGAAGACCTCTTCCATGGTTGGTTTCTTCTCTTGAGATTGAAAAGAATGAGGCAGTTTTTGCATATTAGTATTGTTGCTCCATGAGAAGTTAGGATGATTCCTCCACCCTTGATTGTAGTAATTGGAGTTAGGATTGTATTGTCTTTGATTGTTGGCCACATAATTCACTTGTTCAGAAGAATTTGCTTCATATGGGCCTTGACACTCCAAAGTAGGATGATTCCCTGCATAATTATCACAAACTACATTAGAAACTGCAGCAACATTCATTTTTTTAAATTATTATTTAAAATAGCAACTTGAGCGGCCAAATTAGTAAAAGCATCAATGTCATGAACTCCGGCTGTCCTTTTTTGTGCATTCCTATCAGATTTCAGGAAGTTGTTACTAGCCATGACTTCAATAAGTTCATATCCTTCCTCCAGTGTCTTGTTGAAGAATGCTCCTCCACTTGCTGCATCCACCAAGTTTTTAGCATTTGAGAACAAACCGTTATAAAACGTTTGCACTTGCATCCATAACGGTAGTCCATGGTGCGGGCACTTTCTTAAGAGATCTTTAAATCTCTCCCAAGCTTCATAGAGAGATTCTTGATCTTCCTGCAGAAAATTGGTTATATCGTTCCTCATCTTCGCAGATTTTCCTGGTAGAAAATACTTAGTCAGAAAGGCATTAACCAGTCCATCCCATGTAGTAATGGTTCCTGAAGGTAGCGAGGTCAACCATACCTTAGCCTTGTTGTTCAATGAGAACGGAAAAAAATCGCAGTCTTATGACATCATCAGTCACCCCATTGTGCTTGAATGTATCACAAATTTCCAAGAAATTTGCAATATGCAGATTTGGATCATCATTAGCCAACCCCCCAAACTGAACCAAAGATTGTATCATCTGAATGATGGCAGGCTTGATCTCAAAATTGTTTGCTTGAATAGGTGGCCTTCGAATATTAGAGACAGCCACATTAGGAATAAAGTAATCTTTTAGTGCTCTATTCGGAACTGCATCTCCACCACCACCATTATTCTCTTCTTCCGTCATTGCTAAAACTCCTTGTTTAGCTCTTTGCTTGCGCTCCCTATTTATCCTTCTAAGTGTCTTATTGATATCAAGGTCGATTGGCACTAAATCCAAACTACTTGTCCGTCTCATACACTAAGAAAAACCTAAGAAGAGAAAAACAAATAAACTAAGAATACAAATCAAATTAGTAATAAAAGCAATTGGTATTAATATTAGTAATCTTTAATCCCCGGTAGCGGTGCCAAAAACTTGATGCGTATGATTTATGCTAGCAAGTGCACTAATCGTTTCAAGTAATAATATAAGATATCGTTCCCATGAGGATTAAGTTACTAAGTACTAAAAATAATCACCTAAATTACTATTTGATGAATCGAGAATTGTAAAATTACAAATTGAAATAACAATGAAACAAGAAAGAATGGATTCTTATGGATTAAAAACCTAGGGCTTTCGATTTCACTACAGATACTCCTACGTAATTGATTATTCAAAGTAATACCTGCTTTACCTTATTTGGAAGTTTAATTCCCTAAATCAACTAGTATTTTCTCTCGAAATACACTAGATTACTCCTTAAAATATTAACTCAGCATATCTCTATGTGAATTTAAATACCAAAGAGTCATAAAATCTGTGGAATTATTGTAAATTGAATTACTAACCTCTTAGAACATGCTAAAGTACCTCTACCGTTCATTCATTCTAACGTGATCTATTTTATTGATCTAACCTAGATTCTAATTCTCATTATAAACCTAGATCAATAAATCAATCAAAACTTTGGCCTTCAGATTTGAAAGCATTAAACTCAAAATAGACACACAAATAAGTAATTGAAAAACAAGGAATTAAATTTGAATAAAACAACTACGAAATTGTATCTGAGTTACATCTCAACCCTAGAAACAAAATTTAGTTCATAACGAAATACGAAACAAACATCTTGAAGTTAAACATAGAAGAAAGGAAGAATAAACCAGTAAAATTCAAGATTGCCATAGCAATCACTTGATCTCCTCTCCCTCTTCCTCTCTAGCCTCCAAGATATCCATAAACCCTAAAAAATCAACTACTTATAGCCTCCATACATTCTGAATACAATTAGGGTTCAATCCCCTTTAAATCGGATCTAAACGATACAATAACAACACGAGACGAAGTGCAGAAAATGGGATCGCGCCGCGACAGGAATGTACCCACCGCTGCGGTGGCTAGCTTCTATCTTGGGGCCTTTGTTGATTTAAATAAGAGCGCCGCGGCGGACATGTATCCATTGCTGCGGCGGCCTCTGCCTCTTGTACTCCATTCTTCAAAACTTCATCTTTTCCTCCGATTTCACCCCTAATTGCTTCCTTTTCGTATTCTTGGCCATTTATCACCTAAAACAATAAAAAGAACGATTACTAAATAAAATCACTCTCAAATTAACAAAATGTCAAGTAAAATTACATAGTATAAGTAGTTACAAATCGACTTATCAACATGCTTCGTTCTGTACTGAGGCATGGTCATCCTTACTTACTGCCTGAGGATCCTTTGGCACACCATCTCGTTCCGTCTATTGCTGGTCATCAAGACTCTGACTCAAGTTCAAATTATGTTCTATAAAATCATCCATCTTCTTTTGCATCTACTCGTACTACTTTCTTATAGCCTTCAACATCCTCAGAAGCTGTGCATCTATAACTGGAGTCACTGGTGGGAATGCATTGACTTCGTTTCTTCTTGTGGATCTCACCATTATTTCGACTGAAATCAATTTTCTACTGGTGTTCCCATGGATGGTGCCCATTTCTATACAGTAGGAATCTGACGGATGGCTCTGATGGTTCCAACCCTCACTAATCCGAAGTCGTTCCTTGTGCCTCCCTCCTCGCAACGGCCTGGTTCCTACCACGAGCACTCCGACACTCAAGTTAGAGAGGAAGAGAAAATATTCATCAGTAGTGGTTAGCTCTCGATCCCTCCCATCAATAGTGCTTACTATGCTATTTAACCACCTTGTACCTTACCCTAGGGTTTCCCCCTCTGTAGGCTGCAATCATGGAATTTGTGTTGGTGCAACGGGGTTATTTACCTAATCGGGATATTCTGGATTGATCATATTTATCTACAGAGATCCCCTCCAAAATTTTTAGGATTGACGTGCACGCAACAGTATTGCGATTTTCTCGAGGCCTAGCCTGCCCTGCTTGGCAGGACTGACTTCGTTTAGTATTGTGTTGCCCTGCTAGCCAGATTAGGGAGGTCTCTGCTTTGACATTCCCCGCTTGCTAGACAGCGGCTCACTAGTTGATCTGTCTCAGGTACCACTTGACTGGCTTGGACACGTGTACGATTAAGATTGTTGTGCAATTATTTTCCTTTACAATATATATATATATATATATATATATATATATATATATAAAGTCATGTTCGATAGTCTACTATTTGGCCAAAATGTTTTGTCTTATATGGGTTAGAAATTTCAGAATGACCTAATTTCTGGTGATGATAATCTCTATGATGAGGAGATCCTCCTCACCAAAAACTAGCTCTTTCCAAAACTTCTAACCCCAATTTACAAGTTGGAAAATCGTGGACCATCCTGTAAAGGGAAATAATTGCACAACAATCTTAATCGTACACATGTCCAAGCCGGCCAAGTGGTACATGACACAGATCAGTTGGTGAGGCATTATCTAGCAGGCAAGGTAGGTCAGAGTAGAGACCTCCCTAGTCTAGCTAGCAGGGCAGCACAGCACTAAGCAAAGCCAGTCCTGCCAGGCAGGGCAGGCCAAGCCTCAAGAAAATCATAATATTGTTGCATGCACATCAATCTTGGAAACACCGAAAGGGGTCTCTACAGATAAATCTGATCGATCCAGAATATTTCAGTTAGGTAAACAACCCCGTCGCACCAGTAGAAATCCCATGATTGCAACCTATAGAGGGGAAAACCCTAGGGTAAGGTACGGGGGATTAAATAGCATAGTAGGCACTATTGGCAAGAGGGGTGGAAAGCTAACCAGTATTGATGGCTATTTTCTTTGCCTCTCTAACTTGAGCGTCGGAATATCTGTAGCTGGTACCAGACCATTGCGAGGAAAGAGGTGCAAGGAATGACTTCGGCTCAGTGCGGGTTGGGACCATCAGAGCCATCTGTTGGATTTCGACCGCATTGAAATTGGCACCATCTGTGGGAACACCAGTAGGAAATTGATTTCAGTCGAAACAATGGTGAAATCTACAAAAACAAATGAATTCAATACATCCCCACTAGTGGCTCCGACCACAGACACGTAGCTTTTGACGATGTTGGAAGCTATGAGAAAATAGTAGTAGGAAATTTATAAGAAGAAGGATGATTTGGTATAACAGAACTCGAACTTGAGTCAGCGTCTTGATGACCGGCATCAAGTAGAAAGAGATAACATGCCAAAGAATCCTCAGACAACAAGTAAGGATAACCATACCTCCAGTATAGAAGGAAGTACACAATTATTAGTCCCCACAGGGGAAGATAGAACGGAACTTACCACAGTACTCACTCTCTCTGAACCAGTAGTAGGCTTAACTTGAGAAGAGGTTAGAGAGATGATTAGAAAGGAGAAGGAGATGATGAAAAGTCTCAATGTGGGCATAGCAACAGCGGAAGCCATTCGGGGAATTTAGAAGTCTCCCTTTACACCAAAAATTTTAGTTGAAGAAATTCCTAAAAAGTTTGTACCACCACGATTTACCCCTTATTCCAAGACGAAGGACCCGATGGAACATTTATTTCACTTCTGACAGATGCTCACATTATGGCAAGAGAAAGAAGGGTTGATGCGTAGTTTGTTCCCTTCAAGTTTGCAGGAAAACGTTTTGACCTAGTTCCACAAATTGTTATGTGGATCCATTAACTCGTTTGAGGGGCTTTGTACTGCCTTCATCGCGCAGTACATTAGCAACAGAAAGAGTGGATAAGATGTTGAAGCATTACTTAATATGGGGCTGGGACCAGGGGAGAGCCTCAGGGAGTTTACCATGAAATTCAAGGAAGAAACGATGTCACTAGAGAGTTGCCACCTAGTTATTACGGTTTAGGAACCGAGCATTGACTCAAAATGAATAAAACAACTAATCTACAAAAGATACTAAGTCTGGGGATCACGTTACGGGGTCGGAAGGTGTTAGGCACCAACTCCGCCCGACAAACGTCGGTCTCTACTAATTCCCAAGAATATTACATTGGTAAAGACCTAAAATAAATTAAAAAGACAAAAAGACCTCAGATATGGTAGAACAATTTCTCATATTAATTCTCTTTGCTTTGTTCTATCACCGGATCTGCTTCGGTGATCTCCAAAACGAAGTATCTCCTCCTTAGATATGAGTTTTGTCTAGTATTGTGATGAGTTTCTAGGTGGTTTTTGGAGAGTTTTGAGTCTTTTTTAAAAAAAATTAGGGTTTGGATGATAGGTAAGGGGTTAGGGCTTCAAAATCAGGGTTTTGGGAAGGCTAGGATGACTTTTTGACCTATTTTTTCTAGGATTTCCTTTGACCTACGAAATTAGGTTGTGGAGGCTCTCTATTTATAGAATTTTTTGGGTAAAGTTAGTGTTTGATGAGGTTTCTTTTAGGGTTTTAATTAGGGTTTTGACTTTAGTCTTATGAGATTGACTTGGTTCCTTTAGATTAGGGTTTTAATTAGGGTTTTGACTTAATTGTTATGAGATTGACTTGGTTAGGATTTTAATTAGGCTTTTGACTTAATTCTTATGAGATTGACTTGGTTAGAATTTTTATTAGGGTTTTGACTTAAGTCTTATGAGATTGACTTAGTTTCCTTATATTAGGATTTCGACTTAAGTCTTATGAGATTGACTTGGTTTAAATTAATTTTATTAAGGTTTTGCCCCTGAAGAGACCTTTTGCGTTTAAAGTCGGTTTTCGATGTTCCAGAATGTTTTGTAATCTATTTTTCGTAAGGAATTCAATGGGATTATTGGTTTGTGTTATTTATGAAATTTTTCGACATGAAATGATTTCCAACCATTATGAGGGGCATTTTCATAATTTTGTTGAATTTGGTGAAAATTGGCGAAATGGGTTATTTTATTTCATTTTGTTGTTTTATGTGTTCGAAAGGATTTTCCTAGGTGTAAGGGGGCTCTAAGGATGTTTTGATGTTAGGGGTATTTTGATAATTTGATCATTTTTTAGTGATTTTTATCGTAAAACTTTTTTTTGTCTGCAAGATGATGATTTCTATGTTTTTGGGGTTATATTTTCCTAGCATATCGTGATTTCTACAGTTTTGTTAGTTTGAGATACCTCATCTAAATTTTTGAAACATATCTAGTAACAAATAAAGTATTGGGAATCGTCGTGATCGGGTTGACGAGTTGATTAATCAGGTGAGTGCAAAAATTGGGTGTCTACAATAGGGACAGAGCTAGAGGTAGGGAGTTGAAGGAGATAGTGGAGTGTTTAAGGAGAAACCGAGACAACTTTGCCTGGTCCATCGAGGAGATGCCAGGGATAGTCTAGAGGTGATTTGTCATCATCTAAACGTCGAGCCAGACTTCAAATTGGTTAAGCAGAAACCAAGGAGACTAGCACCGTGATTTAAATAAGAGGTAAATGATGAAGTGAACAGGTTGATCAGGGCTGGATTTATAAGGGAGGTACAGTTCCCAAAATGGATGGAAAATATTGTAGTAGTGCCCAAGAAGAATTGGAAGGTCAGAGTCTGCATAGACTTTACAAATTTAAATAAGGCATATCCCAAGGACAACTTTCCCATGCCAAAGATAGACTAGCTCGCAGTTGCGATCTCTAGCCATAGAGATTGTCCTTCATGGACAGTTACTCAGGCTACAACCAGATACAGCTTAGCAAAGAAGATCAGGAGAAAACAACATTCATTACAAAGTAAAGGCTTTATTGCTATAAGGTGATGCCCTTTAGATTGAAGAATGCGGGAGTTACCTACCAGAGACTAGTGACAAAGCTGTTCTGAGATCTGTTGGGTAGAACAGTAGAGGTGTACATAAATAACCTGCTAGTTAAAAATAAGATGAGGGAAGACCATGTTAGAGATCTAGAAGAAGTATTCTCTAGGATAAAGAAAGTGGGAATGAAACTTAACCCAAAAAAATGCACCTTTGCGTTAACAACAGGAAAATTTCTAGGTTTTCTAGTTACAAAGAAAGGAATAGAAGCCAACTCAGATCAGATCAGAGCACTATTAGAGATGTCCTCCCCAAAAACTCAGAAGCAAGTCCAGAAGCTCGCAGGGAGAGTAGCTGCCTTGAATCGCTTCATAGCCAAATCTTTTGATAAGTAAAAGCCTTGTACTAGTTGCTACAAAAGAACTTTAGATTTGAATGGACAGAAGAATATGAGCGAGAATTCTCGGAATTGAAATGCTATCTCGGCAAGCCAGGCACATCAAGTGCAGATCATCACAGAGTTTCCTCTGAAGTCTATGATAGGGAAAGTAGAAGGATCAGGCAAGATAGCCAAGTGGGAAATACAGTTAGCAGAGTTTGGCTTCGAGTACAAGTCCAGAATTTTTGTGAAAGACCAAGCAGTAGCAGACTTCTTAGCAGACTTTCTGGTGGGAGAGAAAGTAGATTTGTTGGTAGAAGAGTTGAAGCATGTAAAGGACGAGCAAAAGTTGTAGAGTAAGTTGGGATGGAGGGCCTATGTAGATGGATTATCCAACTTTGGGGGGTCAAGCATTGGAGTAGTACTAATCACACTAGCTAGGGCAATAATAGAGAAGGCGGTGACCCTAGGATTCAAGGCCTCGAATAATGAAACAGAGTATGAGGTGATGTTGTTCGGCCTCGAGTCCTTAGTAGCTCTGGGGGTAATTGAGGCCACGGTCTACAACAGCTCACAGTTGGTGATCAACCACATCAAGGGAATGTTTGAGGTCCGAGATCCTCGGATGCAGCTCTACCTTGAGAGGATTCGAACTGCTATGCATTGAGCAGGAGACATCAAGGTTGAACACATACCGCGGGCAAGCAACAGGCATGCAAACACTCTAGTTTACGTCACCTCGATGTTGGCTAGACAGAATAAGAGAGAACTACCATTGAACTACCAGGAACACCCGTCAATAGATGAGCATGGACTGCCCAGTTTAATAGTAAATGAAAAAGACTAGGGATGGATAAGTCTGATCCTAGCCTACTTGCAGCAAAGGAAGTTTCCCAACAACCCAAAGGAGGCTCAACGATTCAAGAACAGAGTAGAAAGATACACAATTCTATATGGAACTTTGTACAAAAAGTCCATAAGGGGGCCACTCTTGCCTAGCTCCGGAGGAAGCAAACGAAGTGTTAAGAGATATTCACAAGGGAAACTGTGAGAACCATTCAGAAAGGAGAACTTTAACACATAAGGTACTCTCTCAAGGTTACTTCTGGCCATACTTGCAGAAAAATGCAGCATTATATGTTAACACTATGATAGTTGCCAAAGGCATGGGAAGATAATCTGACAGCCAACGGTGCAGCTTCACTCCCTTATCAGTCTGTGGCCTTTCGTCCAGTAGGGGATTGACTTGGTAAGTCTGTTGCTCAGGGTACCGGGCAATCTTGTCTTCCTGTTGGTTGCGACGTATTATTTCACTAAGTGGGTGGAAGCGCTCCCTTTGGCCATAATCTGATAGTAAGAAGTTCAAAAGTTCCTCTACGAGAACATCATTTGTAGATTCGGTTTGTCACGCACCATAGTCTCCGATAATGGAAGGCAGTTTACTAGGGAGTAGATAAGAGAATTTTTTTGTGAACAAGCAAGCCGAAGCAACGAACAAGGTGCTATTAGATATTTTGAAGAAGAGATTAAGGGAAGCCAAGGGCAGGTGGACATCAGTCTTGTATGGATTTTTGTAGGCTTACAGGACAACTGTTAGAACGTCCACAGGAATGTCCCCATTTGCCATAGCTTACGGGATAGAAGTTGTGATCCTTACAGAGAATAGCTTTCCCACTATGAGGTCCAAGTTATTATAGTCTGAAGGAAATAGCCAACAGCTGATCGTAGAATTGGACCTGTTGGAAGAAAAGGGAGACGCAGCATTAGTCATACTAGAGCATTACCACAAGAAGCTGTAGAACTACCTCAACAAAAAGGTTCATCCTTGGCAATTTCAGGAAAGTGATTTAGTGCTACGGTGAGTATTCCAGAACACGGAAGAACCTAACAATGGCAAGCAAGAAGTAAATTGGGAAGGATCCTATAGAGTGGCAAACGTGGGCCAGAAGGGAATATATATTAGTTACTCACAATGTCCGATCAGGAACTGCCTAGACCATGGAATACGTGCAATTTAAAAAGACATTATCAATAAATGTTTTGTTGTGTTTGCCTTTTAGATGTGTTGCAGGACTAAGCCGAAGAAAGGGATCCAACTGAGATCCGAGCCTACGTGGGTTTTCTCTGTCTACATTGGCAGAGTAAGAAGCTGGTCAGGGCCCAACTCTAACACAAGTAACAATAGTTGTGTGGATCCAGCCGGGATCCAGACCTACATGGGTCTTCTCTACCCTCGTTGGCAGAGCAAGATGGCTGGTCGGGGTCCTACTCTGTCATGAGCTTCAAGAATGTTTCTATGGAATCCAACCAGGATTTGAGCCTACGTGGGCCTTCTCTGTCCTTATTGGCAGAGCAAGATTGCTAGTTGGGGCTCAGCTCTGGTATGAGAAACAATAGCCGTGTGAATCCAGCCGGGGTCTGGACCTACGTGGGTCTGTTTTGCCCCCGTTGGCAGAGCAGAAGCTGGTTGGGGTCCAACTCTACCAGGAGTTCACTAACTGAATGATTATATCTGAAAGTATGAGCAGAGTTAGATCCTTCTTCAAGGACAGTGACTCAGATAGTCGTTTACAAGGTTAGCTTAGTACAGATTGTCTTACAATTACAAATATGAGCAAAGTCAGAGCCTTCTTCAAGGACAGTGACTCAAATAGCCATTTGCAGGGTTAGCTCCATACAGATTGTCTTATAGCTGCAAGTATGAGAAGAGTTGAGCCTTCTTAAATAATAGTGACTCAGATAGCCGTTTGTAGGGTAAGCTCAGCACAAAGTGTTTTACAGTTGCAAATATAAGTAGAGTCAAACCCTTCTTCAAGGATAGTGACTGAGGTAGCCGTTTGTAGGGTTAGCACAGCACAGATTGTTTTACAATTACGAATATGAGAAGATCAGAGCCTTCTTCAAGGATAGTGGCTCAGATAGCTGTTTACAGAGTTAGCTTACAGTTAGGAACATAAGTAGAGTCATAGCCTTCTTCATAGCAGTGGCTCGAGAACCATTGGCAACATTAGACTGAAAAGGTTCCACCAAAAGTAAACTTTACTTTAAGTAGAACTTGGGGGGAAGTAAAGTAGAAGGAAAGTGTGCTTGAACAGCTTGCAGTACTGAGCAAAGTATTTAAAACAGTGTACATTGTACAAAGTAGTTTGAGCAATTTGCAGTGTGCAAGTATATTTGAAATAGTTTACAGTTTACAGTATGTTTGAGCATTGTACAGTGTACAAAGTAGTTTGAGCAATTTGCAGTGTGAAAGTATGTTTGAAATAGTTTGCAGTTTATAGTATGCTTGAGTAGTTTGCAGTGTGCGGAGCAATTTGTAGTGTGCAAGCATGCTTGAGCAGTTTACAGTGTACAGAGTAGTTTGCATTATGTGAGCATGTATAAGCAATCTTGCAGTTGAATGGGCTAATCGTTAAGGCGAGACAGTAGTGGGTCCCTTAACAACTTAGGGCGTACTTGATAGCGCTTCTAAACGCAGCATTTGGTGCGTTTGCATCAAAAAGTCAACTTCTCCTCCACGTTGCCGTGCTGATAGCGCTTCTTGAAATTGCGTTTCGAAGTTTGAAACGCAGATTGTTGTATTTGACCGCTGTTTTGAAAAGCGGATAACCACAGCTTCGCACAGCTGCGTGAAAAAGTGCCGAAGTGAAAAGACAAAAATAACCTTCGTCATTTATCTAATTTCCAGCGACAGTACACGATAAAACGAAAGCATCACTCTCACTCATCGACTTCGACAGCAACCCTTCGTCCTATTCAATATCTCTCTCTCTCTCTCTCATCGATTTCGATAGCATTGATGACCTACCTTGACAACAGCGATCAATTTTCCGATCGTAACCCATCGACAAAGACGACGTTGTCTTGTTAAACCGAAACCCATCGATTAACAGCAAAGCATTTGAAACCCATTATCATTAAACCTAAAATCGGTGAAGACAGCGACGCCGATTGACGCCATTGACAACTCCGAGTCCGATCGACGCCATTGACGACGATAATTCGAAGTCTAAGCGAACTCAAACTCTCCGTTTGCCCCTTTTCCGATTGACACCTTTCGATTCCTTCTCACAACAGCTTCGAACAAGATCTGTGAGCTCTCTCTCTCTCTCATCGATTTGGATCTTTGACGAAATTGCAACTTGAAGTTCGATTAACAGAAGAAATTTTTCTGTTACTATTTTTCTAATTTTCAATTTCTTGTTAGATTTTTATTTAAAAATAATAATAGAAAAAATAAATATTTACCATTGATCAGGTCAGAAATTGTTGCTTATTTTTGTTGCTTATTTTTATTCACCATTGATAGGGTCAGAAATATTCACCATTGATCATGTCTGTTGCTTATTTTGCCCAACCTTGGATTGGATGTTTGGCTAGCACCATTCTTGGCCATATGGTATTATGAATTTATGATAACTAGCTATTGGTAGTCTGATAACTGCCTGTATCAGTGAAGATTTATAAGACTCCTTAGGTTAGTTACCGAAACTTGCAGAACTGGTTAACAACATTATTTATAATTTTTAGAGAAAAAAAAAGTTGATAATATAACAACAGATTGGAGCGTATACAAATTTGACTAAAACCTCATATATGGTCTACTATGGTGATTTTTATATAATTTTAGACATGGTTGTGCTGTGTTTTTTGAATACCTTAGTACAAAATATCGACCCACACATCCATGGGGATTATCTTGTGATTCTATTTTTCTTATAAACAAAAAAAAATTATATGCTACAATTGGGCAATATCTAGAGGAAGGATTTCTATTCTCATCATGTCTTGCATCTCGATTTAATGAAAACTTCCATTTACAAAACCAATGATTGTCATATAATTCCTGTTGTTGGTTTTACTGTTTGACATTGTTTTATTGACTCATTTATCTGTCATCTTTTCAAGTTATCTAATTGTTTTATTGACTTGGATCAAAGAAAATTATATTTCTTACTCGCCAAAATTTTTTCAGGAGTATTAAAGGGTTTGATTTTCAACACTTATTGATAGGCTTTAACACTCCATTTGGAATGAGAACAAACACTTTCCTCTCCATTTGTCTTGCTTGAGAAATTAACAAGGAGGAAACAATGTATTAGTTGCGGGCATCTCAAAATTCTTGTCTCTTCTATTTTAGTTAGTTACGTGCAAATAACTGGTAACTTTTCAGTCTCATCTGTTGATTGTTAGTTCAAAACATGAATGTCATATCTTTACATTCAAATACTAGTCAATTAAATTACAATCTCATTATTCCCATATCCTTATAATCATGTTAGTAAGAGATGTAAACTACAAAAACATTTATTACAATCTCATTATTCTCATTAATTATGAATCTCATTATTCCCATTTCCCAAAATGTGAGTCTCCAACACACTACCTACCCAAATAATATACAATTCTTGATTGGTTCAAGGTCAAATATTTAAGGAGGCAATCAAATTATTTTTTACATGTAGGGAGGAATGTTAAAATTTAGTTACGTGCAAATAACTTGTGATTATTCAGTCTCATCTGTTGATTGTTAGTTCAAAATTTTATATATGTTTTTCTTTAACTTACACACGCACACAACAATTACTGTACGTTGTACAGTCAAAGATTGAGAACACAGGGCTCCCTCACCGTGGGACTGAGAACTGTGCGTTCTTCCGGCTATCTATATGATAACCTAACATTGCCTCCTGGTTTCTCTCTTTGATTATACACTGTGCAAAAGTTAAAATATATATATATTTTTTTTTCTTTAACTTACACACGCATACACACACAACAATTATTGGTCAACCAATGAATCATGTTATATTATTGAAATAGAATATGACATGTTCCATTCTATGCGCTACTCTTGTTATTACTATTGGCAGATGGAAGATAATAATTCAAAGAGTACGAAAGTAGATTGGACACCCAAACAACATAAAGTTTCGAGATCTGTTATGACTTACTTAAGAAGGGGAGGAGACCGCATAAAGTACTTGACAAGACCTGTTATGATTTCTTGGTTAAGGAGTTTAATAAAAGAACAAATGTTTATTACGATAGAGGGCAAATGAAGAATAAATGGGATAGACAAAAAGGCATTTGGGGACATTGGAATAAGGTTTGCATGAATACTAGCGTCTCTTATGATATTGAGACTGGCATATTAGATGCAAGTGATGAGTGGTGGGATGGGTGGTTGGAGGTACATTTTTTAGATAATTTGACCTTTTATTTATTTTAAGATTTTTGTTTCTTTATATAACTTAGGGTTTATATTTTTTATAGCATCATCCAAAAGATGTAATATTCTGAAAGGAACCTCTGAAGTTTGCGAAACAATTGGATTTCATTTTTGTAGGCACATATGCCACTGGTAGCCGCATGTGGTCGCCTGCATCTGGTATAATGCCATCTGCATCAAAATCTCAGAATGAGAATCTTGATGCGGATGATCTAGATGATGTTATGGCGACCCAACCTCCAGAGTCTGATACACCTTTAGACTTGACTCCTGATGCTGATAATGAGTTTGAGGATGATGCTATCCAAAAGATGTTATGTGGATGTGTTATGTACAATGTGAATATTGGATTGCGTATTATGCAGGTATTTTGTTTATCAGGAAAATTTCATATGTCCATT
Source organism: Akebia trifoliata (assembly GCF_017979445.1). Taxonomy (NCBI): domain Eukaryota; kingdom Viridiplantae; phylum Streptophyta; class Magnoliopsida; order Ranunculales; family Lardizabalaceae; genus Akebia; species Akebia trifoliata. The sequence goes on along the minus strand of NC_141381.1, from coordinate 15,298,716 downwards.
TTTAAGAGGAGATGCTGTCGAAATTTCTATAGAATTATAAATTTTTCTATAATTTTTATAGACATTTTAAAATTAAAATAATAATATTTTAATTTTTATATAATTTTATTATATTTATATATTTAGTGTAATTATATAATTATAGGGGTATTCTGGTCTAATTTTTATTATGTATTCTGGGTGCATTATCAACATTAAGGGTATTTTGGTCATTTTATCCTAATACAGCAAATTCTTAAAGCTGTATCAAGCAGTAATTACCAGATTCTGATAGCAGATTCTGACAGCACAACACTTTTAGAAAGCTCTATCAAGCAAACTTTTCAGTGTTTCAGATTCTAATAGCAGATTCTAACAGCAGATTCTGACAGCAGATTCTGGCAGCTGAATCAATCAGGCCCTTAATGTATGTAGGGGTTGTTTCAATCAGTTGCATATAAGCAGTATAATCAACAGAGCAAAAGTGATAAGATAAAGAAGAATTAGCAATAGTCACAGTAAGTGCAAAAGATTTTTCCATTAATAGTTAAGAGAAAGTACAAGAAAAAGATCCCGAAAAACGAGATAAGTATAGAGAGCACTAGTATAGCAGTAGAAAGCAAGTTATCACTCAAAGGAGGATAGTAGATTAGTAGAAGACTAACCAAAGGCAACAGAAGAATCTACTTCAACAGTGGTACGAGAGGGACTAGCATCTCCGTCTTGGTCCACATCAATGACAGGAATGGACGGTTGGACAGGGGGTGAATCGATAGGTTGAGATGAGGAACTCGCTGCTTGAGCAAGGTTCAATTCTAAGGTAGCACCAGCTTCCGTAAGATCACCAGGGGCTCGACTGAGGATGGCAATAAGATTCCTTTACTAGTACAACTGGAAAAGGGGAGCACGCCCATAATGTCCAGTCCAAGGACCATCCCAGATAGGAGTTACCTCGGGTGCATCAACCAGGTCCTCTTTGTTATCCCTGTCCTCCTCATCCTCAAACTTAAGCTGAGTGGCCTCGAAGCCTTCATGGTAGGCTTTCGCAGAATATTCCTCTACTAGTCGAGAGTATTAGGCCTTTACTTGCCCCAACAGCTTCCTTGACTCAATCTCATCTTCTTTAGCCTAAGCAGTCCTGACTGAATCAGTACTTGTTCTCAGGGAGTTTAGCTCGAGTTCTTGTTGCTGAACCTTATCATGGAGTTTTGTTAGCTCTGCATCTCTCTGTTGCACTCTCTCCTTTTAGTTGGCCAGCTCCAGTTGTAAAATGTCATGGAGATTTATCAACCTCTTATTGGATGTCTCCAAATCTAGGTTGGCCTTGGAGAATTGGACCAGGTTAGCATCCATCTCCTCTCTAGCCTCTTGGGAAAATTGGCTAGAAGAGGCTAGCTTAGCCTGGATCATAGTTATTTTCTCGTCCTGCTCTCTAACCAAGAAAACTATCCAATTTTCAGCCTCACGCCACTTCAGGAAGGCCACGGTGCCATAAATGTGAGCTTACGAAGTAAGACTCAGTATGTTAGAACACTAATATTGAAAAATAGTTGAGCAGGGCAGTTAGAGCAGTAATTACCTGATGTAGGCCGTAGACAAAGTGATCGAAACCCAAGTCAGCGTTAGCCTGATCAACAACATCCTAGTCCATAGGGGAAATGGACAGAGAAAGCAGGGAAGCAGCGGTTACAGGATCCTTAATCCTGCAACCTTTATTGTGGACTTGGCAAGGGGGACAAAAAGGTTGCCTTCGTTCCCATCCCAGAGATAGGCTCCTCGGCCCATCCAAGTAAAGACAGCCTCCTCCAAGGGGATTTTACGCAGAAGGGGGCCCTCACCCTCAAACCCCTCAAAAGGGGAAGGGCTCCTCAGACTCTTCCTGACCAGTTGGCGCCTTTTCCGCAGTCGACAAGGAAAAACAAGGCTATCCATCCTAGTAGTGGCAAAACTCTGCCTTGTCTCCGCCTGAACCTGACAATATTAGCATACCATGGGGCTTCTCCAACTACAAACAGCTGCTCATCTGAAAATTTGTAATTAATATCCCCATCAACTTCTTCATTTGGCTGCACATGATCCATCCTAAAAAGATGATCTGCAACTACATTTTCGGTTCCTTTCTTGTCCTTGATTTCCAAGTCAAATTCCTGCAAAAGTAAAATCCATCTTAGCAACCTTGGCTTTGCATCTTTTTTAGCAAATAAAAACCTCCAACCCGAATGATTGGTGTAGACAATCACTTTAGAACCTATTAAATAAGACCGAAATTTGTCAAAAGCATAAACAACTGCTAAAAGCTCTTTTTCGGTAGTTGCATAATTCAATTGAGCCTCATTTAAAACTTTGCTAGCATAGTAAATCACATGAAAGGCCTTATCTTTTCGTTGCCCTAAAACAGCACCTATAGCATATTCACTAACATCACACATCAAAGTAAAAGGCAATTCCCAATCGGGTGCAGCAATAACAGGAGAAGATATCAATTTCACTTTAAGAGTTTCAAAAGCATCTAAACATTCTTTGGAAAAATCAAAAACTACATCTCTTACCAACAATTCACAAAGAGGTTTAGCAATTTTAGAAAAATCTTTAATAAATCTCCTGTAAAATCCTGCATGTCCAAGAAAACTTCTAACTCCCTTAACATTGGTAGGAGGTGGAAGCTTCTCAATTACATCAATTTTTGCTCGGTCCACCTCAATTCCTTTAACAGAAATTTGATGTCCCAACACAATTCCTTCTTTTACCATAAAATGGCATTTTTTCCAATTCAAGGCCAAGTTTGTGTCAACACATCGCTGCAAAACCAAAGAGAGATTAGAAAGACAATTATCAAAAAAAGAACCAAAAATAGAAAAATCATCCATGAAAACACTTCAATGTATTTTTTAATCATATAAAAAAAAATTGACATTATGCAACGTTGAAAAGTAGTAGGGGCGTTGCACAATCCGAATGGCATTCTTCTATAAGTAAAGGTTTCATATGGACATGTAAAAGTGATCTTCTCTTGATCCTCTAATGTTATTGGAATTTGATTATAGCCCGAATATCCATCTAAGAAACAATAATAGTCATGCCTGGAAAGTCTCTCCACATTTGGTCAATGAGGAAAGAAAGAAAGTAAGATGATCTCTTGTGCATCAATGATTGAGTTTCTCTAAATATCCAATATCCATCCGTCATCTTGTGGGTATAAGCTCATTGTTTTCATTCATCACTACGGTCATACCACCTTTCTTAGGAACTACTTGGACCGGACTTACCCATGAACCATCCGAGATTGGATAAATTATACCTGCATCCATAAGCTTCACAGCCTCATTTTTTACCACTTCTTGCATAGAAGGATTTAATGTTCTTTGAGGTTGCACCAATGGCTTGTAGCTCTCTTCCAACAAAATCTTCTGCATATAAATAGATGGGCTAATTCCCTTGATATCATCAATAGTCCATCCAATAGCTTTCCTATGCTCCCTTAAAACCCTCAATAACTTTTCCTCCTCCAAATCATTCAAAGAAGAGTTAATAATAACAAGATAATAATAAGACTCTTCTAAGAAAGCATACCTAAGATGTGATGGCAATTGTTTAAGTTCAAGTTTAGGAGGTTCCTTTTTAGATGATGGTTCATTAACATGCACAGCTCCTAACTCTTTAAATTTAGGCCTTTTTGGAAACTCACAAATGGCAAAGTATCAAGATTATTCACACATTCAATTATATCTTCATCATCACTTAGAGTTTCTAAAGTTCTACCATTTAATATGCAATTTTCCAAAGGTAAGGGAGGAAAAGATTCATTAAATTTTTCAGCTACTACTCTATCCAAAACACTTAATGCAAAACATGCATCAACATCGGAAGGAAATTTCATAGTCTCAAAAATATTAAAAGTTACTTGTTCATCTTAAACCCTTAAAATCAACTTACCTTGATGAACATCTATGAGAGTTCTACCTGTGACGAGAAAAGGTCTTCCCAATATGAGTGAAACATCCTTGTCTTCTTCCATATCCAAATGATAAAATCAGCAGGAAATATGAATTTATCCACTTTTATCAAAAAATCCTCAATAATACCTCTAGGATGCTTGATAGATCTATCTGCAAGCTGCAAGGATACCGTAGTAGGTTTCACTTCCCCTAAACCGAGTTTTCTGAAAATAAAGAGAGGCATCCAATTAATACTTGCACCAAGATCACATAAAACTCTATCAAAATTAAAATCACTAATAGTGCAAGGAATAGTGAAACTCCCTGGATCTTTTAGCTTTTGGAGAAGCTTTCTTTGAAGAATAGCACTACATTCTTCCGTGAGCATAACCTTCTCATTATCCACTAATTTCCTCTTGTTTGATAGAATCTCCTTCAAGAACTTAGCATATTTCGGCATTTTCTCCAGTATATCTACAAAAGGAAGATTAATATGTAAGCTTTTAAAAATATCAATAAATTTAGAAAATTGCGTATTTAAATTTTGTTTTCGCAATCTTTGAGGAAAAGGAATGGGATTAGAAGATGGTTGTGGAATAGGGTATTGAATAGGAGCGGTAGCATCTTGATCTTTAGGAAGAGCAGTTTCATCCTCATTTGCTTGCTTGCTACCCCTCTTTGATTGTTCTAACTCCTTCCCACTTCTAAGAGTTATAACTTTCACATGTTCCTTAGGATTCTTCTCAGTATTACTTGCGAGTGCTCCTTGAGCTCTTTCCGTCAATAGCTTGAAAATCTCTCCAACTTGATGTTCAAGGTTGCGAATACTTGCACCTTGATTTCTAAAATTGGCTTGGGTATCATCAATGAATGCATTGGTCTTTTGCATGAATTGGGTGAAAACCTCTTCCATGGTTGGTTTCTTCTCTTGAGATTAAAAAGAAGGAGGCGATTTTTGCATATTCGCATTGTTGCTCCATGAGAAGTTAGGATGATTTCTCCACCCTTGATTGTAGTAATTGGAATTAGGATTGTATTGTCTTTGATTGTTGGCCACATAATTCAATTGTTCAGAAGAATTTGCTTCATATGGGCCTTGACACTCCAAAGTAGGATGATTCCCTGCACAATTATCATAAACTACATTAGAAACTGCAGCAACATTCATTTTCTTAAAATTATTATTTAAAATAGTAACTTAAGCAGCTAAATTAGTAAAAGCATCAATGTCATGAACTCCGGCTGTCCTTTTCTGTGCATTCCTATCAGATTTCAGGAAGTTGTTACTAGCCATGACTTCAATTAGTTCATATCCTTCCTCCGGTGTCTTGTTGAAGAATGCTCCTCCACTTGCTACATCCACCATGGTTTGAGTGTTTGAAATCAAACCATTATAAAACGTTTGCACTTGCATCCATAATGGTAGGCCATGGTGCGGGCACTTCCTTAAGAGATCTTTAAACCTCTCTCAAACTTCATAGAGAGATTCTTGATCTTGCTACAGAAAATTAGTTATATCGTTCCTCATCTTCGCAGATTTCGCTGGTGGAAAGTACTTAGGCAGAAAGGCATTAACCAGCCCATCCCATGTAGTAATGGTTCCTGAAGGTAGCGAGGTCAACCATGCCTTAGCCTTGCTGTTCAATGAGAACAGAAACAAACGCAGTCTTAGGGCATCATCAGTCACCCCATTGTGCTTGAATGTATCACAAATTTTCAAAAAATTTGCAATATGCAGATTTGGATCATCATTAGCCAACCCCCTAAACTGAACTGAGGATTGTATCATCTGAATGATGGCAGGCTTGATCTCAAAATTGTATGCTTGAATAGGTGGCCTTCGAATGCTAGAGACACCCACATTAGGAATAGAGTAATCCTTTAGTGTTCTATTCGGGACTGCATCTCCACCACCACCATTATTCTCTTCTTCCACCATTGCTAAAGAGAACAACGAATAAAGTAAGAATAAATAAAAATCAAATTAGCAATAAAAGCAATTGGTATTAATATTAGTAATCTTTAATCCCCGGCAGTGGCGCCAAAAACTTGATGCGTATAATTTATGTTAGCAAGTGCACTAATCGTTTCAAGTAATGATATAAGATATCATTCCCACGAGGATTAAGCACCAAAAATAATCACTTAAATTACTATTTGATGAATCGAGAATTGTAGAATTGCAAATTGAAATAACAATGAAACTAGAAAGAATGGATTCTAATGGATTAAAAACCTAAGGCTTTCGACTTCACTACAGGTACTCCTACGTAATTGATTATTCAAAGTAATTCCTATTTTGCCTTATTTGGAAGTTTAATTCCCTATACTAACTAGTGTTTTCTCTCAAAATACGCTAGATTACTCCTTTAAATATTAACTCAGCATATCTCTATGTGAATTTAAATACCAAAGAGTCATAAAATCTGTGGAATTATCGTAAATTGAATTACTAACCTCTTAGAACATGCTAAAGTACCTCTACATCTCAACCCTAGAAACGAAAATTAGTTCATAAAGAAATATGAAACAAACATCTTGAAATTAAACATAGAAAAAAGGAAGAATAAACCAGTAAAATTTAAGATTGCAGTAGCAATTACTTAATCTCCTATCCCCCTTCTTCTCTAGCGTCTCTAAGATCCCAATAAACCCTAAGAATAAACTACTTATAGCCTCCATACATTCTGAATACAATTGGGGTTAAATCCCCTTTAAATCGGATCTAAAAGATATAATTACAACACGAGACGGAGTGTAGAAAAGGGATCGTGCCGCGCACTGCGGCAAGCATGTACCCACCGCTGCAGCGGCTAACTCCTGTCTTGGGTCCTTTATTGATTTAAATACGAGCGTCGCGGCGAACATGTATCCATCGTTGCGGCGGCCTTTGCCTCTTGTACTTCATTCTCTGAAACTTCGTCTTTTCTTCTAATTTTACCCCAAATTGCTTCTTTTTCGTATTCTTGACCATTTATTACCTCAAACTTCTCTCTCTGTCCATAAGAAATCAATACTCAAGAGAATAACATGGCTAACGTGGAGTGATGAGGGGAAGAAAATGAGAACATGAGTGGGGCTGGGTATAATGGTGAAGGAGATGGCAAAGATGTGAATGGTTGGCTATTAATGGTGATGAAGATAAGATGGTGTGTGGGCTATTTGGACATGAAGAAAAGAAGAAAATGAGTTGACGGTCAGTTTGATAGTGAAAAAAAATGATGGTTCTAATGGTTGGACAAGACATAGAAAGATGATGAGGACGTGGGAATGTTGCCTAGGTAAGTCAGATTCTTTCTTTTCTCTATTTTTTTTCTTTGTTTCTAGTTTTTCCTGTTATAATTTGGTTCACCTATTGTCCCCATCTTTCCTTTTTTTGATTTTTTTTTCATATTTTTTATTTTTTGTTTTTTTTTCCAATTTGAGAACTCTTTGTTTGGTCGAATCCTTCTTTCAACGAAATGGCAACAACCTTCTTATAAGATATGGAGGTTGGGTTGGACTCAATCACTCATTCTTCGATAGGACTTTTTGAAACTCATGTCTTCCATTTATTTGATTTTATCAACTTAATTTTTTTTCTTTCTTAGATCTCTAGACCTCTTGAAATGTGCAAAGAGTGCTATATTTTACAGATGAAAGAAAGAAAGGAGTGGAGTCCATGTGGGATTCTACCCTTTTGGCTGAACTATTGGAAATGGGAGAGAGATCGAATCTCCATGGGACTTCCTCTCTCTCTTATGTTTTTCTTTAGTTGGTTGACTCAACATTTTTGTATCCATCTCCTTTTAGAATTTCAATTAGGCTAAAGCAATAGGGGAACCATCCTACGCATCCCACTTATACCTTGTAACATACTCCCTTGCTTTTGATTGGTTAGAAATTCAATTTGAATTAATGTTGGATTTTGACTCTCGATTTTAATGGTTTTTTTAAAATTAGCCTAATGGGTTTATTGAAAATATTTGATTCTATTTGCTCGAATTTTTTTGATTGATTGATTTATTTATATCGAATTTTTCATTGATTGGTCGATTTGAATTTTATGATTGGTTTACTTAATTTGACATTGAACTTGACTGATTTCATTAGTGATTAATGGTTTGAGTAAATTTTCTTTTTTTAATCAATTTATTGTATATGATCAATGGTTGATTTTAAAATCAATTGGGTGAATACGTAATTTGAAATTTAAATTTCGTATTTATTGTTTCGATTTGTGATTTTAATTTTTCAAGGTTTCATTAGTCAATTGTGACTTGAATTTCATCATGTTATGTGAGGGTTGTCATTCTGTGTGAGAAAATTCATCATTTTATGTGCAAAAATTTATCATTTTATTCGAGAAAGTTCGTCATTCTATGTGAAATTTCATCATTTGATGTGGAGATATTTTTTATTTTATATGAAAAAAATCATTATTCTATGTAAAAAGTTTTAGTTTTTCTACTCACGGGATTTCTAGATTTTCTTGATGTGCGTGAATATTGTTAGAAGTTTATTTCAATTATGTTTTCCTAAGATTCGAGGTTTCTAACTAAAAGTCAAATATCAACAGGTATTTTGGTCATTTATGCAATTCTTCAAAAACTTATCTATTTTCGTCGATTTTAGTCTTGCTAAATTTGAAATCACATTTCGATAGTAATGAAAGTACTTTTGAGACATTTTAGAGTTGTGGGATCTACAAGGGGTATTTTCGTTATTTTGTCAATTTTTTGAAACTTGGCGAACAGTTTCGTTTGGTCACAATCTAATTTTTTTTAAATCTCAAAATATCATTCTCCTAGTAATCCTGAGTGTATGTAACTTCTTAAGGCAAGTATAAATGTGTGGCTATCTGAAAGCGCCTTCGATCCGCGGGGTGCGCGGATCCGCTTTTGACCCTTGAGGTTTGGGAGTCACCACCTAGTTGTTACGGTCTAGGAACCGAATACAGACTCGAAACGGACAAAAACGACTAATCTACTAAAGAAAAACTGAATCCGGGGATCACATTACGGGATTGGAAGGTGTTAGGCCCCAACCCCGCCCAACCAATGCCAGTCTCTACTTATCTCAAATAAGACTACATTGCTAACAAAAAACCTAGATAAAAGAAATAAAAGAAATTTAACTTTCGAAGCGCAAATATTTTATTCCCTCAAATCTGATAAAACTGCTCCTTGTACCGTACTCCTTGCTTCATTCTGTCTCCGGATCTGATTTCTGATCTCCGAGGCAAGGTATCTCTTTCTTGGATCTGGATTCTTCGAATTTATTATGGATTTTGGGGTGTTTTGAAAGGCTTCTAGGTGTTTTCAAGCTAAAATTGAAGTATGGGTATTAGGTAAGGAGTTGGGACTTCAAAATTAGGGTTTATGGGAGGTTAGGGGGGCTTTTTGACCTACTTCTCTTAGGGTTTATCATTTGATACGAAAATAGGGTGTCCCCTATTTATAGATTCTTTTAAGAGTTGATTTAGATAGAATTAATGTTTAATTAGAATTGTTTTAGTTAGAGTTGTATTTTAGTTAGAATTATTTTAGGTAGAGTTATATTTTAATTAAAATTGTTTTAGGTAGAGTTATATTTTAGTTAGAATTCTATTAAATAGAGTTATTATTTAATTAGAACTCTATTAGGATTTTGAATTTTGGACTTAGTTGATTGACTTTAAGATTTTGACTTTAGTCTTAATTGATTGACTTTAATATATTGACTTTAATCTTACTTAATTGACTTTAATTTGACTTTAGTCTTACTTGATTGACTTTAGACTTGCTTGATTGATTTTAATTTTTTGGAGAAACCCCCTCTGTTATATCTTTAATTCTTTGGACTCCCAAATGAATGGGTCCTTGAAGAAATATCTTTTCAACCCTCAACAATTTTGCCTGAGAGTCTGATTGATCGATTTTTTTAGTTTAAATTTTTAAATTAATGTTATTAATGTTTCAATTTAATTATTTAATATTTTATTTATTAATTTCAAAATTTTTAATTATAAAAATTGTAAAATTACCGTTTTGCCCTCGAAGAGAATTTTTCGCGTTTTAAATCGATTTTTGATGTTCTAGGATGTTTTAGAATAGATTTTTCGTAAGGAATTCAATGAAAAATATTGGTTTGTATTATTTATAAAAAATTTGTGTGGAATGATCGTGAACTTTATGAGGGGTATTTTCGTAATTTTGTCAAATTTTGTGAAAATTGGCGAAATGATTTATTTGATTTTGATTTGTTGTTTTATGTGTTTGAATGGATTTTCCTAAGCGTAACGTAGGCTCTAGGGATATTTTAAGATTAGGGGTATTTTGGTAATTTGGTCATTTTTTAGTGATTTTTATCGTGAAACTTTTTTTTGTCTAAAAGATAATTTCTATATTCTGAAGTCATATTTTTTTAGCGTAGCGTGATTTCTACAGTTTTTTCAATTCGAGATACCCCATCCGGATTTCTGAAACATATCTGGTAACATAATAAAGCATTGGAATAAACATCCATCATTGGGAACCGTTGCGATCAGGTTGACGAGTTGATTAATCGAGTGAGTGCAAAAATGGGGTGTCTACAAATGCCCCTCTTTGGCAGAGGGTTGAAGCAAACTAGATACCAAATCTATCTTGCAGCCTGATTTAGCAATTCGTCGGGATGTTCAGATCCTTGAGCGTAAAACTCTCCCCGAACTAAAAGGTTGTCAGGTCATTGAGCGAGAACTCTCACTGACAGTGTCAGATCCTTGAATTTTAGAAAATTTTCCTTGACTAATGTAACAACTGTGCAACTGTGTGACTTAAAATCTGAGATAAATTTCAAAGAGTTTAAGTTGGAACTAAGTAACATTTTAGCATAAAGTGAATATAAATTGAGCATAAACTGAGCATAATTTGAGCATAATCTAAGCATAATCTGAGTATAGACTGAGTATAAACTGAGCATAACTAAGCATAATTTGAGCATAATCTAAGCATAATCTGAGTATAGTTATGAGAAAACCCTCGGTGGTAACTGAGCATAATTTCGAGAAAACCCTCGGCGGTAATTGAGCATAGTTCCGAGAAAGCCCTCTACGGCATCTGAGCATAATTCCGAGAAAACCCTCGATGGCATCTGAGCATAATTCCGAGAAAGCTCTCGATGGCATCTAAGCATAGTTTCGAAAAAGCCCTCGACGGTATCTGAGCATAATTCCGAGAAAGCCCTCAGCGGCATCTGAGCATAGTTCTGAGAAAGCCATCTGCGGCATCTGAGCATAATTCCGAGAAAGCCCTCGGCGGCATCTGAGCATAGTTCCGAGAAAACCCTCGACGGTAACTGAGCATAATTCTAAGAAAGCCCTCGACGGCATCTGAGCATAATTCCGAGAAAGCCCTCGACGGCAACTGAGCATAATTCTAAGAAAACCCTCGACGATAACTGAGCATAGTTCTGAGAAAACCCTCAACGGTAACTGAGCATAATTTCGAGAAACTCTCGGCGATAACTGGCTGAGTAAAACTGAGACTGAAGAAATAAATCTAGGAAAGAACGATTGAAAATGAATCTAGAAAAGAGTGATTGAATCTAGGAATGAATAGATCTGGGAAAGAATGAATGCCCTATCTCCTATTCCAAATGTGAGATCCAAAATGCTTTTGTTTAAACCTCAAGGTTTTATCCAAAAGTTTTATGAATTTAAAACCTGAGTTTTTATTTCTTTTGAATCTCAAGGGTTTTTCAAAAAACTGTTATCAAGAGGGTAACCTTAATTTTGGGGTTCCCATTATCTTTTGGGATTAACATTGCTCAAAAATAAAATGCCCCTAGTTTGACAATAAACATGGCATTGAAGATAATTGAACACATCGTGCAAAAATTAAAAAAAATACCCCTAGTATAAGGGGGGAAACTACATATTTAAAAGAAAAAGAAAATGCCCCTTGTATGAAGGTTTGAAATATTTGATTACCACAAGCGCAATAATGATCAAACTTTTAATTTTGATTAATTTTATTAAAGATTTTGAGTCAGGCTCAAGAGAACAAAATATTTCCTTTTGAGACTCATCATAGAATTCACCCTTCTCTCCATTGGTTCACTTGGAGAAGTAAAAATTTTCAGATCGATCGTAGACGAGATACTTATGGCTTCTGAGTTTGTGCCTGGTTTAAGATAAGTATTGAATTTGATTATTCAGACTTCAAATGTTTCGGCTCGAACCTCTTGAGATTTTCTTTTATTTTTCTTTGTTACTCTAACTTTTGCCTAGATTTCCTTTTCAAGTTTTCAATCTAGCGAGCTTGCTCTAACTTTTGCCTAGATTGCCTTTTCAGGTTTTCAACCTAGCATACTTTTTTTTCTTTGCTCTGATTATTGCCAAAGTTGTCCTTTTGGATTTTCAGCCTTGCGAGCTTACCTTAATTTTTGCCTAAGTTGCCCTTTTTGGGTTTTCAACCTAGCAGGCTTTTTTTCCTTTTTTTTTTTTTTGAACTGCTGTCTGATCATGCTTTGTATCTTCCCTGACTTTTCACACGGTACATAGGACTTTTATAGGTAAGCTTAGGACTGGGTATAAAAAGAAAGGGGTTTTAAGGCTCAAAAACCTGAATGCCCCTTGTATGGCATTTATTTTATTTTGCCTTGAATTTTCTTCCCCATTTTGAAGATATTTCTTTTTCTTCTTTTGAATTTTTTTTTTGATCTTTTTTTGTATGGGGAAATAGATTTTTTTTTATTTTGATGTGGTCGGGCCTGAAGTAACTTCTCAGGTTGCCTACGTACCCCAGGATTTTGGGATCAGACCAAAATGTAGTTCGAATCTTCCCTCTCCTAGGTTAGGTGATCGGGCTGAGAAAGAAAAAGGCATAAATTTTTATTTTTGAAAAGGCTGGAAAGGGGTTGAGAAAGGATATATTGAACTGGGTAATAGGAAAATTGATTCGGTCAAAGATGGCCTCCTAAATGTAGTACCGTTTGATTTGGTCAAGGTTGGATGGTTCTGGTAATTCAATTCCATCATGATCTTGAAGCCTGACAGCTTTTCCTGGTAATATTTCCTTGACGATGAACGGACCCCCCTAATTTGGTTTGAACTTCCCTCTAGGGTCAAAGATAGGTGCCCGATTCTTTTTGAGTACTAAATCCCCGACTTATGAGTGACGGGCCTTGATCTTTTTGTCAAACGCACAGGAAACTCTTCTTTGATAAGCTTGCATGTGATACAAAGCTCTTAGTCATTTTTCTTCGATCAAACTTAATTCTTCATATCGTTGACGAACCCAATCTGCTTTTGACAATTGACTTTCCAACAAGACCCTGAGAGACGGAATTTCCATTTCAACTGGCAAGACTGCTTCCATGCCATGCACTAAGGAATAGGGAGTAGCTCTAGTAGAGGATCGAATTGAAGTTCGATATGCCCATAATGCAAATGACAGTTTTTCTAACCAATCTCAATGTGATTGACACATTTTCTTGATAATAGTCTTGAGATTCTTATTAGCTGCTTCGACTGCTCTATTAGTTTGAGGACGGTAAGGAAATGATTTGTGGTGTGAGACTTTGAACTTTGAACACAATTTAATAACCTCAGTTTTGAAGTGTGACCCGTTATCAGAGATCAACTCCGAAGGTACCCCGTATCGACTGATGATGTTTGTTTGGATAAACTTTGCAACTCGAGACGCAGTGATGACAGCATAAGAGGCAATTTCGACCCACTTGGTAAAATAATCGATAGCAACTAGAATGTATTCATGCCCGTTTGATGCCTTAGGCAATATTTTACCAATAATGTCAATTCCCCAAACTGAGAATGGCTATGGTGAAGTCAGACCAACTAATTGAGATGGTAGCATATGTATAAGGTTCGCATGTATTTGGCATTTATGATAGGTTTTGACCATGTGATGACAATCTGTTTCCATCGTGGGCCAGTAGTATCCTTATCTCATAATCTTCTTAGCCAACATTTTCCCACTCATGTGAGGGTCACATTCTCCTGAATGTAATTCAACCATTATCTGTTCGGCTTGATCTTCATGAACACACGAAAAATGAATCGCATCATAAGACCTTTTGTATAAACTTCCTGTGCATAGGATGAATTGAGATGCTAATCTTAGTAGGGTTTGTCGTTCCTTCCAAAATGCTTCTTCCGGGAATTCTTGTTTTTCCAACACTCTCTTTATATCTGTGTACCATGGCTTTCCATCGGGTAATCGAGTAGCAATTTTGATCTGATGGCAGTATGCGGGTTTGTCTTTGACTTCGACAGTGATCGACCTCAATTCCATGCCAGGGGGTAAATGGATCATGGAAGATAAGGTGGCTAAAGAGTCAGCAAATCTGTTATCTTTCCTTAACAGATACTCATGATAAGGCTTCAACTTTTCGTCCCTAGTCTTCCATTCTTCCAATGACTGATGTATGACCAAGGCTGAATCCCCAAAAACTTCAATTTCTGTAATGCCCAGGTTCAAAGCGGTTTCGAGCCCGGCAATGCATGCCTCATATTCAGCCGTGTTATTGGTGTTTGAAAAGGTTAATTTAATAACGATAGGAATGTGGCATCCTTCCGGAGAAAGCAGAACTGCCCCTATTCCGTACTCATTTTGATTGGCGGTTCCATCAAAGTACAACTGCCATGTTTGGTTCTACAATTTAACATGTAAGATATTCTCATCTGGGAATTGATCAACAGGCCTTATTCTTTCTCCTACAGGGTAATCTGTCAAGTATTCTGCTATAGCTCTCCCCTTGATAGATTTCTGTGTAACATCCGTGATGTCAAACTCTGATAACAACAATAACCATTGTGCGGTTCTCCCTATCAACATCGGCTTCTCAAAAAGATACTTGAGAGGATCCATCCGAGATAACAAGATAATTGAATTAGATAGCATATAGTGCTAGAGTCTCTGAGTAGCCCATACTAGTGCTAATTGAATTAGATAGCAAGTTTTTTCGAAGATCCACTTTTATCTGATTGTACCCTAAAAAACCATCCATGAAGGACAACAAAGCGTGTCCTGCTGTACTGTCCACTAGAACATCTATGTGTGGTAAAGGAAAACTGTCTTTTGGGCATGTTTTGTTTAGGTCTCTGAAATCCACAGACATTCTAACTTTTCCATCCTTTTCGGCACTGGGACGACATTAGCAATCCACTCAGGCTATTCTACTACTTCCAAAAATCCAGCATAAATCTGTTTCGTAACTTCTTCTTTAATTTTCAGAGTCCATTCTGACTTCATACGTCAAAGTTTCTGTTTGATTGGTCGAGCATCAGGATATAACAGAATTCGATGTTAAACAATGTTTGTGGTTACTCCCGACATATCCTCATAAGACCAAGCGAACACATCTTTGAACTTTCTAAGCAAGTCTACTATCCCTTTGCGTTCATCGGGAGATAAAGTGATCCCTATCCGAATTTCTTGAGGACTTTCTTTTGTTCCGAGGTTAATAACCTCTACTTCCTCTATTAGAGGTTGAGCCCGACGTTCCTCTTCTTGTTCAAGTAATTTGATTATTTCAGGGAGAGGTTTTTCGTCAGAAGATTCTCCCTCCGAAGCCAAATTATTAGTTAAATTATTATTACGCTCGGGGTAATCAAAATTTCTTTCATTTCATTAAAAAGAGATGGGGTAATAGGACTCATTGCAGACTTGACAGACTCACTTGACTCAACAGGAAAAATAGACTCACTAGAAATAACAGACTCAGCAGAAACAACTAACTTATTCGACTCAACAGAAATAAAGGACTCAACTGGCATGTCAGACTGAACATGACTAATGGGACTGATAGACCCAGCCTTGACGTGCAACACAGGACTAATTACATGATAGTTAGAGAGACACCCAACAGTGGGTTTGATTACAGACTGAGGATTTGGGATCCCCTTCTCAACTGACAACACTAGGACACTGTGATCTTCAATGAATAGCTGATCAATGTTGAGGGAGTCCAGATCGAGCTGTCAGTCTTCAACTTTCTTCTCTTTAACTTCTGTGCTTACTTTCTTTTCAGGCTATTCCATGTCAAAGAAGATTTCAAATCCCGACAAACGAGTACCTGTGATGTGATCAATGAACGGCTCTAGGAACCCACAGTAACGGAAGTCTTCTCCTTCTTTCACAAAATAGTCATTGAGGGTCTTTGGATAGGACTTCATTTTAATGAGATCCGTGGTGCGCTTTTGCCTTTTTACAATTGCCTTGTCCCGATTTGTCTTCCAGTATTGGACCCAATCTTCCTTAGTAGGCTTATATCTTAGCCCGAATGTCCCAATGACTTCATTAATCCCTCTCCGAGGCAATGGTGGATGGTAAATTGTGACGGCTCTTTAAGAGGAAATGTAGGGGGAATGGGTACTTTAATTCGTGACCACAACGGAGACATCATATGGGCAGCAGCAAAAGGGGTGAAAAGGAGATCCGTGATAATACATGAGCTCCAAGCTATCCACATGGGCCTAAAAAGGGTTGTGGACCTAGGTGGGCAAGCTACTAAAGTGGTATCGGATTCAAAGGTAGCAGTGGAAGCGCTGAAGGGACAAATCACTCCCCCTTGGTATACCGAAAGAATTATTAGGGATATCAAAGACTTAAAGGCTAAGATTAGATATTGTGACTTTTTGTTTTCCTATAGAGAAGCCAATCGCGCAGCGGATTTTCTTGCGGGCTTATGTAACTTAGATTCATATGTGGAGATCCTCCCAGGGCCGGTTCCTACTGGCTTGGCTAAGCTTGTTAAGGAGGATGCCGAGGGAAGGATGGTCCTTAGGTTGTAGTCTCTTCTTGGTTGGGGGTTCTCCTCAACCCCAGATCACCATTTATCAAAAAAAAAAAAAAATGACTTCATTAATCACTAGTGCCTCTTTGATACCTTATTGCTTGGGACCTAGGCCCATACTTGGGAAAAATCTCATTTTTTTTAACATATTGGCTATATAGCAGTTAGAGGTATTCTC
This sequence comes from Akebia trifoliata, assembly GCF_017979445.1. Taxonomy (NCBI): domain Eukaryota; kingdom Viridiplantae; phylum Streptophyta; class Magnoliopsida; order Ranunculales; family Lardizabalaceae; genus Akebia; species Akebia trifoliata. The sequence goes on along the minus strand of NC_141381.1, from coordinate 15,281,865 downwards.
AATAGGAAAATATTCTTTCACCGAGTGATCCCATTGAATTGAGCAGATCTTCTCGAATTTGAACCCGCTAAGTTTTATTCCCTGTTGTTCTGGCTGAATCTCAAGCAGTGGCTCATTCTTGGCCTTAGTACTGTTTACGATTCCTACAATTTCAGCATCTCCATGAAGAGTAATTACTAGTCCATCCTTAATAAACTTGACCTTCTGGTGTAGCGTAGAAGGGATGGTTTTGATCTGGTGTAACCATGGTCTCCTTAATAGTAAATTGAAAGAAGATTGGATATCAATGACTTGAAATTCCATAGGAAATTCTCCTATGTCTGTGGACAATCGTAGGTGCAAAATTCCCAGTACATCCCTTTTGGTGTTATCATAGGCCCTAACGCCTTGATTAGTGAGTTTGGGGTCTTCAGCCTTAAACCTGAGACAAGTAGCCGTCTTCAAAGGGCAGACATTCAGTGCACTCTCGTTATCAATCAAAACCAGAGGTACCCTCTTCCCGTTGCAGTCAACTGTAATGTGCAACGGTTTAGTGTGGCTTGCCCCTTATTTCGAGAGATCTGAGTCTGAGAAGGATAAGATATTCTCCACGTAAGTTGCCCCTACTATACTGACCAACTGATCTGGAGAAGTATCAAGGGAGACTTAGGCTGTGTTTAGTACTTTGAGAACAGCCTCCCTATGAGCAGTGGAAGCCATGAGTAAACCCCATACTGAGATATTGGCCCCTGATTTCTTCAACTGCTTGATCATAGAGTTATCTTCTTCGATGCTTTCTTTGATGGGATCTCCTCATTCTTTTCTTGCTAGGGCTGCAGGATTATGAACATAGAGTTCTTGTGGCTTAAAAACTCTTCTCCCTTGAGTCATATGTCTAACTTCATCATAGGAGAGGAAGAAAGGCTCATCTTCTTCAGTCAACAAGTATGGATCTTCATCTATCAAAGGTACAGGGCTTTTCAGGTTCATTTGAGCCAACAGGTAACTAGTGAATGCGGGACTACTGTTGCGAGGCGGGGATAAACAATATGTATCATCCGAGGCTAGATCAAATGGTTCATAGTTCATAGTGAAAACCTCATCAGTGAAAGCTATCCCGACAAGGGGGTAACTAGGCGGTTTGACTTGGATTGGATAGATAAGAGAAACGGGGTCGAATGGCAATGGGGTGTGAGAAACCATGTTCAAAGTTGGTGGAGGTTGATAGGTAGGTAGTGGATTAATGGTGACATTTGGTGGGCTAGGGACTGTGATCTTTTTGTTATCAATAAGGTTTTGAATGGCATGGTGCAAGGTGATACATTGATCCGTGTGATGATTAGAATTTTGATTGAACTCGTAGAACAAGTTAGAATTGTGTCTAGCTGGCAAGGGATTAGGCAAAGGTCGGGGTTGGATAGGGGTAAGAAGCCCTTTTTTCATCAATTTGTGAAGCGCTACAGTGAGACTCATCCCTAGATTGGTAAATTGATGAGAAGTTCGAGGTTGACTTGGGTGAACCTGGTTATAAGTCTGGGCTGGGGGTTGAGCTGGGGTAGCTGACGTATTAGCTATGTAGACCTGGTTGGTACTAGGTTTGGGAACATAAGATTTCTTAGGCTTGTTATCTGAGGGGTTAGAAAGAACTCCAGAGGTAAATGCATCCTTGACTTGACTTTCTGCTTGTAATAAAGACTCAAAAGTAGGGAGATATTGGGCCACTAGGTACTGAGCATATCCTTGTGAGAGGTTCTTTAGGATAATCGCTACTTGTTCCTTTTTCGAAGGTCTATCCCACATTTGGGTAGCCTTGGCCCTCTAGCGACCAATGAAATCAGTGAATGTCTCCCCATTTTTCTGTTTAGTTACCTCCAAATCCCTTCTTGAAGCCTCAATCTCGATACTGTACTTATACTGATGCCAAAAGGCCATTGACATATTCTCCCATGTACCCACAGTAACTAGATCTTGAGACATCAGCCAACGTAGTGCTGATCTTGATAAAGTTCTTTGAAACAATAACATCATATGTTCGTCGTTGAGCCCTATAGTGCGCATGTTGGTACAATACACCTTAAGATGTGATTTCGCACACCATGTCCCACTGAACTTGTCCATTTCAGGCATCACAAACTTCTCTGGCAAATGGATTCTAGGGATGCGGTTGAAAGCTTCAATGCCTACTGCAATCTCGTCGATACCCTTTATACTCTTCATAGCTAACTCCAATTGAGACATTCTATTAAATAATGCTGGATTTTCATCAACATACTATTCGCCTCCGTCAAGTTCGAAGACTTCACGTGGATGTTTCTCTTCTACCTTTTTTCCTTTTGGGTCATCTAGGGGATTGCCCGTTGTTTCCGAGGTCTGTTCTACACTTCCACTTTGCCTTTTATACTGTTGATATCATTGGCAAAGGCTGCCAAGATCTTATGGATCTCTGTGAGCTCAGATTCTGAGGCCATCTCTGCTTGTTGACATGGTACTATGGCTCGTTCTAACCGGCTAGACTTACGACTCCAACTAGGAGGTGGACACTTAAGTTTGGGCGCAATGATAATCCTTCATGACCCCATCAAAGGTAGATTTAGTCAATTTCAGTATTACCCCCTTGATACATTTTAAAGAATCATTTTATTGAGGTTTGTGCACCAATCCATTAATTAATCCATTCACACAATGAACATTCAAAAAAGAAATAAATATTTATTTGAAAGAAAAAATAGCCTTATTGAAAATGATTGACAAAGAAATGTTCTTATTAAAAATATCTTTCAACAAATTTGACTTGAACTATTTTTACATGGACGCTTGACTTTGTCTTGATGGTCATCAGAATTGCTATCAGGCTAGACCCTCTTAGCTCTAACAACTAGCTCTTTGAATTCTGCTGGTCCGTCTGGATACCCTAAGGTGCGCTTGTTCCAAGCCTTCTCAATGAGGTGCACTAACTTTTCAATCAAAGGTTCGGGGGGAAAGAAAGCTTTGTGCTGAGGTAAAGATAACTCTATGAGTACGTCGTACTATTTTGGGATCAATTTAGGATGGTAAAAAAATGTTTCTTCTAAACCGATCAGACGGACATAGTAGGATCTTTTGGTTCCTAGAACAGGGGGATCAATCATCCACCAAGGGCATCTTAAACCGATATGTCGGGCAAGGCGAGAGTCTAACCATTTGCTCCAAGCCTTGACTGACAACGTACTAACAGGTTTCTCTTGGAAAAGTGTTCTGGCCCATACTCGAGGTTTGAGGGAACATCTACAATTTTGAGACAATCACAAAGTCACATATAAAGTAAGTAGGGACTTCCTTTAAAGCTTTCTCGCTCACCATTTTTTATGGCATCTAAACCTGAGAAAGTTTCAGCTAGGATGAGAGGTACTGGGTTGGCTTTCCTTAATAGTTGAGAGGCTATATATATGAAGGACTCAGGGATAGTTTGGCCATCATTATTAGAGGTCAGTATGTATTAGGCTAGGATTCCTAGACACAATCAATAGTCTCTAGTGGCTCGTCAGGCTTCTGGTTTTACATTGACAGGATGACTGCATGAGCGATACAGGTCCAGTAAAGGTACTAAGTCCAATCTCCCGTTATGGACTAAGGCCTAGCTTCTTCCTTGGAAATGTTCAGTCATGTGGTGAGGTCACCAGAATATCCGATCTTTAATGAGGGCCTGACTAGAGGTCCTGAAGTGGATATCCCCATGATGCCACAATAATCCTCGTAAGTGGAGCACAAGTGCATATGCCCAATATGGAATATATGAAGGTAGGGGTTCCAGCGCTTAGCCATAGCACGTAAGAAGTTTTAGTCTATCTCAAACTCGTGGAAGTAGAGAGCACTCTTCAACATGAATTTCCAAAATTGATCTTCTCTACAGGGTGCATCCCTATGACGGTTGTTTTGACTAACTGATCGATTGGGTTATCGCCTGCGACTAGCATCCTGGTTTGACACAAAAGGGTATTTTAGATGAAGTAGAACACGAAGCCATCAATTCAGGACTAGAAATGGCCTCTTACCTTAACATCACTGAACTAAAAGTCAACATCAACTCGCAGCTAGTCATGAAGCACATCGATAGAATCTATGAAGCCACGGATGAACAAATGATTGTTTATTTTGACCTTGTCAAGAAATAAGTAAACACAATAAAAAATGTGAAGGTTTTCAAGATGTTAAGACTGGAAAATCAATATGTAGACGCCTTATCTTGCATGTAATCTTCTCTAAAGATGAACCTATCAAGGAACATCCATTTATAATACCAAGAAGATCTAAACATCAAGCACAGAGAGGTAGCATTCATAGATTTACTTCCAATCCCCAACCCATGCTGGATCAATCCTTTTAAAGCCTTCCTCAAGGATGAAACTTTACTAGAAAATAAATAAGAAGCAAGAACAACAAAATACAAAGTAAGTTCCTACACCCTCGTCAATGGTAACTTGTATAAATGATCATTCAGAGGTCCCTACTTGTGGTGCCTACACTAAAAAGAAGCATATGAGTTCTTGAAAAATATTCATGAAGGAGAGTACAGCAACCACTCAGGTAGACAATCGCTGGCTCATAAATCCATCACTCAAGGTTATTTCTAATCATTTATGTAAAAAGATGCCTTACAATATGTTACATGGTGTGACTAGTACCAACGTTATGCTCCAGCAATCCATCAACCAGTCGAGGAGATGCGACCACTAAAAGTTCTACGACCCTTCGCTCAATGGGGTCTATGATCCTTCACTTAATGGAGTCTTGATATAGTAAGTTCTCAACTTACTACTCATAGACAGAAATGATTTCTTCTAGTAGCTATCGACTACTGCACAAAATAGGTGGAAATAGAATGCTTAGCATACATTCGAGAGTTTGAAGTAAAACATTACCTCTGGAATAATATCGTCACTCGATTCGAGGTACCAAAGGTCATTATCTGTGGTGCCCCCGAAACGCTAACACAAAGCCCCATGTCAAATCTCGAGGTAATAGGTGGCGCCTCAAAATTTAGGCATGGTTTCCTTTGTTTTTGTAGTATTCCAAGGCACTCAACCTACTTCAGCTGATAAATAATATACATAACATCTTGTCTATATATATATAATAGAATAATAATAACAGAACCCTATATATATCTAACCACATATGCTAAATCAGAGTGTAAAAGAAGAAATTAATGTACAGAATAATATAGAAACTCATCTCTCTATCAAAATCCTATTGCTCAATCAAAATCTGTAGTATAACCTGGACGAAACTGATGCTACTAGTTGTTATAGCCTCAATACTCACCAGGTAAAGGACTCTGGTCGTCTATTTGATCTACCAGATAATACTTGCTAACATTGCTCTACACCAACTTCGTTAAGTGTAGAACCTAAAATTAAAAAAATGTGAAGGAAAGGGTGAGTAACAATGGTTACCCAATAAGGATGCAAACAATTCCTACCAATAACCTCATCCTAACATAAGTGAGTAAGCATTCTGAATCATTTCAACACAAGCAAAATTTAACAAAATGTACTACGACTAATTTGTATATATAGCTAAGGATGAGAAATTAAACAAGTAAAAATTCATATTACATCAATAAGTAGTACTCACTATAACATTTTCATTTTTACATGAATCTAATTAATAAAATTGAAACAATAAACATGTTTTTCATTTTATAATCCAAAATAAGGTAACAAATTCATAATACACAATGGTGGAATAATAGAGTTAGAGAGTTGGGATTTTACGACTGGATCGCTCCCAGTCGGGACATGATATTATAATACTATACTGCCTGTTAGTTCCAGATTTTGTGGTCGATCGCTACACTTACCACACTTTGTTGATCCTTTATCCAGCTCAGGCTGGCCATTTGACGTGATCATAAGAAATGGGTCTCTGTTCAATGTGTTAGAATGTTCGACTACTCTAAATTGTTAGTGATCATTAACCAATCATCTTCGTTTATGTCTATCAGACGTGCATGTAATTTTCATTATACATCCCTATTCGTGTATGACCATCTTTACATTACACATTCACTGGTAAAGATATAAAGGAATAAACCTGAATTCTAGTTGTGACTCCACTCTCATACGCTTCTTATACCATGTATGAGTTTGGTTGTCCCTACCGTATATCCTAAGAGAATAAATCACTCCGGATGATATAACAGACTATCCCTTCTGGTATTCACAAGGTCTTTAATAGTTCACAAAATAATTACGTATACATTTATCATTTGTTTAAAAATAAATAAGAAATTAAAATTATAGAGTTGAGAATAGATATCCAATTTCCTACCATGCAATTGTAATAGTACAAAAATGCAAAACATTAACCTAATTATAAATAAACATGCAACCGAAAGTAAATTATCCCTGAATTTTTATTCATCAACCCACACATAGCACATCAATGTAAAATGAATACATCACTCCTCGGGTGTGATTCTAACATTTTACCATCCATTTTTTCTAGTAGTTTCACTTTTTTATTTTTCAAACACAATATTCATTTTTCGATATTCATAAACTCAATATGAGTTCAATAAATATTAAATAGTTTTTCAAATTTTGAGATTTATTTTTATCTTTTAAATTGAATATGAGTAGTGCACAGGGCCAAACTTGTTGAAATAATCCGGTAAAATGTCCCACCCACATATAATTTGTAATAAAACACAATTAAACCCATCAAACACATATATTTCACATGAATTTGAAATAAATGACCAAAATTTTACGTTTGAAATTAATTCAAAAGATTTATAAAAATCATAAATGTATTTTTTGAAATCTATGTTTGCAAGTAAAAATCATAAGCCCTTATCAATCTCTAGGTGTTAGAATTGAAAATTGTGCACAATAATGGAGGCAACATATGCAGAAATCGAGGTAGATCTAATGTGGAGATGACTGACTTTTGAACTAGACCCGGTGGTATTAAAAATTTAGATGATGTCATCATTTTTCCCTTCTACAACGGAGGATGGCTTGGCCTCTACATCGATGAAATCAGAGGTTGAAGGATTGAAATCCCCTTGTGTGTTACAACTGATTTTTGATGAAATACAGAGAAAGAGAAAAGAAAAACAAAAAAGGATGGGTGAGGTTTGTAGAAATCAACGTCATGAACTTTTTTTCCTTCTTCGTCGAGCGTGGATGGAGTCCCGTTGATGAGGTATCGAAGGCGACAAGTCGTTGAAAATCAACATTTTTCAAAAAAAACATGGCAGCTACTGCTTGTCAATTTGTGAAGATGAAATAAAAAAAAACTTTAAAATTTCTTTATATAATATATCGGGACAAAATCATCCTTTTTGAAATTATTTCGTTTGTAATAACTCGATTTTTTGGGTTCCCAAATTAACGATTGAATACTCCATTTTCTATAATTTCTCGTTGCTGATCTAATGGCATGATCGGATTGTACAAATTATCTCTCTAACAAAAATTCACTTTTTCTTTCCTGTCCGACTTAAAAATCAAAGTTATTTTCATTTTTGACAACAATTTGACTTTTCGGACTCCAAAAATGACGAGTAAATTCTCTATTTTTTATAATTTTTCATTGTAACCAAATGGTATGATCAAATTTTAAAAATAATTACTATAATTAATTTTTTTAGCCCGATCTAACCCAAAAATTGAGGATTTTATAATTTTTCTATTCAAAATTCACATTTTGAACATATTTACAGGATAAAGTATGTTTTCTGACTATTTTGAATCTAATGGTGAGGTTAGATTTCATTAAAAATAATAAAAAAATCATAAAGTTTTACCCTAACTACCATTTTAAGAATTTTTTCAAAATTTTACTATTTATTTTTTCAAGATACGAATCAAAAACTCTGGGTATTATATATAATCACTGACAATGAAAAGTAATTCGAAGGATAGACAATCCATGACTTGTTCAAAAACTTTGATATATGTCAATTTCTACTATATCCCTTGTAATCCTTAAGGAATTTATCAAACAAAAGCTACAAACAAGAATCTAATCAATAATCTTAACAAGGCCACTTAGAATTCTATGGGCTTATAAAACCATACCAAGGAAAGCCACTCAGGAGTCTCTTTATGCCCTCATATTTGGAATCAAAGCAGTCATGCCAACAGAGTTGGATTTTCAAATTATAAGATGCCTAGTAAGATCCTTGAAGAAAATGATGACCTCTTAGTCAAGACACTTGATCCTATTAAAGAAAAAATTGAAGAACCAAAAATGAAATCATGGGAACTCATTGACTTAATCGATTCCATGAATGAATCCACATACCCAATCAAGTTATTAGTTCAATTTATATCAGTCTGACCTACTAGATTGAACTAGTCATCCATTTGTTGGTAATCAATTGGTCCATTTGGTTTTGTAAAAGTAGATCAAAATATTTACCAAAATGGGCCAATTGATTAGCTATGAACTGTATCAATCCATTAGACTAAACTAAGTAGTTTCTACCCAAGAACCAATTGGTCTAATTGATTTGGTGTGATCTGATTAGATCTACTTATTAATTAGACTGACTGATTGGTCCAATACGAACTAGATTCGATCCAATGGACTACTACAGTTCATCAATTAGGTTGACTTTATTGGGCCAAGCCAGTATTACAGGTTCAATTTGAGTGGTATGGACTGGTTCACCTACTTACCTGTTAATTATATTGAATAGATAGCAACTCGGGAATACCCATAGTCAACTCGGGTCGTGACTTATAGGAAGATTCTTAGACTCTACGTTTATTATGTGTAATGCAATTTTTCTAGCCATCCTTGCCCAAATACACCTATATACTTCTTAAGCATACCCAAATAGATGGTACATGGTGACTTGGTTTGACATACCATATAGTCATGAAGTCAGGGTTGTAGCTTTCGCAAATGATTTAGCATCCCACGAAGTGACCGATCGCAAATTAGTACTACATTGGCATTCAAGACATGTGACTATGTGGCTTGCAATAGTACAAAGGCTCAAGTCTCTTTAGCGTGGGTGCATTGACATACCTTTCAGGGTCACCTAATCAAACTGTACGGATACCCCAGTTATATACCGTATAGGTATGTTACTAGAGTTGTGGCTTTTACGAATGATGTCATATCCCACGAGGAAACCAGGTCACGTATTAGCATCATGTTGGCTATAAGGGACATGCAATGATGCATCATAAATTAAACGTATTAGTAATGTGTGCAAATAGGGTAGGGTGTGCCCAGGGTGTTTTTCAAAAAATAATCAACTACACAATCCATATTATTCATTCGCATGAGAATCCACAAAAGTATAAGTATATAATAACCAATCCCACACTCACGAAAGAAAAGAAAAAATATAACCTAGTCTTCTTGAGTCAATTAGTGTGACTCAAGTGAAAGTCAACCTAAGGATATTTTTGGACCAGATCAAGTTTGACCCTAAAGGCCTAGTAGAGTTTCAACTAAAAAAAACTCGACACTTTTTTAAATAAAATGTAAAGTACCTCATGCATTGGGGGATTTTCGAAGAATGCAGACTCACCACCTAATCTAGGTCTAGGAATAAAAAACAACTCCAATTTGGAATTGGGTGAATCCACAGGCAAGTGAAATGGGCAAATGGTTGAGTTACGAGTGTTAGAAGGTGTTAGACGTCGAACCTGTGAGATCGAGGTGATCGGTTACTACTACAGTCAAAGACTATCCCAAGATCAAAGTGGAAGACTAAGGTCTAGCTAATCTTCTATGGTTAAAGGTCCAATCATCCTCAATTTATGCCAAGTTGGCCAATTGAATCCTATGGCTACGATTTCCTCACATTAAAAAAAGAAACATCATTTCCAAATTTTAAATTTAAGGAATCTTGAAAAGGCCCACATGGCATGCATTAATATATCAATTGGCTAATTAATTCCAATGCATATAAAATCGATGAACTGACTCAAATATTAATTTTTTTTAAAAGAAAAAAAGGTCGACTCAACATGATTTGTATACCAATTTAGATTTGAAACTTACATAAGTGACTATCTTATCAATTAGCCAATGACTAATTCAGGAAAACAATAATGTTCGTCTGAGAGGAATATAGAATCCTTAATACTTCTCCCTTTTTGCGAAACAAGATAAAGAACTCAATAAAGAAGATGCGAAGAGGGCTTGAACAACTTTTAAAATATTGCAATCAAGAGTAGCCACATGATATGAGGCATATCCCAATTGTTATTTCACGTGGGTTTTCTAATGAATTGAAATTTAGCAACAAGTATTCCCATGTAACAACGAGTTGGTTCATTAACACCCGTGATTTTAATTAACACCTAAACAACCATTATTAAAGATTAATACTTGATCTTCATGGCCCTGCAAACATGAATTAAAATAATGAAAAAAATGTACAACTCATCAAATCAAAAAAAATGATACTCACCTTTATCACTAATTAGACGACAATGCATGGCTATTTGGGATTCCTTTAGAGTTTTGTGAATTGTGTGTTACCTGCATCGATTGAGAGAGGAAAGGTTGGAGAAGAGGTCAAGAAAATTAGAACAAAAGTATATGAAAGTGACATTTCTTAGGTAAAGAAAATTCAAAAGATGATTGAAATGGGCTACAATTCGTGAAGGTGTGAAAAATGTGATATAATGTAGGGATAGGCTATTGTGGGCGGTTTCTGTGAAATCATGAGAATGAGAGAGTGGTGGGGTAAAGAAAATATGTTGTTGTGATAGAGGGAGGAGAATGGGAAAGGCTAGAGAGAGTGTTAATGGAGAAGGTGTGGGAGAATTCATTAATGGTAATTCTAAAGAAGGTATTGGAAAAAAAGATGAAGATAGTAACGGTGATGGCGGTGATGAACAATGTATTTGAAAAAGAGATGAAGATTGTGATGGTGATGGGGCATTCCGTGAGGTCATGTGACACCCCGTCAAACGCTAACACAAATCCTGAGGTCAAACCTTGAAGTTTGGACAGTTTCTTCGTCTTATGTTAGCATTTCACAAAACTCAAAAGCAAAGAAAAACTGATAAGCCAATAACTAATAAATCCTATATATAACAATGTACCAAAATATATAAGATGTAGAAGACGGTAAACTACGAATATCATAGAATTTGATTAGAGTTGCTTAAAAAGGTGAAAATATACAGGATTACAAAAATTTTCTCACTCTAACATAGACCTAGCACTCGACCCTAAAAAGAACATATACCACTCCTGGGACGAACAGACTCCTAGTAGATGTAGTTATGATGCTCACTGAGTAACGGATTCTGATTGTCGGTATGACCCACCAGATAGTTTCCGCTAGACAGCCCTATGATAGCCTCTCCGACTGTAGGCTCTAAAACTAAAAAAAATAGGAAGTAAAGGGTGAGTAACAATGGTTACCCAATAGGTCCACAAACAACCCCTACTAATAATCTCACCTAACATGTACGAATAAGCATACTGAAATATTTTAATACATGTGAGGCATTATCAAGTAAAATACGATTAATTGGTACATATAGCCAGGGATGAGCAACTAAACAGTTTTAAAGATTTATATGGCATCAATCGTCAGTACTCACTATACATTTTCATTTTTTTATATAAATATGATTTATCACATTGAAATAACAAACATGTTTTTCTGTTTATAATTCAAAATATGACAATAGATACATATTACACGATGGTGGAGTAGTAGAATTAGAGAGTTGGGATTCATGATTGGATCATTCGCAGTCAGGATATAATGTTACAACATAAATCTGGCTTTTAGTTCCTGATTTTGTGACCGATCACTGCTCTTACCATACTGGTGGCCATTTATCCAGTTCAGGCGGGCCATCTGATATGACCGTAAGCAATGGGTCTCTTTTCGATGTGTCAGAACGTTCGACTACTACTAGATTGTTAGTGATCACTGACCAATCATTTTCGTCTATGCCTATCAGGCATGCATGTGATTCCCAAAGTAAACAACTTCATCCACTAGTAAAGATAGAGAGGAATGGACCCGGATTCCAGTTGTAACTCTACTCTCATACACGTCCCATACCACATATGAGCTTGGTGGTCCTTACCGTACATCCCAAGATAGTACATCACTTCGGATGATACGACACACTATCCCTTCAAGCATTCATAAGCTCTTTAACAGCTCACAAAATAGCTATATATATTATTTTTCTTTAAAAACAAAATATAAATTAACAGAACAAAGTTAAGAAAGGATATCCCGTTTCTACCATGCAACAGTGGCCTCCCGACCTAAAATAAATAACAGCCTTCAACGTCTCTGTGCTAACAAAATTTAAATAAACATGCAACCATCTATTATCCCTAGATATCCTTTCACCAACCTACACACAACATACAACGTAAAATGTAAATATTACCCCTCGAGTGTGATTCTAACACTTTACCGATTCATCTCTTTCCCATTCTTTTGACATTTTCACTCTTCATCTTATCAAACCAAATCTTTCTTTTTCAAATCTTTAAATTCACTTTGTTCACTCAATCAAAAACTATTAATTTTTTGTTAAATCGGTGTTCCAATAAGTCCACGAAGTCGAACTGTCAAAACGACAAAAGTTGGTGAAAATTTGGCTAAGTGTTGGAAACTTGATCTTTCAAAGTTGTCGAAATTGAAAATGAGTTTTTGTAACTAAAGGCCCTTAACAATATGGGAAGGCCATGTAATTTTTGTAACTTAATTCAAAGTAATGCAAAATATCACACAAATTTTTGAAACATTTCCGTTTGGACAAAATTTTGTTTAATTTTTTTTCGAATCATTTGAAAGAGTTACGGGGCCCATAAGTAAGGGTTTTGACATGTTAAAAGCATGAGAAATCCAAAAAAAATATCATAAAATTTTTTTGGGCACTATTTGGTGTTGATGATTGCTCACGGTGGCCTTGTGACTAAGGCACGGTGGAGCCGTCAGAATGTTGAAAACTCACGAATTTTTTATTTTTTTCATCGTTTCTTCGAGTTTTTCACTTGCTACCCACGGATCCAATATTTAAATCATGATAAAATAGATCAAATACCTTAGTTCTAACATGAATTTGAAACCAATATTCTACAATTCTTAAAGCACAAAATAAGTTTCGAAACATCCCTAAATGCAATTTTCTCAAAATCTATGACTACTAATAAGAGTTGAGAGTCCCCTACTTGGTTTGTGATTGTTAATGGTGATGACTAACATAAAGGGTCAATGTTCGATGGCTCGAAATTCCAAAAGTGGTTGAACTTGGGTGCCAATGGTCGGATTGGTTTCGAAACCCTCGGTGGAAGTGTTCTTATTCCTATGACGATGAATGACCCTTCTTTTAGATGGATGAGAATCTGAGTGGGTAATATCAAACCCACACACTGATTTCAAGGGAGAGAACAAAAGAAAAAAAAGAAGATGAAGGTTAAACGGGTTGAAGATGTGGAATTCGTCGATGCCAACGACTTTCTCTCATTCGTCGATGATCAACTCAAACTCGCTTGAGATACATCTTAATGGAAAGGGTTGAAACCCTAGGTATAGAAAATGGACTGATTCTTTGTGAGTTAGAGGGGGAAAAGTGAATAAAAGAATGAGTTGGTTCATTTTATAATAAAAGTTGGAGGGCACTTTTGTATTTTTCCTTCATTTCTATTTTTGACGAAAGCCTAACCATTCAAACTCGAAAAATGGCACATTAGTATTCCATTCCGAAGAATTTTTCATTGTGGACTTCATGATATGGTCGAATTTTTCTAATTCTACCTCTATCAAAAATTTATTATTTTGGGTCCCACTCAATACGAAATTTGAGGATATTATAACTTTTTCAACCGACAAATTTGAACGTGCTTACAAGCTAAAGTATATATTTCGATCATTTGAAACCTAATGACAAAGTCAAAAATTGTTAAAAATGAACAGACTAAAATTCAAGTATTCTATCATAAGTCTTTCTTTTAGAATTTTATCAAAGTTCACAATTAGATTTCCTCGAGATACAAGTTAAAAACTCGGGGTGTTACAGGTCGAGAATATAAGGGGTGACTGTGTAAGATGAAGAAGAAATGAGGTTGTTGTTGGGATATAGGTGTGAATGAAAAAATGGTGGGATTGGTGAGGGGGTGAAAAAAATATGATATGGAGAGAAGAAGATGAAAAAAAGGATATGCATTAATTGTGGCTTTGTTGTGACTGGACCAAAAGGAAGTAAAGGGTGTGGCTAGACTAAAATCAATGAAAATGGGGTAAAAGTTGTTTTTGTATATGAATCAAGAAGAAGAGAATGGTAATGAAGATAGGCTGTGTTCAAGAGGAAACATGGGAGAAATGGACTATTAATGGTTGTGAAAAAGGTGGAAAAGAAGGTATTTTTTTCCTCTCATTTTTTATTTTTGTTTTTCTTCTTTTTTTCTTTATTCTCTTGTTGCTATTATGAAAAAGCCAATCCTTGTCTGTTTTTCCTTGGATTTTTTTTCTTGCTCCCCCCTCCCCTTTGGATGAACTCCACCTTTACATTATATAAGTTTGGGCTAAGCTCTATTTTTAGGAAGTCTTTGAATGTAGCAACTTTCTCTTTCCTTCAATTTCTTTTTGTTTGTTTCCATTTTTCTTTAGATTGTTTCTCTTTTCTTTTTGTTTGCATTAACTGAACCAAAGACAAGATTTTCTTCTTTTTTTATTTTCATTTTTCACATGAGTATGTGGGCGTTTAATCCCATATATCTTGTCATTTATGCACTTCATTCCTTCGTTCGATCGATTCAGAGTTGATTGTTTTGTTCATGGTTCAATAGGTCAATTTATTTAAAGTTTGATCATTTTTTGCCCATTGATTTTGTGAGTTCTAATTAGTTAATCGATTGAATTGAGGATTGGTTGATCGATCAGTTTTGTTGACTTGATTGCATGTGATTTGTCATATGGATCAATTGAATTTGTGTGATTGGTTCGATTTGGAAAATTCGATTGAGGGATCAATTTGTTGGGTGACAAGTTCGATCGAGAATTTTGTTGATTGGTCAATGTTCAAATCTAATGAGGGGTTCAATTCAACAATTTCTTTTAATGATTGATTAGTTTAAGTCAAATATGTTGATTGATTAGATTTTGTTGATTGGACGATTCTTTGTGAAAGGTTTAATTTTTTTTTCAAAATCTTGTTTTCCTAGTGGAGTGAAGTTTCTAATCGTGAGTTGAATGTCAGGGGTATTTTGGTTATTTTGTCAATTTGTGTGAATTTTGATTAGTGACTTATTTTTATTTTAATATGATTATTTCTAAGTCTTGAGGTCATGATTTCCTAGCGTTGCGAGGTCTCTAGAAGACCAAAGTGTTTAGTGAACCTAAGCATATGTACTTTCTAAATTGAGTGTAAAATGTGACGATCCTAAGAGTACATAATTTCTACATTGAACGTATCGAGAAAAAGAAAAATGGAATCAGGAGGACTGGGAAGGGATTGGAAAAAATTGGGAGATGGCCTCTCATAAGCCTTCCAATTCTTTACAATGCACAACAACATGGTAATGGATTGTCGGATTAGGCGGAGGTAAAATGGGTGTCTATAGATGCCCTTCTTTGGCAGAGGATAGAAGCAATCTAGATGGAAAATCTATTTTGGTAAATAGTTCAATATCAAAATGCCTATAGGGACATGTGCTCATACATATCAATTTCTTTGTAACCATGTTCTTTTTATAAAAGTCTTGTCAGCTCGTCAATCGTAACATACCTGCCTCGCCTAGTACTTTCTTAAGTGCGTACATTCGGGTTAGCATGAAGGGTTGTCTGAACAAGTTTTGGATTTGCATGCTTCGCCATAGGCTATTGTCGAGTGAAGGAGCTTGAGGTGCTTTGTTGCTCATCAACCTTATCTAGTATCGGACGGTCGACCAGCAAGTCTCGAGGTGAATTACCCATATGCTGCAACCTTATTAAGATTTCTTGATTTCTCTTTGCAAATCCATGAAGGATTTCTCCTACTGGTTCCATGATTGATGAGATCTGGATGGTTCTCCGCCGATGTCGTTGGAGGGTCATGTCGCTGCTTGCAATTATTCCTTTCGTTTTCTTATGCGCTCTTTCAAAATGTCCTCTAGTTCACATCTTGCGGTTGAGTCTTAATCCTAGTGGAGTCGCCAAAATGTTGAAGTGGATAAAAACTTCAATAAATATTCGACAATGGAGGTTACAAGACTTGAAAGTCCCCCATTAAGCTTGTAAATTGATCGTGTGAGCTTTGTTCTGCGTAGATGAGAGTATTACAATAATTATTCGTAGGGGATCCGACCCTTTCAATGGTGGTATTGAGCTCCTAACATAGAGGAAATAATGAGGTTTCTCTCAAGTCAACTCTCCTGTCATTGTCATTATGAGTCGTCACCATTAAGTACGAGGAGCAGTCCCCTCCTAGTGCGATCGTAATGATACTTCTCTATCGAGTTTGAGGAGGGGCCGCATTGTTGATCTTGTCGACCGTCTGTCCACGTTAGTCTTGTCTACCTTTGCAGCCTCCTTAGCTGCTTGTGAGCTTTCTATAGACTTCGACGCTTTCCCCCTATGTGCGGTTTTGTTCAAGGCACCTCCTTTGAGATGCCAAGGTGTTGATTTTCATGTGCCGATAAAGTCAGATATGTCGGTAGGTGCAATGTGGCGATCTTGGCATCTTGGTGTTGTCAAGTGGTAAACTCAATAGTGCCACGTGGAACGTTAGGACTTGGGCACATGGCGGACATATGACCCCAATCTACATCAAGTATGCAAGATAAATCCCTGAGGGTTTTCAATGAGGGGTCTTGAGCTCAAGACCACTCCCTTTTCAAGGAAGGCCCCTGGTACTACCACTAAGGCTCGTTGGTTTTTAACGGTGGATTTTACAGTCGCTAAAAGTGGTATTTCTTGTAGTGTAGTAATTTAAACCTAAACTTGACCTCTGCCAAATATCTTCTATTCCTTTAGTAATAAAGGGTCTTGTTAACATGTGCCCTTAGGGCACATGTTCACTATATCCAATAATAAATATATCATATAATGGACCATGCATCTGCATCATCCGATATTAATGGGACCATGAAACCTATTGAATAATCTACACCATCGAGTGCAAGAAGAGTTCATCAACTTGATAAAATTGAAGTCTTATGCTGGAACTATCTCTCATTCTCAACTTGAAAGAATAGAACTTCAAAAAATCTTTATTATAATACAACTTCGCGAACCGAATATACTGTAAAAGTGTATGTGTTTGCGTGTGGCCTACGAAATGATTATAGAGTATATAACCAACAAAAAAAAGGTGTATTGGCCAAACAGTGGCTACCTAAAAGAGAAAATACGTGGCTTACAAAATTCCTTTGTTTAATCCACGTACGTACCCTTATTGAATCTTCAAGTTACCACAATACCCCGACAATAATGTATGACTTAGTTATAAGCTCCCCCACCCCACAATAATGAAGGTCAATTCTATAATATCAAAAGTAAATAAAATAGAGTGGTGATGCAGCTTCTCCGATTTAATCGATGATTTGATCACACACGCACTCTCTCTCTCTCTCTCGTTGCATTTGTTCTCTATAGTCGCCTTGGGCTGGTGATCATAGAAAAGAGAGGATTTTGTCTTAATTAATTGCCAAAAATGGATGTCTTCATTCCTGAAGAATACGTTATCAGAAGGCACGAGATGAAGAAGACAAGGAAGAGGAAATAGCAGGAGCTACTTGTTGTTGAGACAAAGAAATGACCATAAATTCTTTTTATTTCAGGAGATTTTGCAGCTACTAGTAAAGTGAATTGCAGTGTTTCTGTTAGTTCTCATTCTGAATCTCCATTCGATCGCATCTTTGGATGCTTCACGCCATAACTAGCTTATTATGTATGTAGATGTTGATTTTCGCTCTACTCTTTTCCTTCCTTTCTTTACTCGGGCGGACCTGTGAATTAGCCCACTCCAACGATCGAGTTAGAGACTGTGATAATCAAATCTATAAATCTTAATCTATTTTTTTTAGAGAGAAGAAGAAAAAGAAAAGAACCCCCTTTTATCCATGGTCCTCTTCCTTATATGGGCGTCTATTGTAATCGTTTTCTGTGCCATTCCTTGAGGTGACTCAGGGCAGTTTGCTTACTCTCTGGCATGTCAGTTGCAGGGGTAGTTGCAACTGCTCTCTCAATCCTGGAGTAATCAAAACTGATCTGACATGGTATGAGTTGTCAAAGCTGTCGATCAATGGCACATCTATCAGATCCGTCTTACCTATCCACACTAACCTCTGATATCTACGGTGCACTTTATCCATGCTACTACTGATGGGTTGGTGGTCTACGCTCGAGCTGAGCATCCGTGCACCAGAGAAATTTCGATAATCGTACCCATCAAGCCTTCTATCCGAGCTTCAAGTCCACAATTTTGAGGATCGTTTAAGCCACGTGTCTACATCCGAGAAATTCCCCCCACAATACCCCCTCTCCAGGGCTCGGGCACTTGAGAAATTATTTAAAACATGAAAAATAGACACATGGTAAGATCTCAGCGGGAATTAGCTTGGATTAGTGGTTTTAATGTGACGAATCATTACTTAGCCCGTTCATTTTTCAAGGGCGGCTGTTGGTGGGGCTGTTCTCGTAAGGCGTAACCTGCATGTTGGTTTTTACTGTACAATTATGTATAGTATACATGTGGCGCCCTGCGAATTGCTTGATTCACGTGTAAGGGTCGAACGGTCATATCGGATCTCCTAACATTTAATGCCTCATTATTATCCGTTGATGAGATCCTAACCGTTGATTCTCAACACACATCTCGAGGCTTCCCAGGTCTATATATACCCTTCCCATTTCTCATTTTTACTTTTACCTTCATCTTCCCTGCCGTTACTCTGCCCTCTTGTCTCCTTTACTTTCTCTACTTCATTAATGCCTCCTCTGTACCTTCATGCGCCCTTGCATCACCAGCTCATCTGCGACCGGAGGCTCTCGGATTTTTGAAGAGAAGAGACAAGGAAAGGTAACAAGGTCACGGCCCCTCCTCTCTCCTCCACCCCTTCTCCTTTCTGTCCTTCTTCTTCCATTTCAATGGCCAGGGGGAAGTCTTACTCCCCTGTTTGCCCTCCATTGGGCTCTGTTCGGGATGCTTTTGGTATCCCCAACAGTGTGGGCTTGTCCTTCGTGGACGAAACCCTCACCCAGCGCGAATGCTCCCCAAGTACCACTGTGGTACATTGGGGTCAACTGAAGGCTGGCCTCTAAGTTCTCCTCAGCAGGCTAACTCGAGAGGTCCTGAACTTCTATAGGAGGGCTCCCGGCCAAATGAGCGGGAACTTCTTCCGTCTAATCCAAGCTTTCAAGCTAATGAATAACAGACTGGAAGAAGGTCTGCAACTCGACCTCCCGGACATTAGGGCCCAATTTTCCCTCAAGAAGTGTCCCAACAAGCCGGGCTTCTTTTACCTATCGAAAAGGAGAGGGAAGCTGTCCTTAGTCAAGCTCCCTAACTCGGATAAGGAATAGTTCTTGTTCCCGATTCAGTTGTCTGGTCAATAGGAAAATACTCCAGGAGACGAGCTTCCCCCTCTGGCCTACTCCTCCTTCAACCCCCAAGGTGAGTCTTTATTTATACTTTCTTCTTTTTTACTTTCTTAGTTCCTTTTTCTAAAGAGTGAATCCATTTCGTTCCACTTTTGCAAGTCCCAGCAAGGACAAGTTCCCGAGAGATTCGGTGGTGATCACTCATCTCCTTTCAAACCCCGACCTCTATGACTACGCCACCACCTTCCTACCTCCATCCATCCGTCCCTCAGGCATAGCTTTCCAATCCAAATGCCCTCCTCCTATCTTGGGCTCGGATTCCGAGGAAGATGTCACAGAGGTTCCCCCCACCTTATCTGCAGACATTCCAGAAGGGATTCCCTGGGTGGAGAGTGTACTATCGAGGAAGAAGAAGAAGAGGAAGACCACCAACCTCTTCTCAAGAGGTTGAGGAGGGGGCCCCGCTCCCCTGAGCTGGTGCTCCACCTACTTCCCCCTCCTACTCCTAAGGCGACCATCCATCTAGTCAAGCCATCTCAGGCCTCCTCTGCTGGTTCGGAGCTGAGGGAAAATCTGCCCCCTCCTTCCCCCTGGGTGGTAAGACGCATGGTTGGGGAGAGGCCAGTAACAGACCAAGACTCAGTCTTATCTGATCCTGCGGTAGCGCGGGCCGTCTTTGAGGCGACCGCGCTGCCGAGAGATATAGACAAGACTTATCGTGGTTTTGCCGGGGATTCTACAAAATTTTGCAATGACGTTTTTCGAGTATTGGCCACGATGAGTTTCCCTCCTTTTTCTCTTTATTCTCCGTTACTGCTACACTTACAAAATTTTAACCCTTATTCCCTTCTTTCTTCTTATCAAGCGCAGCACGCCGTGGCCAAGCTTGGGCAAGCCCGAGACTCTACCTTACACGACCTCCATGTCGCGGAAGGTAGAGTTCTCAAGCTTCAGGCGAAGAGGGATGCGGCTGCGGCCAATTCCTTGAAGCTCCAGTCAAGCTTGGATAACGCAATATCCGAGCTGGAGCAAAATAAAGATCGATTGGCTCTAGCGGAGAGAAAGATTTCTTCCTTGGAAGAGCTGGTGAAGGCAAAAGAAGTGGAGTAAGAACGAGTTCTTCAAGATCAGCTCAACTCCCTTCAAACCCAACTAGATTCTTCGAAGGAAGTCTGGGAGAAAGCTTACAACATGCTTAAAGCAAAGCTGAGGAAGGCTGAGGCAGCGGTGAAGAAGCCAGAAGCCACTCCTAACGCTACTCCCGAGTCTACTCCTGAAGTTCCTACAGCACCAATCGAGGAACAAACCCCCAATGATGCTGAGGTCGAAGTTGGAGCAGACGCCTGATCCTCCTTCTCTCTATTTTTTGTAATACAATTTTTGTAATTTTACATGTTCTAAATGTAATTTTGTTTTTCATGTTAATGAAAGATAAGCACTTTTTGAAATGCTTGTGTCCTTCTGCTTTATCTTGTTTTGTTTTGCTGTCTAGGTCTACTGCTAATAATCCCAAAAAATACTTAACCCCGCTTTTATTTGAACCAACTTCTTAGTTAAGCTCGACACTCGTGGAGGGCCAAGGCTTTAACTTGAACCAACTCCTCAGTTGGGCTCGACTCCTGTTGAGGGGCCGAAGTTTTCCCTTAAACCAACTTCCCAGTTGGGCTTGGCACCTGTAAAGGGCCAAGGCTTTAACTTGAACCAACTCCTCAGTTGGGCTCGACTCCTGTTGAGGGACCGAGGCTTTCCCTTAAACCAATCCCCAGTTGGGCTTGGCACCTGTAAAGGGCTAAGACTTTAACTTGAACCAACTCCTCAGTTGGGCTCGGCTCCTGTTGAGGGGCCGAGGCTTTCCCTTAAACCAACTCCTCAGTTGGGCTTGGCACCTGTGAAGGGCCAAGGCTTTAACTTGAACTAACTCCATAGTTGGGCTCGGCTCCTATTGAGGGGCCGAGGCTTTCCCTTATACCAACTGCTCAGTTGGGCTTAGCACCTGTGAAGGGCCAAGGCTTTAACTTGAACCAACTCCTCAATTGGACTTGGCTCCTATGGAGGGGCCGAGGCTTTCCCTTATACCAACTCCTCAGTTGGGCTTGGTACCTGTGAAGGGCCAAGGCTTTAACTTGAACCAACTTCTCAGTTGGGCTCGGCTCCTATTAAGGGGCCGAGGCTTTCCCTTAAACCAACTCCTCAGTTGGGCTTGGCACCCGTGAAGGGCCAAGGCTTTAACTTAGAACGGTCAAGCGCATGAACAATAACTTCTCCTTTATTCATAATTTCTTTTAAGGTTGAATACATTCCATGGTGATAGAATTACATCCCCTGTTGGTGTTTCTAAGTGATATGTGCCAGCCTCTCCGACTTTGCTTACGATGTAGGGTTCTTCCCAATTCCCCCGATCTTCCCACTGTTAATTTCCTTCGTGTTGGGGAACACTTTACGTAGCACCAAGTCGTCGACTTTCAATTCCCTGTGACATACCTTCCGATCATAAGACCTCTTTAGCACTTGTTGTACCGTGTCAATCTTTCTATGACCCTCTCTTGTGTCTCGTCCAACCAATCCAAGTTTCGAGCTATCAACTCGTCATTTAGTTTAGTCTTGACCACTTGTGTTTTGGTAGTAGGGACTTAAATCTCGGTCAGGATGACGGCCTCAGTCCCGTAAGCTAATGCGAATGGAGTGAACCCTGTTGCTCTCCTGGCTGTGGTCCGGTATGTCCATAGAACGCTGTGCAACTCATCCAACCATCTTCCTTTATGCTCAGCTAATTTCTTCTTCAAGTTTCCGAGGATTGTCTTGTTGGATGCTTCTGCCTGCCCATTGCCTTGTGGATACCTCGAGGATGACTAGAGTGATCGGATCCCATACTCCTTGAAGTAGGATTGCACACGGTACCCTTGAATTGTGTCCCGTTGTCAAAGATCAGTGCATAGGGGATTCCGAAACGTGTTATGATGTGCTCCCAAGTGAACTTGATGACTTCTTCCTCCCTAATCCGAGTAAGTGGAATAGCTTCGACCCACTTAGTAAAGTAATCTATAGCTGCCAAGATGAAAAGCTTCCCCCCTTTTCCCTGAGGTAGCTGTCCGACAATATCCATTCCCCACACAGAGAATGGCCGGGGTGATTTCATAGGGTGGAGTTCATGGTCAGCTGGAAGTGCATGGGGGCATATTTTTGGCATTTATCACACGTCCTGGCGTACCTCTTGCAATCCTCCTACATTCTTAGCCAAAAATAGCCCTAATTGATTACCTTATTGGCTAGTGATCGTCCCCCCGAATGGTTGCTACAGATCCCCTCGTGGATTTCTGCCATTACGAGCTCGGACTCCACTTCATTAAGGCACTTTAGAAGTTGACCCCCAAATGACATCCTATAAAGTTCACCTCCAACAATCGGATACTTATCGACTTGGCGTAGTATCTTCCTTGCCTCTTTCTTATCCCGTGGTAGCGCCTTAGTCTGTAGGTACTCCACGTATACTCCTATCCACCCCAAAGCTCGCTCTACCTGTGCGCATTCTCCTTCATTGTAATCGATGCTTGCTCTAGACAGGTACTCTATCGATAAAGCCCGGCTTTCTGACTCCCCTAGCATTGAAGAGATGTATGCTAACAAATCTGCATGCCTGCTTTTGTCCCTCGGGATCTAACATATCTTTACTTGGTCGAATCTTTCAATCTCTCAATTTACCACGGACAGGTATCTTGCCATTCTTTCATCCCTTACTTCGTACTTACCATTGCACTGATTTGCTATGAGTTGCGAATCGGTGGATAATGTAATTCGGTCGACTTTCAGTTCATTTGTCATTTTCAGCCCATTGATAACTGTCTCGTATTCAGCCTCATTATTCGACGCCCCGTATCCGAGCTTGATAACCTTCTCTACTCTGTCATTGCTTGGCGTTACTAGTACTATGCCAATGCCTGAACCGGAATAATTTGACGAGCCATCAACAAACATCCTCCATCCTGCTTGCTTGTCCCATAATTCTGGCTCTTCCACCATCTCATCTTCCTCTTCCAGCTCTTCCCAGTATGGATCCTCGATCGGGAAATCCGCCAGGAAATCAGCTAACACTTACCCTTTCATACCGTTCGTGACTCGAACTGTAAGTCGTACTCTCCGAGAATCACTGCCCATCTTGCCATTCTCCTAGATTTCTCCGACCTATACATCATTTCTTTCAGCGGGCTATCAGTCACTATTCGGACATGGTGTGAGAGAAAATAAGGCCTGAGCTTGTGTGCTGAGTAAACAAGCGACAATCCCACTCTCTTTGTCTTTGTGTACCTCATCTCTGATGGACCCACTGTTTTACTGACATAGTAGATAGGGTATTCCCGTCCCAAGTCGACTTTGAAAAGAACCGAGCTTACCAATGACGAGCTAGTTGCCAAATAAATTCCTAGCTCCTCCCCTTCCTCTGGAGTGTCGAGGATAGGTGATTGCCCTAGGTACTTCTTTAGGTCGTTAAATACTACTTCACATTCTTCGTTCCAGGTGAAGCTCTTCTCTTTTTGCAGTTGTTGGAATAGTGGGCGGCATCTGTCGGACACCCAAGAAATAAATCTATTCAGCGCTGCTATTCTTCCTACAAGTTTCTGTACCTGTTTTTGATTATTTGGGCTCGACATCTCAATCAAATCTCAGATCTGATCTAGGTTGGCTTTAATGCCCCTCCTGGTGATGATGTGTCCGAGGAATTTCCTAGAAGAAACTGCGAACACGCACTTTTTAGGATTCAGCTTCATTTGAAAGCTCCTCAAACTGTCGAACGCCTCCTTAAGATCTACCAAATGTTCTCCCACTTTCTTGCTCTTTACTAACAAGTCGTCGATGTATACCTCCACAGTTTTCCCAATTAACCCGTCGAACATTCTCATCACAAGCCTCTGATAAGTGGTCCAGCGTTCCTCAAGCTGAACGGCATGACCTTAAAGCAGAACAGCCCTTGCTCGATTATGAACGACGTTCTCTCCTGGTCCTCTGCTGCTAAAAGGATCTGATTATAACCCGAGTACCCGTCCATGAACGACATTCTCTCATGTCCGGCCGTAGCATCAACAAGTCTATTGATCCTCGGCAAAGGGAAGCTATCCTTCGGGCATACTCTATTGAGGTTTGTGAAGTCAATGCATACCCTCACCTTTCCGTCCTTCTTTGGCACTACAACTATGTTGGCTATCCATTCGGGGTAGTCTACTTCTCTTATGAACCCCGCCCTCAGTAGCTTTTTGATTTCCTCGTTTACCCCCTGCCTTAGGCGGGGTGATAGTCTCCTCGGCTTCTGTCTAACAGGTCGGAAGGCTTCGTCGATATTCAGTCTGTGACATGCGGTCTATTCCCGACATATCCTCGAAAGACCATGCGAACACGTCCTTGTTTGCCCTAAGTAGCTGGACCAATGTCGTTCTCTCCTCCTGCAGCATCGTGGTACTAATGCTAACCAGCCGATCTCCACTAGTGCCGAGATCTACCATCTCAACTTCCTCTACTGTTACCAACCACTCCTGGTGTAGCTCCTTCTGTAACTACTATAACGTTTCTCGTTCAACGGACGACTCTTTCCTCTTCTTCTGAGGAGTGGCCCCGGCGTTCCATCTTCACTTCAAGGTCAAGTGAAAACATCGCTGCGCCATTTCCTGATCGCCTCTGATCTCCATCACTCCTTCTTCGCTCGGGAATTGAATTACTTTGTGATAAGTTGAAGGGACTGCCCTCATTTCGTGTATCCATTTCCGCCCGAGGATCGCATTATAGGCCGAGTCCGCTTCAATCACTACGAATCTCGTCATTACCACTTTCGATCCTACTGTGATTGGGAGGGTGATTTCTCCTACCGAACTGCTGGGAGCTCCATTAAACCCGTACACCAGGGTCTAGGTTGGTTCCAAGCTGTCCGAAACCACCATCTTTTTGGCTGTGCTCAAGAAAAGAATATCCACTGTACTCCCAGGATTTACCAGTATTCTTCGAAGCTCAACGTTCCCAACTGGGAGTACTATCACGAGGATGTCCTGATGGGGCATTGATGTTCCCCTCAAGTCATCCTCTGTAAAAGTTATCGTCCGTGCATCTGCTTTGTTGCCGGATGTCCCAGTTACCCGTACTCCCGAGGCTACCTGATTGACAACAACTTCATGTCGGATCCTCTTTACTCCCTCTCGAATTATTTGTTTGGATGGCCTTCCAGACCCCAACACTCCTGTGATGGTATGTACTATCCTGCGTTCCTCTAGCTCGCGGTGTCCCCCCTCTTCTGGCCATCGAGGTCGGGGCTTTCGTCCATCCTCCACAGGGGTTTCCCGCCTTCTCTCTCTCCCAGACGAGAGATACTTCTTAAGCTTCCCTGCTTCGACCATATCCTGGATGATATGGCGTAATCTGTAACAGTCCTCGGTTGGATGATCCTCAGCTCCATGATATTCGCAGTATGGTTTTCCGGTTTCCCTCTATAACCCTGTAGACACCCCATTTTTGCATCTACCTAATTCAATAATTCATCATCACCCGATTTTGGTGGATTCCTAATGATGAATATAAAAGAACTCGAAGGCTTGTGAGTACTGCTTGATTCCTTTTGTTTCTAATTTCTTTTCATCCCCCTACTCGTCACGACTCGACATAGAAGTTTACGCACGCTTAGGATCGCTATATCTTACACCTGACTTAGCAAGCACGTACGCATAGGTTCGTTACACAATTCAATAACTTAGAGACCTCACTACACTAGAAAAATAAAACTTTAGAACTTAGAAATACTCACACAGTGACTGAAAGAAACCTTACGATAAAATTCAAAAAAAAAAGTAAAAAATCATCAAAATGACGAAAATACCCCTCATATACCTCGGACCTCTGAAAATCTTGGAAGTACCTCCATTGCACTCAGAATGTGATTTCGAATCTAGCGAGACCCAAATCGATGAAAATAGAGAAGTTCGAGAAAAATCTGTAAAAATCGCCAAAAGACCAAAATACCCCTCAATATCCAACTCTACAATTTAGAGATCCCGATCCCTAGGACAATGTAATAAAAATCGAAATCCAATCTAAACTAAAAATAAAATCAAATTAAAAATTAAAAAATTCAAATTAAAAAATCCAAACAATTAAAATTAAAATCAAACAATTAAAATTAAAATCGAACAATTAAATCCAATCAATTTTTTTTTTTTCAAATTAAAAATAATAATAATAATAATAAAATTTGATCAACCAAAATAAAAATTTCAAGTAATCAACCATTAAAATTAAACTCAAATTCTATCAATAAATTTAAAATTTAAAATCGAACCCAATCTAAAATCAAATTAAAACTCAAAACTTAACCAATCGAAACAAAATCAAACCAACCAACAACCAATATTAAAATCAAAATTCAAATTAAATTTTAATCGAATAATCAAAATTTAAAATCAAATTCAAATGTAAATTCAAATTAAAACATTAAATTCAAATCAAACTGTCGACAACTTCAAAATTCAAATTTTAATCAAATCAACTAATCAGAATTCAACGGGAGTAAATTACCATAGTACGAGTAGCGTGGGATCCCCCTCTCTCATATTTTTTTTTTTAATAAAAATAAATAAATAAATAAATAAAATTTCAAAAAATAAATAACAAAATCACGTTTTTTTTTTCTTCTTCTTCTCCAACGCACCCCTCACCCCCACGTCCTCTTCTACTTCTCTAACACCTCTCTACTCCAACGCACCCCCTCTCCCATTACCTCACATTTCTCTCTCTCTATCTCTCTCTCTCTCCCATGGTCACGTTGGACAGCAACTACCCCCACGTTCTCAGCTCCTCTTCTTCTCTAACACATCTCTCGCATCGATGCTCTCTCTGGTTTTTTTTAACTAAAAAAAAACAGCCCCATGATCTTCCTCAACTGATTCACGTTCTACACACCACAACAACTCATCTCCCACTGAGACTCCTTAAAAACGGCAGAAAAAAAAAAGGGAGGACATTTTTTGTTTGGCTGCTATTAACACAAAAGAATCGTTTCCATTAAACCTGCAACCAATTTTCATTCATCGAAAAAAAACCAGCCACCTTCTCCATTGACGCCCTTAGTTTCCCCCTCTCTTCACCATTAAAAACAATAACAGCCATCTTCTCCATTGATCCTCTTCATCTTCACACCACCTCCAATAACAGCTGAACCACACTTCCTCTTTATTTTCAGCCATTAAAACCAGTTGAGAGGCATACATTTTCTTTATTTTTTACAGCCACAAACCATCCCCTTGTCACTTCTTTTAGCAATCGAAAGATTACATAAAAAAAATCTCTCTGCTACCTTCAGTTTAAGCAATCCATGGACCCTTTTTCTTTTTCTTCACAGTTTTCAAGACTAGCCATTAACACCCGATCACACGTAGTTTCATCACAGTAGTCGCCATCTTCTTTATCACTGTCCTAATTCTATCAGTCACACATTCACTCTCTCGGTTTCTCTTTCAGCCTCACCATCCCGGCCTTGATCCCTTTCATCAACCCTCTCCTACACATTTCTTCAATATTGGAAGACCTTCTTTCCCTCTTATGGTCCCTCTTGATCTGACTCACTCATATCAAGTTTATGGTCCAATAACCACCCCTTCTCAGCCATTCTCGGTTTCAGCCCCATTCAACTTCTCTCGTTCTCATTCAGACCTCGTGAACCCATACTCACAAGCCTCCAAGTCATACCTGAAGGAATCGACATCCGATAATTCTCTTTATAGGAAAGTTCATGGTTAGATTTTTTTATTTTTTATTTTTTTCTTCGTTCTTCTTTTATTCTTCGTCTTTATGATTTTTTTTTATGCATTGATAGCATTATAGAAATGTTTGTTTACATGATTTTTGTTTATTTTTATTCATTCTTGCACATTAAATAGGATAATTAGAAGTGTGTTTCTTTTTTTAAGTTTTTTTTTATTTTTAAATTGGGATCAATTCACCGATTTTTAGGATAGGCGTGGCAGTATGGCAATCTTTACGATTTCAAACTATTAGTGAATCGATTCGCACATTTTGTTGATAAATTGATTGGTTAACTTGCTAATCTCAAGATGGTGGACTGGCTCATTGTTGATATTTATCTGGTCGATTTGTCGATTTTTGAGGTTATTGGGTCAACTCATCAATGTTGATATTAATCAACTCATTTTTTTTTTTGTGTTCATGAAAAATTAAATCGAATTTTCCAATAAAAATCAACAAGTTGACTCGTTGATTTTTTGTGTGCATTGAAAATTCCAAATCGAAATATCTTATGAAATTGGGCATTTGAGTCAACTGGTTGGTTTTAATACACGTGACATTTCAAAAATCGAGTTTCTTTGATAAAAGTTGTGAGTCAACTCATTGATTTTAAGGTACGTGGCCATTTTCAAAAAAAAAAAAAATCATGATTATTTTGATTAACAAATTGCAAGTCGACTCGCTGATTTTAGGGACATTAAGAATTTGAATCGAATTTTTATAAATTAAGCACTTGGGTTAAATCACTGATTTAATACACGTGGCGATTCCAAAAAATCAAGATTCTTTTGATTAACAAATTGCGACTCGACTCGCTGATTTTAGGGACATTGAGAATTTGAATCGAATTTTTTTAAATTAGGCACGTGGGTTGAATCATCACCGATTTAATACACGTGACGATTCCAAAAAAAATCATGATTCTTTTAATTAACAAATTGCGAGTCGACTCGCTGATTTTAGGGACATTGAGAACTTGAATCGAATTTTTTTAAATTAGGCACGTGGGTTAAATCACCGATTTAATACACGTGGTGATTTCCAAAAAGAAATTAGGATTCTTTTGATTAACAAATTGCGAGTCGACTCGCTGATTTTGGGGACATTGAAAATTTGAATCGATTTTATTTTAAAATTATGCATGTGAGTCAACTCACTGATTTAATGCACGTGGCATTTCAAAAATCAAATTTATTTGATAAAAAAATATGTGAGTTGACTCACTGATTTTAATGCACGTGATAATTCAAAAAAATTGAATTTCTTTGATAAAATGTCGTCATTGAGCCAATTCACTAATGTTGTATACGTGACGTGATTGAAAATCGATTTCATATTATTCAAAATGTGACTGAATTGATCCATTAATTTTTAGTGCCACGTAAGCCTTACTAAATCATGGGGTTCCATCATGCGAAATTCGAGAATCCATGTAGTTATTTTAACCGTAAAATTCATTTAGTAAATCCGATGTAATTCGATGATGATTGGACCCTAATTTGACTTTTAGTCTTTGATTGTTGACCAAAGGATATTTTTGGATCGTAGTAGAGACTGATCATCTTGATCAGGCGTGTTCATTGCCTAACACCTTTCGAAACTCGTAACCTGACCCCTTATCCATCTCTCTGATCCGTGGACCGACGCATATCCATTTGGAGTTAATTTTGGTTTCTAGACCTAAACTAGGTGGCGACTCTCTATTTTTTTAAAAATCCCCGAGATACGTAGAGGGGACCTCTAATCCGCTATTTAGCGGACAGCCGTGGGGGTCGAAACGATTTCAGTGGCGACTCCACTGGGGACTTTAGGGTCAAACTTGACCCGATCCAAGACTATCCTTAAGTTGACTTTTTCATCGAGGCAACCTGTAAACACCCCATTTTTGCACTCGCTTGATTAATAAACTCGTCAACCTGATCGCAACGATTCCCAATGATGAATGTTTATTCCATTGCTTTATTTTGTTACCAGAAATGTTTCAGAAATCCGGATGAGGTATCTCGAACTGACAAAACCTTAGAAACCACATTACGCTAGGAAAATACGACTCGAGAAACATAGAAATCATCATCTTGCAGACCCAAAAAGATGTTTCACGATAAAAATCACTAAAAATGACCAAATTATCAAAATACCCCTAACATCAAAACAACCCTAGACACTACGTTACGATTAGAAAAATCCTTTCGAACACATAAAACAACAAATCGAAACCAAATAAATCATTTCACCA
This sequence comes from Akebia trifoliata, assembly GCF_017979445.1. NCBI lineage: Eukaryota > Viridiplantae > Streptophyta > Magnoliopsida > Ranunculales > Lardizabalaceae > Akebia > Akebia trifoliata. Next base: position 15,251,359 of record NC_141381.1, on the reverse strand, counting down.
ATTTTAACAGAATTCGACAAAATTACGAAAATGCCCTTCATAAAGTTCATGACCATTTCACACAAAAAATTTCATAAATGATACAAACTAATATTTCCATTGAATTCCTTACGAAAAATCAATTCTAAAACATCCTAGAACATTAAAAATCGACTTAAAACGTGAAAAATCCTCTCCGGGGGTAAAACGGTAATTTCACAATTTTCATAATAAAAATTTTTGAAATTAATAAATAAAACATTAAATAATTAAAGTGAAACATTGATGAAATTAATTTAAAATTTTGAATTAAAAAAATCGATCAATCAGGCTTTCAAGTAAAATTGTTGAGGGTTCGTGAGATATTTCTTTAAGGACCCATCCATTTGGGGGTTCAAAGAATTAAAGATATAATAGAGGGGGGTTCTTCAAAATTTTAAAGCCAATCAAGCAAGACTAAAGTCAAAGTATTAAAGTCAACCCCTAATTAAAAGAACTCTAATTAAACACTAACTCTATCTAAATCAACCCCTAAAAAAATCTATAAATAGAGGTTCTCACACCCTATTTTCGTATCAAATCATAAACCTTAAGAGAAGTAGGTCTAAAAGCCCCCCTAACCTCCCATAAACCCTAATTTTGGAGCCCCAACTCCTTACCTAACATCCCTTCTTCGATTTTAGTCTAAAAAACACCTAAAAGCCCTTCAAAAATACCCCAAAATCGATAACAAAATTTGAAGAATCCAAATTTAAAGAAGAGATACCTTGCCTCGGAGATCCGAAATCAGATCCGGAGACAGAACGAAGTAAGGAGAACTGTACAAGGAGCAGTTTTATTGAATCTGAAGGAATATAACCGTTGCGTTCAAAGGTAAAGTCTCTTTTATTTTATTTTATTTTTTTTCCTTTCTTTTTCTATCTAGGTTTTTGTTAGCAATGTGACTTATTTGGGTTAAGTAGAGACCGGCATTGGCCGGGCGGGGTTGGTGCCTAACACCTTCCAACCCCGTAATGTGATCCCCGGATTCAGTTTTTCTTCGTATATTAGTATATTTGCCTTTTAGAGTCAAAACTTGGTTCATAGACCGTAATAACTAGGTGGCGACTCCCAAACCTCAAGGGTCAAAAGCGGATCCGCGCACCCCCGCGGATCGAGGGCGCTTTTAGTGACGACTCCACTGGGGACTTTTGAGGATCAAACTTGAAAAATCCCAAATTTGGGAATATTGCCATTTAGACCTAATTTTTATTATTATTTTTATTTTTAGTTTGCTTGATTCGATTATTTGTTAGGATTATTGCATTCTCTCGGCGTTGTATGGATTAATTGCTATGATTTGTTTAAGGAACATTTGGGATAATCCCAAATAAAACATGGTATCGGGAGGTTAAAGACATGAGAATGGTTGATAGCCCATTTTTATTTATTGAGATATCTTATTCTTTTTATATTATCCTCTATTGATTTAATTTTGAATATTTTTATTTGGCACGTAATGTTCTTATGATTCAATCGGGGGTTATTTAGAATGACCCTAAGTAATTAAAGAGATCATGAGGTTCAATTGAGGAGGGAACGATGATTAATGTTGAAGTTTTATTATTATTATTATTATTATTATTTTCTCTTTTTGTTTTAGGATTCTATTTTTAAGCATCGTTGTTTAAAAATAAAAAAAAAAAAAATAAAAATAAAATTTTTTGTTTAAAGGTGCATTGCATTCTTCGACAACATTTTTTATATTTGTTTAAAAAGAAAAAAAAAATTAGTGTGCTGTCCATTGACAGCAAAAAGAATATTAGCAAAATAGTGAAATTTTTTTTTTTTAAATTTGTAACGTGCTATCTATTGTCAGCAAGAGAAATAAAAAAAAAACGGTTTTTCAAAGTTCTGTTAAGTGTGGGTGTACCCCTAGCAGAAAGGTACTTTTACACGTTAAACCCTTAACGTTTTTTATATGGCTGAGCGGTGTGCCGTTAGCAGAAAGTTTTTATTTCTATTTTCCATCTTCTTCTCAAAAGAGAAAGAAGAATACAGCACGTAGAAGGAACGCGCCCCTCTCCCTTCATCTCTCTCTCTCTCTCTCTCCACATTCATCGTTTCAGACCCCAGTTGATTCCAATAGAAATCTCACGTCCCAAACGATTTAGGTCTGTTGGAGATAATTTCTTTGTTTCAACAGAGACATGTGTCGAAAATCCACTACAGAAAATCTCGAATCCATCTGAGGATTCGGATCCTTCATGGATTTGCGAAATCGAGTAGATGTGGAAGAAGGATGAAAAAGAAGAGGAGGTTTCTATTTTTTTTTCTCTGTCGACGATATTGAGAAAACCCATTATCTGAAATGGCCAAAATCAGTTGTTTTTCTCCTCTTTATCGTTATATATATTTTTATGGGTAAGTTTAGATGGCCAATGCACATGGGTTCATTTCTTATCCACCTTCACAGCTCCTCTCTGTCATTGGCGATGTGCATGCTTTGATTTTGCAAACAAATCCATCTTCATATGGTGCTGGAGTTTTTTTTTCGCTGGCGATGGCACAAAATCACCATTTTTTTAATATCTTTTGTTGGTTCTAAAAACTTCACTTTCTGTTTGCAATTTGTTTAAGCATTCTTCTGTCCCATTTACTCATATTCTGTGATGAGTACGAAAGTGAAAAAATTGAGAAAGGAAAGAAGTTTCAGGTTGTGTGGCAGCTTGGGTCACGCAGAAGAGAGTAGCGGTGCGTTGGCAGTAAAAACAAAAGAAAGAAAAATGACCAAACTGTGAGTTTGTTAATTCAACGAACAGGGACCAATGTCTTTTATGTATATATAATAAAAAAAGAGAAACAAAGGGATTGCTTACGTGGCAAACCTATCTCTTAATTTTTTATATACAGAAAAAACTCCCTTGCTGTTTGTTACCCAACAAATAATAACCCACTTCCTTTTTAAAAAAAATTAATATTAAATTAGTTGCTGAACAATCTCTTGTTTGGACAAAATTTTTTTTAAGGGATAATGTTATCCTCACTAATTTAGTAAGATTTCAAATCTTACTAAAGGTCTTTGACCTCTCCACGTGACATCCAAGTGCGTGATCTAATGCCACGTTGCTTATGGGATGAAATTATAAGAACTTTTAAACTAATTTTTTTTTTTATATTTTGAACTTTGATTTTAATTTTGAGATTTCATAGCCACCCATTATCAGAACCTCGGATTTAAGTGAAAAATAAATAAATAAATAAATTCAATCCAAACTTTTCTCATCAAATCTAAAAAATTTGGAATTGGATTATCAATGAGGTGATGGTCCACGTGAACTCTATAACCCTTAGTAAGGTTTCAAATCTTACTTAGTTGGTTAGGATAACCTATGTTCTCATTCCTAGATTTGTCGTGTAACAACTTCATAAAGTAAGGGAATTTTGTATTAAAAATTCAAAAAAAAGGTTTGCCATGCATGTCTTTAAAAAATAAAATAAAAAAAATAAAAAACAAAAAAAATTCTTATCTCAATGTTTATGTGTCATCTTTGATTAATCACTTTCGTTCTATTTTGTCATGATCTAATTGATTATCTACCTAATATGTCATGATTAGATTGATATATCCCTATGATGTGCATGCTCTAATCTCAAATTGGATGTTTTGGATATTTTTGTATCTCTTGATCAATTTATTTGATATCCGTAGTTGTGTGGTCTGATCAAGCCTATAGACTTATTTATTTGAAAAAGGCCCCGGGCACACCCCACCCTGTTTTGCACATACCACATGCACGTTTACTGTTTTACTCACTTACACGTCCCATATAGCCAACGTGGCACTAGTGCGTGGCCCGGTCTCTTCGGAGATGCGACGTCATTCATGAAAACCACAACTCTAGTCACGTACCTTAGGATATATCAAATTGGGGCATCAATACCATCTGATCAGGTGATTCTGAGAGGTATATTGATGCACCCAGGTTGGAGCGACCTGAGCCTTTGACCTATTGTGAGCCACACAGTCACATGTCCCGATTGCCAACGTAGTACTAGTACATGATCGGTCCCCTCGTGATTTGCCAAACCATTTATGAAAGCTACAACTCTTGACCCATACCCATAGGTATGCAAAAGATAATCTAAGTATATCAATTGCACTTCTTGGTCAAAACCGATGCCTAAGCAAGATCTTGCCCCGTTGTACCCTACTGTACGAGGGGGATAGACTACGTCTATTCTAGACGAGAGGTATTTAAGTGGGTCCTTACTCATCATTGTGTGCCACCTCTTAACTGGAGATCAAACTGACTGTTTTTGGCTTCAAAGAAGTGAGTTGAGGTTTTAGATTATCACCTATACAGTATATCAAACCAAGTCACCACGTATCGAGAGGTATATAAGTGTGCTTGGGCAAGGGTGGCTAGATAAAAATGCATTGCACGTAGTAAACCTAGAGTCTAGAAGCCTTCCTATAGGTCACGACCCGAACTGACTATGGGTGCTCCCGGGTTGTTTTATTCAATCCAACAACAGGTAGGTGGGCAGATCGATCCAGAATAATCAAACAAAACCCGCAATATCGGTCCAACCCAATCTGTGAAATGTACCGATTAATTTGAATCATTTAAACCGGTTGGCCCAATTGACAAATGGATCAAACTGATCAATACCAAATTAGTTGGACTAATTGGTTTCACTTTTAAAGATCCAGACCACTTTGTATAAAAAGATTCGATCTTATGATCAAATTAGCTTGTCTGATCAAAGGTTCAATCCCAATCAGGGGTAGACCCGCGTTTAATCTTTCTCACTTTCTTGGTCACTATAGACTTATGGTGCATTTGGATTCGATATTTTCCGCCAGACTTGGGCTATTTTATGTCAAAACTTTAATCATGTGGTTAAGAGTCAAACCTTTAGAGTCAATGGTTAACCTTGGTTTACTTCCAATCAGGTAATAATTGGTCACAAACGTTCTAAACCTCCATCTGTACCACTTTGGGTCTGTGAAAAAAGTCGTCTTTCTAGAGTACCATTGCCAAGTAGTCAATCTTTGCCACGAGAAGAAACGAGTACCATGGATGAAGTTGCGCTCCGTCAAATTTTAGAATCTTTTCTAGCACAGATTATTACTTCTGTCCAAACACAAATTGAATCCCTGAAAATTGAAAAGGGAAAAAATAAAGCTATAGAACCTCAGGATGTGTTTGACCTCGTTGAAAACCAAGAAGATGATCAGTTACATGTCGACCCTGTCCTAGCTCATCGAATAACTCAGGTCGAAACTGCTTTGAAGAACATCAAAGACCCTGATGATCTTACTCTTAGATTATGGACAATGACCTTGTTTCCCACGGTCCGTCTACTAGAAAAGTTTACAATGCCAGATATGGAGAAGTTTAACGGTATTGGATGCCCTAGGACTCACTTAAAAGTATATATCGGCATAATGCAATCTCAGGGTCTGAGTGAAGAACAGATGGCTCAACTTTTTCAAAGAACCCTTACAGGTCCTGCCTTACGCTGGTTAATGTCATTGGACTCATCTCGGGTAAGAACGTGGCATGAGCTGATGAAGGAGTTTATTAGTCGATATTAACAAGATTGTTTTAGATCATTAGCCCAAAAAGCGTGGCTACAATAGGCTTGAGTCCGGTAAACGGATCTCAAACTTTGTCGAACTCTAAAAAAGAATTTCAAATAGGATTTAACGAAGTTCCTACGATGTGATGACTCCAATTATCTCATTGTTTAACCTTGCCATAATTGCTTTCATTGCATAAACACATTTCAATTTTGAATCATTATTGTTAGTGAGAGAAGATCTCTAGAACCTGATACATTTTTACTTAGTAAGTATCACACCATTGCACACACGTGCACTTTTTTTTTTATTAGTCAGGGAGAATTTTCTAAAATTCAAATATCTGACACCGTCATTGAGAGTTCAGGCTTGAGGACCTGACACCTTTTAGTTCATAGAGTGTTTAATCCTTAAGGATTCGAGCGTCCCGACGAATTGCTAATTAGGTTGCAAAATGAATTGTCACTAGCTTTGACATTTGGATATCGCACTCTCTAACCAAATATAGATTTGCTATCTAGTTTGCTTCAACCCTTTACCAAAGAGGGGCATCTGTAGACACCCCATTTTTGCACTTGCCTAGTTAATCAACTCGTCAACCCGATCACGATGATTCCCAATGATGGATGATTATTCCAATGCTTTATTTTGTTACTAGATCTATTTCAGAAATTCAGATAAAGTATCTCAAACTAACAAAACTGTACAAACCGCGCTACGCTAGAAAAATATAACCTTAAAAACATAGAAATCATCATCTTGCAGATAAAAAGAATCTTTACGATAAAAATCACTAAAAAATATCCAAATTACCAAAATACCCCTAATCTCAAAACATCCATAAAGCCTACATTACGCTTAGGAAAATCCTTTCAAACACATAAAATTATAAATTAAAATCAAATAAATCATTTCAGCAATTTTCACAAAGTTTGACAAAATTCAAAAATACCCCTCATAAAGTTCACGACCATTTTGCACAAAAAATTTATAAATGACACAAACCAATATTCCCATTGAATTCCTTACAAACAAATCGATTTCAAACATCCTAGAACATTGAAAAATGACTTAAAAAGCAAAAAGTCGTCTCCAAGGGTAAAACGATAATTTAACAATTTTAATATTTTAATATTTTAAAATTCCAAAATTAATAATTAAAACATTAATTAATGTTAAGTCAAAATCCTAAAGTCAAAGTCAATCAAGTAAGACTTAAGTCAAAACCCTAAATTCTAGTCAATCATGAGACTTAAGTCAAAACCATAATCCTAATTTAAAGAAACCTAGTCAAATCTAATAAGACTAAAGTCAAATCTTAACTCTAAAAGAATTCTAATTAAACACTAACTCTATTTTAAATAATTCTAATTAAACACTAACTCTATCTAAAAAGTACCTAAAAAATCGATAAATAGGGACCTCTATAACCTATTTTCATATCCAAGAGAAAACCCTAGAAAAGTAGGTCAAGGAGCCTCCCAACCTTCCCAAAACCCGAATTTTGAAGTCCTAACTCCTTACCTAACACCCATACCCCAATTTTAGTTAAAACAACACCTAGAAACCCTTCAAAAACACCCAGAAATCCATAAATAAATCAGAAAAGTTCAGATCTAAGAAGGATGTACTTCTTCTTGGAGATCTGAAGCGAATCCGGGGACAGAGCGAAGCGAGGAGTGCTACACGAGGAGCTGTTCTATCAGATCTGAGGGACAAAATCGTTGTATTCGTAAAGGTAAAATTTTTTTATTTGAGTCCTTTTAGCAATGTAATTTTATTTGGGAAAAGTCGAGACCGGCATTTGCCGGGCGAAGTTGGTGCCTAACACCTTCAAAACCCCGTAACATGATCTCCGGATCCATATTTTCTTTCGTAGATTAGTTTATTTACCTTTTAGAGTCAAAGTTCGATTCCTAGATCGTAATAACTAGGTGACGACTCCCAAACCTCAAAGTCAAAAGTGGATTTGCACACCCCGCGGATCGAGGGCGCTTTCACTATCATTTTGAAAAACCTCTCCCAAGGGTATGCTCAACATCTAATCTTCCAATCCCTTCCTAAATTCGAGTCTTTATTACAAGCTAGTAGTCAACTAGAGGATGCCTTCGCTTCTGAGGTCCTTTCCAACCCTTCTGAAAATAAGCTCAAAAAGCCTTTCCCTAATTCCAAGTCTAGTACTAATTATGCCTATGTAGCCAATCTACTATACTACTACTACCCGTCCACTTACCCCGTTTATTAACCAAACCAATCCTAGTCAACCTCGACCGTATAGAAAATTCACTAATCTTTAGATGTCTTTGAGGATTGTTTTTCATAAACTATTGAGTAAATGACTCATTACACCTCTCACAATCCAATCTCGACCTCTACCAAATCTACTCCCCACTTCTTACAATTCCAACTCATTTTGTAAGTTTCACCAAAATCTTGGTCTCCTTACAACTCAAAAAAGTGATCTAGCCAAAGTGTCAATGTCAAGTCCAAGTAGTCTACCCTTGCACCATAGTATTATATCCATCTACCCAGAAAGACTTCCCAACTCTGCAGATAAGCGTCATTGAGTTTTCTTTTAGTTTCAATTCAATTTTTGTCAGTCTTTAAGTTCAGTTGGTCATTTCAGTTACGTTAATATTTCTTTAATTTTTGAGTTTTAGTCGAGTTTATTAATCTATGTTTATTTAATTCCATTAGAATATAGAAGCTTCTGATTATCATGCATGTACTAACAATTTGAGCATTATATCAAACATGAGGAATGACTCAAGGCTCACTAATCAAGCTTGATAAATATTGGAATTAAAGAGTACACTCAAAAAATACAAATAGGTACTACATTATCCTTAGGGGAGTGTGAGAAAATAATAAACTTACTTGAGAAACTAAACAACGTTCCTGCATAATCCCATGAGGATATAAAGTCAAGTCAAAGATCATTAGGAATAATGTAGTTGAAACCATCGACAAAGGTGCCAAGATTTGTAAGAAGGGATTCATCATGTTTTTTCACTTGATCGAGAGAGCATTCTCATTCACAAAAGAATAAGAAATTTTTCGAAGGTCTGAAAGTGTTGAACGAGTCAATGTCAAAGAACTCAATCATACTCAATTTCATATAAGAAGACTGAAGATTTCTACTTCTCAAAAAAAGATCTTATTCGATAGAGCAATCGAGACATCGAATTTCTAGAACCTTAACCAAATCAAGTAGCATTACACCAAAGGAAGCCTTTTTTGGTTGAACCATTTTCCTGTCTTACCAAATAAAAGATAATCTTCTTTAGCTCCTTGGGGTATTGTAGTGTCTCGTCAAACGCTATCACAAAGTCCCATATCAGATCTCGAGTTACAAGGTGACGCCTCAAAATTTCGGCATAGTTCCCTCTGTTTATGTTAGCATTCCAAGGTGTTCAACCTGCACCTGATAAATAACATACAATCCTACATATATACATACAAAATATTACAATAGCGAAAGCCTACATACATCTAATAACGTACGATAGATTAGAGTGCTGAAGGATAACAAAATACAAAATTATACAACAATTTCCTCATTCTAACAAAATTCCAAAAGTTCAATAAAAAAACCCATAATACTCCTAGACGAATCTGACAGCATTAGGGGTATAGCCCCAATACTCACCAAGTGACAGACTCTGACTATTTATCTGACCCACCAGATGATTCTCACTCATTTTCTACACCTATCTCGCCAAACTTCAGATCTGAAACTAAAAAATAGAAAATGAAAGGGTGAGCAACAATGGTTTACCCAGTAAAGAATAAAATAATTTCTGCCAATAACTTCTCCTAACATGAACGAATAAACGTACTGAATCATTTTAAAATAAGTAAAGTTTTATAAAAGAAACTACGATTAACTGGTACATATAGTCAGGGATAAGCAACTAAATATTTTAAAACTCACATTATATCGATTAGCAGTACTCACTATAACATTTTCTTTTTATACATGACTAATTGATCAAGTGGAAATATTAAACATACATTTCATTTTATATATCAAAATAAGGTAACAGATACATAATACATAATAGTGGAGTAGTGGAATTAGAGAGTTGGGATTCATGACTGGATCGTTGACAATCGGGACATAATATTTCATAATAAAGTATTAGTTCCTGATTTTGTAGTTGGTCGCTGTTTACCACACTTACGGGATCATTTATCCCGCTCATGCTGGCTATTTGAAGTGACCGTAAGTAATGGGTCTCTTTTTGATGTGTCAGAATGTTCGACTACTATAGATTGTTAGCGATCACTGACTAATCATCTTTGTCTATGCCTAACAAGCATGCATGTGATTCCCAAATATACAAACCATTCGTATACAACCACCTTTACATTACAAGTTCACTGGTAAAAATAGGAAGGAATAACCCATATTCCAGTTGTGACTCCACTCTCATACGTGTCACATACCACATATGAGCTTGGGAGTCCCTACCGTACATCCTAGGATAGTACTCCACTCCGGATGATATGACGCACCATCTTTTCAAGCATTCACAGACTCTTTAACAGCTCACAAAATAGCTATATATATATATATATATATATTATTTTCATTTCAAAATAAAAGAGAAATTAACAATACAAAATTGAGAATGGATATCCAGTTTCCTACCATGCAAGTGTGGCCACCCAGCCTAAAATAAATAACAGAATGGAAAAGTAAACAGTGCCTCGCGCTAACAGAAAGTAAATAAACATGCAACCAATAACATTATCCTTGGATATCCGTTCACCAACCTACACACAACACAACAATGTAAAATGCAGACATCACCCCTCGGGTATAACTGACATTTTATCGTTTCATACCCTTTTTTACTTTTTTTTCGATTTTTACCGTTTTCAATCTTTTAAATAAAATATCCATTTTCTGATATTCATCAACTCAATTTGAGTTCATTGAATATTAAATTATTTTTTCAACTATGAAATTCATTTTTATCAATAACATTGAAAAAGTACTAAAACTTATATCAAAACAGGGTCCGAGCGGTGTACAGGACCCAACTAACAGAAATTACTAAGTGAGATATCCTACCCACGTATATTTTGTTATAAAATATAGTTAAACATATCAAACATGCAAGTTCTGGTGTGAATTTGAAATAAAAAAAAGAATTTTATATTTTTTGAACCACACCATAAATTTTTAATAAAATCTTAAATGCAATTTTCACAATCTACAATTACTAATAGAAATTGAAACACGTGCATGAAAATTTAGGCGATCGGCGTGAAAATCAAGATGGTTCAAACTTCGAGACGATTGATTTCTCATCAAGATGTATGATCGACACTATATATATTTTTGTATTTTATTTTTGTTTGCAAAATATAGTGTGAAACTTTTAAGAATTTGAATGAAAAAGAAATAAGTCTTTTACTTACTTGGCCTTAAGTGCATCTATTGCTTTGAAAACATGAAGTTTGAGTAAGTCCTAGATTTTTCCTCATCAACAAAAATAGTAGTTTTGAAAATGTTTAAATTTTTGTGATTTGTTATTATCGAATAAATATTGCAAATCCAAAATATGAAAACTTTTGAAAAACCTTTGGTACTTCGATAATTTATGTATTTTTGCCAATTACTGAGGATATAGATGTCGGTAGTTCTTAAGCTCTTTTAAAGTCATCCCCAGTGCCCTAGTACTGGGTGAATATCGATTGAGCGTGAAACTTGGATTTCAAGAAATTTTTTGTCGTTCACCAGACCTGATTTCCATATTTTTGCCCATAGATGCCTTTTTGGGTTTTCATCGTATCGGTGGCTTTGATCTTATCATACTCTAATTTTTTTACTCATAGCGCCCTTTTGGGTTTTCACTATGCACTTTCAATCCATGCTTGTATTTTCTTTGGATTTTTATATTATAATTCTTGCTTGGAGTCTCTGTGTCTTTGTTGCTTGGTGATTCAAGTTGAGCCGCGACTCTTGTAGTAGCGCTCTTTCCTGAGTAATCTATCTAGATTCTCCTCTCGAGTTTGTTAACGACTTCTCATGATTTTGCAACTCAAGTTGAGCTGTGACATAGCCTATTCTACGCTTTAAGACGCACTTTTTTCGAATATTCGATCTGGATTCCCCTCTCGAGTCTTCCAATGACTAATAAAATTTGATATCCAGATCAAGTTACAAGATCATTGGTACCGCCATCGTCATTGTGATGCCTTAGAACATTCCTTAATCTGAAATAACTTTTGGTAGGACGAAACGTAGGCTTAGGTTAAGGATAGTAGAAAGATACAAGAAGGTTAAGGTCTAGATCTATTTAGAATAGGTTATACATAGGGTTTTTTTATTTTTGTTTCAAAAAGGTGATCTATGTCTCCTCCTATTGTCTTTCAAACTTATTTAGGCTGGAGATTTGGGTCAAGCTCAAGATCAAGCGTTCAATTTTTTGACTTTTTTTTTATATTTTTAGTCGTTCATAGTTTATCTTCATACGAACTAGCAGTAACTTTGATGGTTTGATTTTTTTGATTTTTTTATAACATTGACTTGCCCCGATCTTAGGTTAAGAAATGAACATGATGGTTCAAAAAGGTTGACTAGGGTTGGATGGTTATCTTAAGATAAAAAGATGGCCTTTCGTCATCTCAGGGTCGGATCTTAAGCATATCTTCCAGCCTTACTCTTCATCATTGTCTTCAACTTTGGTCACTAGGATGGCTTCATCTGGGAAATTCTTCTTTGATGGCTCATAATCTAGTAATGGGTATTCAACTAAGTGGTCGACGATAACTTGCCCCTTAAGGGCCTTTTGACTAACATATATGATCTCAAACTCAGATAACAATAATTGTCATTTTACGGTATAACCTATTAGTACTGGCTTCTCGATATTTGAGAGGATCCATTCGAGCGATGAGCATAGTTGAGTAGCTGAGGTGGTAATAGTACAGTCATCAAGATACCCAAACCAATATGCAACAAGTTTTTTCGAATACCGAGTATTTTACCTCATAATAGGTAAACTTCATGCTAAGATAGTAAATGGCTTGCTCTTTTTGACTTGACTCGTCGTGTTGCCGCAACACACACCCATAGATATTTTTTGCACCAAGATATACATTAGCAAAGGTCTCCCTGGTGTGGGAGGATCCAAGACTAGAAGATTGGGTAGATACTTCTTTATCTTGTCAAAGGCTTCCTGACAATCCTTATACCATGCTTTCGGTACATCTTTTCTGAGCAACTTAAAGACTGGTTTATGGATAGGTGTGAGTTATGTAATGAATCTACTGATATACTGTATTCTGTTCAGAAATTCTTTAACATCTCTTTCTGACACTGGTACTTTCATCTCGAAAATGTATTTGGTATTTGATGCATCTATCTCGATGCCTCTTCTACTGACGATGAAGCTTAACAACTTGTCTGACGTTGCTCCGAAGACGTATTTTGGTAGGTTAATCCTAAGACTGTACTTTCTTAGTCAATCAAATAACTTCCTCAAGTTTATCAAATGGTCTTCTTCCAAGTCAGACTTAGCGATCATGTTATCCGTATAAACCTCTATTTATTTATGGATCATGTCGTGGAATAAAGTCATCATTGCATGCTGATAGGTTGCCCTGATATTCTTAAGCCCGTATGGCATAACTTTGTAATGAAAAGTACCCCAGGATGTGATGAATGTCATTTTCTCCTAGTCTTTTTATGTCATTTTTATCTGATTATAACTGGAGAAATCGTCATGAGTGAGAACATACCATGCCCCGCTGTATTGTCGACTAGAGTGTCAATGTGAGGTAGTGAAAAATCATCTTTAGGGCTGGATTTGTTCAAGTCCTAATAGTCGACATACATTTGTACTTTCCAATCTTTCTTTGGTACTGGAACGACATTAGCTAGCCATTCTAGATATGTAGACATTACGAGGAAACCTGTTTGGAATTGTTTCATTACTTTATCTTTAACCTTGAGTGTCCATTATGGCTTGAGTCCTCCCAACTTTTGCTTGATCGACTTATTCCCAGGAGTGATTGGTAGTTTGTGAATGACAAGGTCTGTGTCTAAGCCAGGCATATATCTGTAAGACCAGACGAAGATGTCTTGATCATTACATAGTAGTTCAATCATTTCTTCTTTCTGCTGAAGTGTTAACAAGACTCTGATTTTTACAACACATGGGTTATCTTCGGTGTCGAGATTAATCGAATCTGTATCGTCAATGTTTAACTAAACACTTTTTTCATGTCATTTTAGAAGGACTTTGACTTCCTTAGGAGGGTATTCTACTTCGTCTTCTCATTCTTCTTCAATTCCCATGAGATAGAAATCGAATTTGAGATCAAATTCGTATCCCTTTTGTATTATATTATGTCCAAAAATTCCTTTGATTGAGACAAGTCCCTCAAATTCTGAGAAAAATCTTTTTTTGATTTTTGGAAAATATATATTTTATTAGATTTTGAAGGCTTTTTTATTTTTTTATTTTTTGAAAAGCTTTTGATTTTTTTTATTTTGCAGTGCTATTTTTCAGACATCTAAAATAAGAAGAGCAATCTGCAAATTCATTAATAAAGATAGAAAATCCTTAAAATAATCTTTTCTCGAGGACGAGGACTCGTTATGATCCTTGGGTGAATTAGATTTGCTTAACGACAAATTTTTTAGGCTTCAACAGCCTCAAGAGTGACAGAAAACTCCTCATAATTTTTTAAAATCTCCCATTCCTTCATGGGGTAGGTGATGTGAGAAAGTGGTTGTTCTGATGGTTTTGAAATGAACATCACTTCTAGTTGACAGTTTTTAGAACTGGGCTTAGCTCCTCCCAAATTGGGTGGAATGATTATTGATGCCTAGTCGATGTTGGTGGGAAACAGAGAATCATTCTTCATGCTTATGGTGACTTTTGCTTTTGCGGGCTCTCTTGTTATCTCTGGTAAATCCTCACCGGAATCCCTGTTGAATAAAATATCAACGCCATCCATAGCGGAGGGCTGGGAATTAACAATCGAATCTTTCTGCACGTCTATTAGTTTGAGACCTACAGTTATTGGCTTCCTTACTATCTTTGGTGGCCGTTGTTTTGATAGGCTATCGGGCCTAGCATATGATCTTGAAAAGCTGACACTGATATGAGGGACCTTACCTAAGTTCCAGACATTTGGCTCTTAGTTCTTTCTTCTTGCTAACCATAGTTCCCTTTTCTTGTCGTTCATGTAAGTAATATCCTTCTTTGTGGGTTTGAAGCTGAGATCGAAGTAAGGGGTGTGCTTACTTGCAATGATTGGAGTAGTTCTGCCCTTTCCTTTCGACCCTAAACCCTACTTAGGTTGGTAGCCAACTTATTTCATTATCCATCCCATCATCAGGTTTGTCTTTAACAACTCTGCTCTTGCCCTTTCTTTTTCTTTCATTTCCTTTTTCGACCTAGTTGATAGCAATGAACTGGTAAGAGTGGTACACTACTTTGTCTTTAGTCATTTCCACGTCTATGAATGATACGTCCGAAGTTCAATAAGCTAAGATTAAGTTCTATACTAGAACTGATATCATCTTTTGTCCCATTATGAATTTGACTCGCTGGTATAGAGAAAATGGTACTATCCCTGCAATATGAATCTATGGCCTCCCTAACAGAAGATTGAACGTTGCTAGTATGTCCATGACCTCAAAGGTAACTTCAAAAATACAAGGGCCGATAATGATTGGCAAATCAATTTTTCTGAGAGAATTCTTCTTTAAGCTATCGAATCCTTAGATTACCTTGTGGTTGGGCTTGACGTAGGACCAGTTTGCATTCAGCTTCTAAAAAGTCTCTAAAGGGCTGACATTTAAGACCAAGCCGCTGATGATTAGCACTCTGGCAACCATTTATACATGATCAAAATATTTACTGGTTCAATGTGTCTGCATCCCTCTTGAATAAGTTCATTTTCTATGAAAATAATCAGGTTGGGGGCCATGATTTGTCCCAGGGTCTGCTTTAGTTGCGCAGGTGAAGTGGTTGTCGGTACATGTGACTCACCCAAGACTTTTAAAAGTGCTTGTTGATTTCTTTTGAATTTTGCAAGAGACCCAAGATACTGATCTATGTTGGGGTCTTCTTCAATTATTTTACTACATTGAACTCACTCTTGTTGATGAGTTTGATGAAGTTTGCAGCCTCTTTATTTGTTGCTTTTTCTACTTTTCCTTGCCTTGCTTTGTCTTCCTCAACCATCTTACTTTTCCTTTTTCTTTCCTCTTTTCTTCATTCTCTTCTACTACTTCTTCACTCTTTTCTTTGACCATCACTGTCTTTCTTGATATCTTGTGGCATGCCCCAGTCTTGGTCATGTGATCGATATCTACTATCATAGCTTTTTTCATTGTTTCTACTCCTATTGATGTAACAATGCTTGTCTCATAGCTCCACAAGACTACCTGGTTGGAATTGTATGGGAAGGGTCTGGGAGAATATATGGTTATAAGGGATGGTTTGGGTTTTACATGGAAGATAACTGGTGGTGATTTAGATGAAAAGAAAGGTAGTAGTTTGAAGGGGATTTAAGGGTTGTAAGAAATGACTAATGGTGGTCGCGAGGATGAAGCATATGGTATGTGAAAAGGTGGATGAGAAAATGAGTTATGAGGGTTGGGAGATGCGTATGAAATGATGAATGAAGGTTGGATGGTAGAACATATGGATTGGGCATTAGAATAGATGGATAGTCAAAATATCCTAAGCGATAATGGGGTGGAGTTTACGGTATGTTGAGCAAGAACGCTAACAGTCAGAATTACTGGCTTTTTTGAGAGCTATCAGCGCTGAGGGGTTGAATTTAGATTCATCTTTTACAACCATGTTCACTACAGCTCCATTTCCTCCTTTGTTATGGGCAGGCAAAGGTTTCTGATTGATATTTTGTTGTGGATCTTGGTTTACTAGACCATCCAGTATGATGGCCTTCCTATCAATCAGATTTTGTACTTGGTGCTTAAGTTGCCAACATTGATCAATAAAGTACTTTGGTACACCCATATGAAACTCGTAGAAGAGGTTGTGATTGTACCCTGGTCCTCTAACAACTTCCAGGTTCGGTGGTCGCTTATTGAGGTACTCTCCCCAAACAAATGTGGGAAGTAGTTCTAACAATGTCATTGGTAGCCTGGTGAATGCCCTATTGATCCTATTAGGTCTTGCTTATTGGTTCTGACAGAACTGTTGAGTTTGCTATACTGGCATAGCTTATAGAGGAATCACCCAAAAGGGATTCTGTGACGTTGGAACCCTGGCAGCTCGAGGTACTAGCGTTCAAGGGACTTGAGGTGCTTGTTACCTCTACACTGGTACTTGAATAAAGATAGGTTAAATGGGTTGTATGTTGTTGACTTGGGTCTCTTCTCTTTTCTTGACTAAAAGTACTAATTTTTTTTGTATCGATATCCTTGATGTTGTGCCTAGGGCAGTGAAGTCAAATATTAGACAGGTTCAGATTTTGTCTTCGACCCAGTCTGCTACTTGAACCAGATTGGAGAAAGTACCCGTGGTATGCCCCGCCAGATGGGTGTAAAATGAATATCCCAATGTAGAGATGAATGTGGTGTTCATCTCTTGCTCTGTCATGGCTAGCCTTACCTGGGAGGCTGACACTCACCTCTTTTGGGCATATTCCTTCACTATTTCTTTCTATTTTCTCGTCTTGCATGTCATATCATTTCGATCCAAACCAACATTTGTATTGAACTTGTAGTTGTGCCAGAACATTTCAGCTAGATCCTGCCAGTTCTTGATAAGCGAGTGATCCAATCCCAAGAATCATTTATGAGCTAGCCTAGTTAAACTTTTCTAAAATAATTGTACTTGAAATCTGTCGTCTTTGCCATATTGGCACATCGATCCACAATACAATTTGAGTTGCGATAGAGGGCACCCGATGCTATTATACTTCTCAAATTCTGGGTATTTGAACTTAGCTGGTAG